>NC_089254.1:14243375-14554827 GCF_963930625.1 Muntiacus reevesi
TTCACCTGGTTTGGGTGTCTTTCTAACACTATCCAAGAGGATTCCTAACTTATAGCTTTCTGAAGACAACAAAAAATCTTGATGAGTAATGGGAGTTACACATGACTCACTCCACATCTTTATAATTAGTGCATTGAATGGGCAGGGATCAGGGATCGTGAACCATAATTTTGAGAGCTACTGTATTTTTATCTCTGTCCCTTTAAACTTGTTCAATGTGTGTAATTTTCCATTCATCAACCACTTGAGGAAGACCCTAGCAGGTTGATAATTTGGGCGTCACTTCTACCTAATAGATCTCTCTTAAGTCATAGACATAGTCCCACTTAACAATAGCCAGATTCTTGCTAGGTGGAAAGCATTCATCATTTCATTCACAGTTCTGCATGCAGTCTATCTTACGGCTCACGTTGTATTCTGCTAACTATGTTATCTTAGTCCAAGTCACTGATATGTTTATCAACTAAAGGAAAGTTCCTCCCAGTTCCAAAATTGTTTTCTTTGTAACCTTTTGTATCATAAATTATGCTAAATTTTATCTAATAATGCTTCATCTAAAACTGAAATGGCTATACAGTTTTTCCACCTTAATCTGTTAATGTGGGACATTGCATACACAGATAGTCTAATATAAATCACCTTTGTCTTTCTTGATCATGATTTTCTTTAATTTTTATGTTTACTTGGAGGATAACTGCTTTACAATATTGTGTTGGTTTCTGCCACACAGCAGCATGAATCAGCCATGGGTATGTATACGTCCCCGCCTTTATGGACCTCCCTCCCATTTCCCCCATTTCACCCCTCTAGGTTATCACAGAGTCCCAGGCTTAACTCCCCGTCTTACACAGCAACTTCCCACTAGCTACATCACAGTGCATTTTAAAAATACACTCCTAGTTTTTATGCGCTGCTATGTGGAATAAGGGGCTTCCCTGGAGGCTCAGACAGTAAAGAATCCGCCTGCAATGTGTGAGACCTGGGTTTGACCCCTGGGTTGGGAAGACTTCCTGGAGGAGGGCATGGCAACCCACTGCTGTATTCTTGCCTGGAGAATCCCCATGGACCGAGGAACCTGCTGGGCTACGGTCTATGCAGTCCAAAGAGTCCAACACAGCTGAGTGACTAAGCACACATGTGAAATAAGACTGCAGTTATGCTCATTGGATAAGATTGACCTATGGTATTCTTGTGCTGTTTTGCTCTGTTTCAACATTAAGGTTCTAGGCTCATATAACTAGCTGGGAGTTACTCCGCTTTTGTCAGTCTTTGTATTAGCTGCAGAAGATAGGCATTAACCATTTCTTGCATCATCTCTAAATCTATCCAAACTAATTTTTGCTTTGGTGAGATATATATTTTAACTCCTAATTTTATTTCTTTATTGATCAGAGGTCTAAAATGGTGTCATTTCTTTTAGAGTCAGTGTTCTTATGGGAGATTTTGCTGAGAAAAAGTGTTCATTTTACCTAAGTTTTCACATTTATTTGCATAATTTTTCTATAGTATTCTTTTATTAATTTTTCTGTGACTGCTGTATTTTCAATTATTTGCCTTTTTCATTTTTTACAGTGTTTACTCAAATCTTTTTGTCTTAATATTGCCAATTTTGATGTTTATTTATCCTTCCAATGAATCGACTTTTGGCTATGTTATTTTATACTGTTCTCAATTTCCTTTTTTATTGTTAATATCTTTATTAAACCTTTATTTTTGCTTTTAATTTTTCAGATATTAGTATAACTACATTGACCTTTTCTGGTTCTTGTATACTTAAAAATATTTCAACATTTTTATTCTTAAAGAAAAGATTCAACTCTTTTTCCTTAATATTTGGGGATTTTTCTACAGTATTTTGTTTGATTTCTATGTACTATGATCTTTCTTTACTTTTTAACCTTTCCAAAATTCTTCTAGATTGATCAAACCTTTATTTCTCCTGTGCCTCTATATAGTGGTTAACATCATAAGTTTTTATTTTTTAGTGATTATTCTTAAAATTGCTCATATATAATTGCTTAGGGTCTAAATTCTATCAATAGCTTTTACTCTCATTCAAACACATACAAGGACTTTAGAGCTCTAATTCAGTCTATCTCTTTGCCTATTATATTATTATTGTTAAGTGTCTAGTTCTATTTTGTTGATATTCCTATCAGTTCAGTTCAGTTCAGTCTCTCAGTCATGTCCGACTCTTTGTGACCCCATGGACTGCACACACTACAGGCTTCCCTGTCCATCACCCAACTCCTGGAGCTTGCTCAAACTCATGTCCTTCGAGTTGGCAATGCCATCCAACAATCTCATCATCTGTTGTCCCCTTCTCCTCCTGCCTTCAATCTTTCCCAGCATCAAGGTCTTTTCTTTTTTTTTTTTTTTTTTTTAATTTTTTTATTTTTCAGTGGGTTTTGTTATACATTGATGTGAATCAGCCATAGAGTTACACGAATTCCCCATCCCGGTCTCCCATCCCACCTCCCTCTCCACCCGATTCCTCTGGATCTTCCCAGCCCAACAGGCCCGAGCACTTGACTCATGCCTCCCACCTGGGCTGGTGGTCTGTTTCACCACAGAAAATATACATGCTGTTCTTTCGAAACATCCCACCCTCCCCTTCTCCCACAGAGTTCAAAAGTCTGTTCTGTACTAATGAGGCAGTTCTTCACATCAGGTGGTTGAAGTATTGGAGTTTAAGCTTCAGCATCAGTCCTTCTAATGAATAGTCAGGACTAATTTCCTTTAGGATGGACTAGTTTGATCTCCTTGCTTTCCAAGAGACTCTTCAGAGTCTTCTCCAACACCACAGTTCTAAAGCATCTCTTCGGCACTCAGCCTTCTTTATGGTCCAACTCCCACATCCATACGTGACTACTGGTAAAACCATTGCCTTGACTAGATGGACCTTTGTTGGCAAAGTAATGTCTCTGCTTTTTCTATAATAGTCAGTATTGTTACTGATATTTTATTGAATCAATCTTGTCTTCCAGATACACCAATTTATTTTCTTAACATCCCTTCTTGCAATTTAATACTCCTTTTAGGGACTTTATTTTCTTTTTTGATTTTCTTTAGTAATGATATGAAGTTGGTAAACCCATTCACTCTTTGCTTTGCTTGGAAATAAATTTATTTTGCCTATATTCTATGTACAATATTTTAGCTGCATATAGAATTATAGCTTGACATTTGTTTTCTGATTGCTATTTTTGTGATAAATCTACTACAGTTATAAAATATTAGAAATGTTTCCTTTAAAATTGTGGAAGGAGGAAGATATTAGTTATACAACTTCTATTTAACTTATTTTGGTTTAGTATCATAATAAAAATAAATAAAAGATTTATTAATTGAAAAGAGTCTAAATTTTATTACTCATAAATGATATAATTATATAGACTATTCAAGAGAATTTATAGGAAAACATGCTAGAAAAATATTTTAAATTCTGAGCAAAACATAGACTTAAATACAAAAATTAAACCTTAGTACTTTTAGAAGACAACACTGGGGAATATATTAATGACTGCAGTATAAGGATCATTTTATAGAACAAAACATAAATTGCATAAACCATAAAGAGAAAGGCTGATAAATGTTAAGTTACAGTAAAATTTCAAACTCCTTTACAAGAGAAATATCATATAGTGACAGTCAAATTAAAAAGTCTAGATTTTTTAATAATAAAAATATAATACAGTGAAAATATGACCCTCACACTAAAAGAAGACTTTTATAATCTTATAGTTGATAAAAGATTAGAATCCACATTATATAGAGTATCAGCAGATACAAACTATATGATAAGATGGACAAATAACGAAGTCCTATTGTTTAGCGCAGGGAACTATATCAATATCCTGTGACAAACCATAATAGAAAACAATATGAAAAAGACTATATATATATGTAAAACTGAGTCATTTTGCCATATACCAGAAATTAACACAGCATTGGAAATCAGCTAAACTTCAATAAAGTCATTGAGACCAAAAAAAAAAGAATATCAATGTAACAATAAAATGCAAGCAACCCAAGAAAAAAAACGAGCAAAGGCTATGAACCAGCAATTTATATAAGATGAAACCAAACATCCAATAAACGTGTCATGGTGGACTACATTAGTGATGACAACTTTTCCCTCCCCTGTAGTAGTTAATAAGCCGGCACGCTGGTGCCATAGTCTCATGAGAGCAGAGTATTCCCCACTTTACGGGTGTCCGCCTCAGCTAAGCGCTTTGCTTTGGTCAATGGGACAGAAGCAGAAGTGTCACAGTCAGGGACTTGAAATGCCCTCAAGTGATGGGGCTTGCATCCTTGTGTTCCTGTCTCTGCTGCAAGAGGAGGCTCACCAGCTGACGTGGATAAGAGACTCCTGAAAGAGAAGTGCATCCACAGACCTGCTGCCTAAAGCAGAGCTGCACCAGTTGGCTGAAAACCCATAAAAAGTGATGATTGCCTCTAAGTTCTGTGTTGGTTGGTTATCAGATATTATTACAACAATAGTTAACTGGTGTACATATGAAAAGATCATTAACTTTATTACCAATAAGGGAAACAGAGATGAAGCCACAGTGTGGAACCATTTCCTGTCCATCGGATTGGCACTACTGCCGTACAACACTTTGGAGAATAATTTGACAATAAAGCTCAAAGTTGAAGTATTACAACTTCTAGGTATATTGCCAAGAAATTCTTGCACTTGTGCAAAGACACATAAAAAGAATGTTTATTACAGCAGTGCTTGTAGCAGCAAATTTTTACAAATCAAAATATGCATCAACAGAGAAATGGATAAAGCCATTGAAATATGTTCACAATTTGGAAAGCAGCATAAAGGAACCATCACTACGTGTTTCAGCATTAAAAAATCTCAGAAACAATGGTGAGCAATAAAAGCAAGTTTCAGAAGAGTTCATACAATCATCCTTATATACTATTCTAGCCTATGCAAAGTCTTCCCTGGTAGCACAGATAGTAAAGAATTGGCCTGCAACGCAGGAGACCCGAGTTCAATCCCTGGGTTGGGAAGATCTCCTGGAGGAGAGAAGAGCTACCCACCCAGCATTCTTGCCTGGGAAATCCAAAGGACAGAGAGCCCGACAGTCCATGGGGTTGGACACAACTGAGCCACTGACACTCACTTTTCTCTTTCAACCCATGTAAAACAATGCTATATACTGTATAGATATAGACTATGCATCTTCACATATCAATAGCAAATTTGGAAAGTAATGTGAGAAGTACTATTAGTAAAAACTATATAGGTGACATATTAAATCAGTTATTTCTTTAAAAGAAATAGAGGAAACAGCAAAATTATAAGATTTCTCAAAACTGAGTGATAGACACAGCTGTTAGACCTGTTATTCTCTGGACTTTTCATTCTGCCTTAATATTCATAATTTCAAAAAGAAAGAGCTTTCAATTATGAGGGAAAGAACTTTCCTAAGACCAGGTCTGCCATTAAGTGGCTATGTGACCCTCAGCAAAACCTAAGGCTCTCTGGACCTTTGTTTTCTCATCTGCAAAATAAATATGTTGAACCACGAGAACTTTAAATTTCCTTGCACCATTAAATTGCAGATTATGTTAATTTTTTAAATCAAATTAACTGCCTATTTTGACCCATTATGCTGGGCAGAATTCAGAATATTCACTTGTAGATGCAAAACCATCAATAGAATACTGTCACCTCAGACAATTAGCTCAGTTCAAGGAATAAAAACTAAACTGTGGGTGGAATAGTGTCTCATTCCATGATCACAGAAGCTCTAAAAGTAAGAATGTCCTCAAAGACCTTCGTGACTTAAAAAACTGTTTCTATTGTTCTTAAAGTTAAAGATTCACAAAACCAAAAAAAAAAAAAAAAAAAAAAAGTCATCACACTTCAGAAAAGAATTCGAGCAATATCCTTATGAATGTTTTATGGAGATCTCTATAGATCTTTAACAGGCCCCAACCCACAGCCCAATTTTCTATTCTGTCTTGACACAATTGATGCACAACTGCGATCATTCAAAGAATGTGACAAGTGAGGGCTGGCAAAGTAGAGGACTAAATTGGCATCATTTTTCTACTGTAGATACAAAGAGTTGTCTCACTCTTAATAAAAAAAAAAAAAAAAAGACTCATTAAACCTAAAGAGTAAAATAAGCCTCCTGTAATACATTCATGGATTCAGAAGCAAGAAAAGTACTCTTCTTTTTTCTAAGTGCATTTGTGTTGTTAACTTCTTTGTTTCAAATTATTGGGAGAAAATAGAGTTCTTTGGCTACAGAACATGTTACATTTAAATGTCTTCATACACAGCATATCTAACAAAGCTATTTATACTAGTATGTCTGTTTTTCAGAACTTCTAACATATAGGACTCCAATTCTAAAGTGTATTTTATGCTCCAGGTATCCTGCAAATTAACCTGTGAGGCCAAGGAAACAGGGTTCTTTGGAATTAACCTCTAGTGCTCTCCTGGAGACAATAATCTGCAAATACCTATCCAGAGGTACTTGATGAAAGTGGCATCACACGCTACAGCCATGTAATCGAATGTTTCCATGGTTAATAAATATGTTTTTTATGTTCAAAGATGGCATCATCATGCTCATCTCAGTCACAGTGGCTGACAGTCTTGATCTGATAAACGGCTCCTCCCTGTGTGTTTAAAACTTGAAGTCCCTCCTGCTCTGAGATCTTATCTGCGATATTCAACTTGGGTTCTGACTTAGAAGAGAAACAGCCTGGGGTGAGGACCTCTGTGCTCCCCCGTTCATGGCAGTGCCATCCTGTTCATTAAACATTTGCTCAGTGGGCCAAAAACGGACTGAGGAGCCTGGTGGAATACAGTCCACAGGCTCGCAAAGAGTCAGACGTGACTGAGTGACTAATACGCCCAGTGCGGGCAATACACAGCATCATGAAGCACCCAACAAGGATGGGGGCGGTGAACTAGATTAAACAGCTGACATGCCCAGCTTCTGCAACTGGAGACCATCATTCACCATTGTTTTAACATTCCATATGTTGAAAGTGAAGCATTTACGTTGTTGCTGTCGGACAAATTCATGTCCGACTCTTCTGCAACCCCATGGACTGTAGGTTGCCAGGCTCCCCTGTCCAAGGTATTTGTCAGGCAAGAATACTGGAGTTGGTTGCCATTTCCAACTCCAGGGTATCTTCCTGACCCAGGGATCAAGTCTCCTACACTGTCAGGCAGATTCTTTACCACCGACCCACCTGGGAAGCCCAAAGCATTTATTGTAAAGTAGCTAAAAGCCTAGGTTGTACAGTCAGCTACCTGGGCTTAAATGCAGCCTTCATTGGGACTGATCTTGGATATTTTCCTCACTTATTTAAGCCTCAGTTTCCTCAGCTGTCACCCAACAGTTTCCCAAACCCTAAATTCTCACTGCACAATTGTCATCAGTTTTTTCTATAGCTGATGATATATCTTAAATCTATCTTTATCTGTTGATTTTCTTTCTATAATTGTGCTGTAAAATTGGCCATACCTATTACTTCCATTGGGATTCCAAAGATAACCTATATCACTAAGGTAACATATATCCTCTAAGATTTTTTACTTCTTCCCACGCCAAACTTCTCACACCTCCGCAATGGGAAGCGTCAGAGGAAAAAGTTTCCACCAGCACCCTGCTGTGATCAGTAGCACAGCTGAAGGAGGAGTTTTAGAAAAGAGAAATGTCCAAGGTAGATTCAAGTTCTTTATATTGTATTGCTCTTTCTCAGACTGTATAATATAAAGTCTGCTTTATTTCCTCTATAAAATCCTTGGTAAATTATTTTAAAAAATAATAAACTCTTTTTTGATTAATTCTTTGCATTGGTAAAAAATGTAAGCATCTTAATCATTTTTGGTACCCAGTTAAGTGTGTTAGCTATATTTAAACGGTTGTCAAACAGATCTCCAGAATATTTTCACCTTGCAGAACTAAAACTCTGTTCCCATTAAATAACGGCTCTCTTTTGCTCTCTCCTTACCCCACTCCTGCCTTAACCACATTTTACTTTTATTTCTATAATCTGACTACTTTAGATGCCACATGTAAGTAGAATCATGGAATCATACAGTATTTGTCCTTTTGTGACTCAGTTCTCTTTTCTTTAAACTGTCAGGAGTTTCAATAGCTACTGTTATTTAAAAGAGGTATATGATGTTATCCAGAATTGAAATAAATCAACCTGAAATATCAAGATCATTAATGCATGACCAACTAAAATACATGATTTGAAGTTTACCTATATAGAAAAATATATCTACACAATTTAGTCTTTTTGTTGGCTTGGATGGCACAGAAGTAGTCCATGTTACACATCATAGATTAAACTTAGATGTTTCTTTACCTTGGCAAATTCTACACTGCTCTACTTTATACAAGAGGCTTTGGGTGAGAATAGGAGAAGGATGTTGCTTAAACAGGAGAATGAATAGATGAGGCACCTGATATTTATATTATATAATTAAAGGAGAAGCACACTCATTATACCTCCTTTTATAACTTATTTTCTATGGTACCTAATGCAATGCCTATCTTCACAAACATTTGTCAAGTAAAGGCAAAACTCATGATAGGAGAAAGAGCAGAAAATGTGATGGTGGTGGCAGGAATAATGGTAATAGAAGAAAAGGGGATGAAAGAATGAAAGTGAAAGTCACTCAGTTGTGTCCAACTCTTTGCAACCACATGGACTATACAGTCCATGGTATTCTCCAGGCCAGAATACTGGAGTGGGTAGCCTTTCCCTTCTCCAGAGTATCTTCCCAACCCAGGGATCAAACCCAGGTCTCCCTCATTGCAGGCAGATTTTTCACCAGCGGAGCCACAAGGGAAGCCCAAGAATCCTGGAGGGAGTAGCTTAACCCTTCTCCAACTGATCTTCCCAACCCAGGAATTGAACCTGGGTCTCCTGCATTGCAGGTAGATTCTTTACCAACTGAGCTACCAGGGAACATGGCAGTAATAAATTACAGAGGAGCACATTGTCAACATCTTACTATAAACCAAAGGAAAGCAGACTTCAACATTTATAAGGCCCTCATACCCTTGGTTACAGCAGGGTCAGGTGTTGATTTAGCTCAAGTGATAAAGGGATCAAATATATTCTTTTTTTATCCTTTCTTTTCAGCAGAAAGATATTCTGCTGAACATTCAATTCAGCTCCACTCCCTTGCTGGTTCTGTGCCCTGGGAAACAACACTCTTAACTCCTCAAAGCTTCCCACCCTCTATCACATCCCTTTGCTCATTGGAAGAAGGCAGACTTTTAAAACACAACCACAAGCTCCGTGGAAACTGTGATATCTATGGAAACCAATGCACTGACCAAGTTAGAGCCTCTTATTATCTCACAACCTTGTAATAATAATTTCCACCTCATCTACCATCCAAAACGTTTCTACATTATTCTCATTGGTTAACTTTAACTCAGAATTTAAAAGCAATTGGTGATAGTGGTGCCAAGCTGATAACAACCAATCCAATACAACAAGGAAACTATCCCGTCTCAACAGCAGTGCTGGGAGAATTTGTAACCACACACCATGCCTCACAGCGTATTTGCCTGACTGCACACTACTTGGATTGGGTAAAACTTTTCTAGTTGGAAATCTGATTTAATATGATCTTAAGGACAAAGGTCTGTATAGTCAAGGCTATGGTCTTCCCAGTGGTCACGTACGGTTGTGAGAGTTGGACTGTAAAGAAGGCAGAGCACTAAATAATTGATGCCTTCAAACTGTGGTGCTGGAGAAGATTCCCGAAAGTCCCTTGGACAGCAAGGAGGTCAAACAAAGTCAATCTTAAGAGAAATCAACCCTGAATATTCACTTGAAAGACTGATGCTGAAGCTCCAGTACTTTTGTCATCTGATGCAAACAGACAACTCATTGAAAAAGTCCTTGATGCTGGGAAAGATTGAGGGCAGAAGGAGAAGAGTGAGTCAGAGGATGAGATGGCTGGAGGGCATCACCGATGCAATGAACATGAACTTGGGAAAACCCTGGGAGATGGTGAGGAACAGGGAGGCCTGGTGTGCTGCAGTCCATGGGGTTGCAAAGAGTCAGACACGACTGGGTGACTGAACAACAATAAAGGTGGAAATGTGCACAGAAATCGACAGAAATAGACACAAATCTCCACACTCAAGCTGTAACTTTTTATGATTCATCTGCCTCCTTATAGTGGTCAAACAAGTGAGATGAATGGACATTTTATGGTCATCACCATCACTCTAACTTTCAAGTCTTGACAGCAGTGACAACTTCTGCACTTCCACCTAGAAATACACTATTCCCTCGGGGTTTCTTTTTCTGTGGAATGGGGGAATTTTAATGCTATCCATTTGGCCCTTAATAGTCGCTTTATCCTATGGATTATGGTGCTAGTCTGAGGATTCTGCTTCTTGCTGAAATGTAATTCGGAAGCTCCCAAACTTTCTTGGTTTGCAGTATCCTTGTTGTCACAGTGATTTTACACAGTGTCTTTAGACCAAAAGAAACACCTAACTGTCCTATTGATTAAGCAGTAAAGCAACCTAATAAGTATTTTTTTGTCCTAACAAGTTGGTACCTATTTGAAAAAAAACAGCATGTGAAGGGCACTGCATGACTATTCAAATCTGCAATCAGTAGAGAAAATACCAGTCCCTATTACCACATTAATTTTTCACACAGTACTTGCTTTTTATCACAGCAACTGATGAAAATCCATCTTTGCAAAGAATTATATCATCAAAAACATAGCACACACTAATGAAAATTTAAATTACTTTGAGCTAGTAGTTCTTAGGATATGTAACAGATGTAAAGTATCGTTACATTTCCCTCAAAAATTTAAAATATCTGGCACAGCTCTGTGACTCAGAATGCTTTGCCACACAGTTTAGAAACTATGGATATAACCAGAACATCAAATAAGCCAGTCTCAGGGTCTAAACACAAATCAGTATCACTTTATCTCACCGACTCTTTGAATTTCACTTACTTGGAGAAATTTCCCCCTGTTGCCTAGAGTGTCTACTATGTTCTAAGTATACTACAAATATTAATTGATTTAATCTTCATCACCCAAAGAAGTCACCACTACTGTTACTCCCAATTTACAGATGATGAAACTGAAGCACAGACAGGTTAAGTAACTGACCCAAGGTCAACACGGCTGGAAAGTGGACAATCTGGAATTCAGTCCCAGACAGCCCTTTGGTTCCAAAGTCCAACAGCTTTACCGATGGGTATCATGCTGCCCTTTAATGTGAAGTCACCACTTCAACCCATGCTGAGTAGAGAGAGCGCCGACACGCACACTGGGAACTGGCTGTTACCACTCACATCTCTGACACCACGGCCTCAGAAATCAGGGGCAACCATCCCCGCTTCATGTAAGCAGAATGGATTTTTTTTTTGGCACCTGTTTGTTTCATTGCTTGGTGTGAAGAGCCAGAGTCAAATGGTCAAATCCCTGCATTCTAATGAAACGGAAGATGAGAAAAATAATTCTATTACTATAGTGGGAGGGGGAGACTCATCAGAGCAGAATTTGCCAAATACCAAAAGGGTGTGAACAGTCAGAAAGAATGGCAAATGCTTTCTATGGCACATAATACCACATCTTACACAAATGTAAAGTCATGAATAAAGTATTAAGCAGTAACCATTATTGCCATTAACGATGTTAAAAGAGGAATGTGTGTTCTTATGTGGTGCCTAGATCTTATTGTGATGAGTTTATACTTAAATATGATTTTAATGTCACAAAATGAATTTTCTATCCATACTTTTCACTAACAGTTAGGAATATGTGCTATATTGTTTCTTTCATTAACATTCACCTAGCCTACATAAATCACAGACTAAAAAAAAAGATATTAAAAATGCATCAACTCATATGCTTTTGAAAAAGAAAAAAAAAGTTTCTCTCTCCTCCCCATGGTGATTTCCTTTTCTCTACACTTTTCAAAATGTTGGTCCAAATACAAATGTAAGTGATCTTTCAGGGCATAGCATGTTATATACCAAGATATTATCAACATGCTCATATTCTCCTCAAAACTATATTAATGGAAACTGGACCCAAATTAAGGTTATTAGTCATAGGAGTTAATTTTAAGTTTTAAGATATCTTTATAATTGGTGAGCTTCCCTAGTGGCTCAGACGGTAAAGAATCTGCCTGCAATATGGAAGACCCAGGTTCGATCCCTGGGGTTGGGAAGATACCCTGGAGAAGGGAATGGCAACCTACTCCAATATTCTTGCCTGGAAAATTCCATGGACAGAGGAGCCTGGTGAGCTTCAGTCCATGGGGCTGCAAAGAGTGGGACATGACTGAGCAGCTGACACAAACACACATAATTGGTTACTCAAATATTAAAGAAAAATCATACTCTATCAGAAATAACAGAAGAACTAAAATGTTTGCTGCTGCTAAGTCGCTTCAGTCGTGTCCGACTCTGTGCGACCCCACAGACAGCAGCCCCCCAGGCTCCCCTGTCCCTGGGATCCTCCAGGCGAGAACACTGGAGTGGGTTGCCATTACCTACTCCAGTGCATGCATGCATGCTAAGTAGCTCAGTAATGACCGACTCTGTGTGACCCCATGAACAGCAGCCCACCAGGCTCCTCTGTCCACAGGATTCTCTAGGCAAGAATACTGGAGTGGGTTGCCATTTCCTTCTCCACAACAATGTTTAGGTGTGTTTATGTCTAAACATAGGCACACTAAGTGGGCTTCCCAGGTAACTCACTGGTAAAGACTCTGCCTGCAATACAGGAGACACAGATTTGATCCCTGGGTTGCTGAAGATCCCCTGGAAGAGGAAATGGCACCCCATTCCAGTATTCTTGTCTGGGAAATCCCATGGACAAAGGAGCCTGGAGGGCTACAGTCCATGGGTTAGGAAAGAGTTGGATGTGACTGAGCAACTCAGAATGCATGCATGCACAATAAGTAGAGGAAGAAAGAAAATAAAAATATAAAAATGGGTAAATGAAAGTTTTATAAGGCTTCATGAAGCACGTTGCTGAATCAAACCAACTTGGAATCTGGTTTTGACTGTAACATAACAGTTCCCTCTATGACACAGTTAATTTGCCAGACCCACTTGAATTTTACAGATCAAAAGCAGTAGAATATTATCTATTGGAAAATATTTTTACATCTGTTCAAATATAATTAATTAATAACTCATTAAAAATCAAAGGGCTATCAACAAACTCCCAGAGTCATGATGATATCATGACTCTTGAGAAACACTTGAACACCCTGAAAGGTCTTAGTCACTGCTTTCTGTAGGATGGAAGCAACAGCCTAAATAATTTAAAGAGATTACATAAGGAGGCAAAGGTATATTCATTTGCTTTTCTCCCAGAAAAAGCAACAGATTACATAGCTACTTAACATTCACAGTCACATTGCTTGTACAGAAAGATGGCCTGGCCAGAACAGGGATGCCCCAACGATTCTTTTCACATCCTGCTTCTCACCACTCTCGTCCATCTCCTCCCTGACTCCACTGCACGTGACACCCTTGATCTACCCAGCTCCCTCCTCCACAGTGTCACTCTAGATAGTGACTCACCTGCTTCCTTGCCAGTTTCTCTCACATAGCCTTCCCTTCCTCATCCCACCATCAAAACCTTTCTGCCTTTAGACTGCTCTCTTAGGGGGCTACTCTCTGCTCTTCCACAACAGTTAAGTACTAATAGCTAACATATTAGTGAAGGTTAAATTGTTAGTGGCAAATAATGCTAAGTCAATTACTCCTCCAGAATAGCTATATCCTAAAAGTGAAGGCCAGAGTCCCCGCAGGTTATTCCTTGATTCCCCTGGGTAAATGTCTTTATTATCTCTATTACGTCATTTAAACGTGATATTTTTCTGTCTTACATTACAAAGTTGATGAGCATGTTCATCTCCTTTCTTAATTTATAAGATACAAGTGGACATCCACAACATATTTTATATGGATGTTTTAGCATCCAGCAATGACTTCACTGAATTGTACTGATCCTATGAATAAAGCCTGATGGAGGAAGCAGGTTTTCCAGGGCACCTCAGTTCACGCCACTATTCTAGCCCTGCAGAAAGCCCACTCTGGAATTAGGCAAGGGGCTGAAATTGTCAATAGGATTCCCCTGCCTGTGTCTCCTCCACAAACAGTGTCTATAACTACTGATGTGCAGTCTCATTTCTTCATGCAGCAGATAGGCTAGTCAATGCTGGGTTGACATAGGGGAAATAAAGAGGAAAAGAGGATGTGTAGAAGATAGTAAGGTCTCAAAAAGACCTACAGCTGAAGATCTCAGGGAAAGAAGAGAGAAAAGATGGATGATTTCCTTTCTACTTCTAGGAAACTACTGAAAAAGACAAAATGGAAAAACAACTGTTATGAAAAGTACCAAATATTTCCCCCTACTTGCTTAGCAAGACCATGTCTAAGAGGCTATTGAGTCATGGTTTTCCTGGTTGTGGAAAAGGATGTGATAAAAAAAAAAATCACTCTCATAGAAATTCTATCAAACACTTCACTCGGGAAAATAATATTCATAAGATTCTCATGGCATGATATATCATATCATGTTAATATGCAGAAGGAGCTGCCGAAATGATCTCATTTGTTGGTTAAATTTGAGAAAATCCCATTATTACTAGACATATTTCTTTCCATTTATACAAGTGCCTTCAGAGGAAATATTCACAGTCTAAAATTATAGCTGCCAGATCCAATGACAAGACCTGGTAGTTAATTAGACACAAGTAAGGGGAGAGGAAGGAAGAGGAAAAGAATAAAATTGGAAAGGAGGAGGAAGAGGAAGAAGAGGAGAAAGGAAAGAAACCTAGAGTAGCATCTAATATCTAAAATATTTCTAAGAGTAAGAATTCTTATATTTTAGACACATGTCTTTCATATTAATAATTATTCTGAAGTGAAAATTTTTACAAATTCCACAAAGAATATAACCTGCACCTGAGATGAAGGCAAACTTCCTGCTTTGAAAACACTGAGGTAATGGTCAACTTTCCTTCTTGGCTACTAGATGCATCAAAGACATGATGTAAAGCTACCACTTTGTCCATAGGGAGCTGGTATTCCAGAAAACTTGGAAATAGGAGATGTTTAAAAAGAAAGAAAGAAAGAAAAGATGTTAGGAAAGTTCTGTAGTGAAAAGCAATGAATACAACATGATGTTCTAAATAAACAACCTAAAATACATAGAGGTGGTGGTGGTGTTCAGTCACTCAGTTGTGTCCAACTCTTTGCAACCCCACAGACTGCAGCATGCCAGGCTTCCCTGTCCTTCACTATCTTCCGGAGCTTGCTCCAACTCATATCCATTGAGTCAATGATGCCATCCACCTTCTCATCCTCTGTCACCCCCTTCTCCTCCCGCCCTCGATCTTTCTCAGCATCAGGGTCTTTTCCACTGAGTCGGTTCTTTACATCAGGTGGCCAAAATATTGGAGCTTCAGCTTCTGCATCAGTTCTTCCAATAAATATTCAGGGTTGATTTCCTTTAGGATTGACTAGTTTGATCTCCTTATTGCCCAAGGGATACTCTCAAGAGTCTTGTCGGGGGAGCCGATTTTCAGGGAAGTCAATCATTCATCCTTGTATTCTTTCATCCATTAATACATGTAGCCATCTATTGATTCATTCAACAAGTATTTGTTGAACGCCCTCTATATGTTGGGTCCTGGAAATACTGCACTGAGTAAAGCAAACACAGTCACAGAGTATATATTTTTCATTGGATTGTAGGGCTTTGTTTTTGCTCCAAGAGAGATTATGGAGAAATAATAAATTTTGGTCTTGTCATTGAATGGCAGAGTGTAGCACACACTCAACGAACCCCTTGGGGAAGTTAATTGGACTTTGTGTCACTAGCAATGTGATAAATTGATGTCATAACAGAGTGCACTGCCCTTAATTATAACTGGCCACCCTCATAAGTATTTCAGAAACCATTCTTTAGCTGAAAAGGAGAAAAAAGTAAGAGAATTTTAGAAAACAAAATATCTTAAACTGAAAGATATAAAGGGGTTTCATTTCCTATTCACTCTCAAGAAAATCATTCACATAAATGTCAGTGGTAACAAAGAATTACCAAACTTTGTTCTCTGTCTCTACGGATTTTACATTTTAAATGTCGAGCTTCAAAATAAGTAGAGACCTGAGAAACTCTTTTAAAAGGCACTTTTAAAAAAATAATAATAAAATAAAAGGCACTGTTTTTTAAGCAAAAACAAGACTATGCTTTATAAATCTCCATGACACCTGTCACATAATACTTTCCAACCTTACTGCCTCTCAAACCACTTTTAAATCTCATACCTGTTTTAATTTCTTTGAGAATTTGTCATAAAATTTAATGCATTTAACCCTCAGATCATGTCTGTCTACTAAGTGAAGCTTAAAATCTAAGACCAAACAGTGTTCATTGGTTCATCTTTAACCTGAAGTTCTAGCAGTGAAAATAAACGTGGTATTTCTATAAGCACCCTACATGCTAGCTGTTTTCCAGTTACCTTTCCAATCATACTTTTCATAACCCTAACATGATACCTTGCCATCCCTTACATGGGCTTCGCCCTATTTCCATCTCTCTCTCTAGCTCCTTGCAGCTTTTGGAGTGCCCTACGCCTCCCTCTCTACACCTTCAGTTTCACAACTCATCCCTCCTTCATTGTCAAACTCAAATACTACAGCTCACAAACCCAAGGTCTGCCTGATCTGGTTAATAATGATTTCTCCATTATCTCTGATTCCCGTAGTACTTTTGTTTGTACTCTACACTTGGATACTTGCCCAAATATTAACAGCCTCTGTTCTTTGAAGAGGAAAAAATGTTTCAATTAATTAATAAAATATTATAGCATAGAAGTCCCGAGCCCAACACTTATGCCTATGTTTTAGAAGGAATGTGAGTCATACTTACAGTAAATACCTGACTTTTATCTACTCTCCCTGTTTTTAAAAATCTGAGAGAACAGCATCAAAACATGTATATTATCAAGTGTGAAACAGATCGCCAGTCCAGGTTGGATGCATGAGACAAGTGCTCGGGGCTGGTGCACTGGGATGATCCAGAGGGATGGGATGGGGAGGGAGGTGGGAAGGGGGTTCAGGATGGGGAACACATGTAAATCCATGACTGATTCATGTCAATGTGTGGCAAAAACCACCACAATATTGTAAAGTAATTAGGCTCCAACTAAAAAAAAAAAAAAAAAAAAAAAAAAAAACAACCCTAAGTTGGGCTCAGGCTCTCTGAAAGTAAAAGCCAAAGCCTTACAAAGACCTATAAGATACTCTACCATCTGACCCTCTGCTCTCCCTGAATTCACTTATTCATACTCTTCTTCCGTAGCTCCACTCCAGCCACTCTGGCCCTCCTTGCCCTCCTTCAAACACAGCAGACTCCCACCAACCCCAGGGCTTTTGCATTACTATTTCATTTGCTCCAATGGTTTCTTCTCAAAGTTACCACCCTTTTGAAAATTGCAACACCTATTGCTGCCCTGACAATACTCCCCATTTCCTTTATTCTGTTCTATTTTTCCCTAACAATGATCATCTTTTTAGATACTACATTATTTGTATTCTTGTCCCTTTATTAGGTTTTTGATTAAAAAATTATTAAAATTAAACTCTTTATTTTGAGATAATTATAGATCCACATGAACAGTATGAAAAGGCAAAATGATAGGATACCGAAAGAGGAACTCCCCGGGTCAGTAGGTGCCCAATATGCTACTGGAGATCAGTGGAGAAATAACTCCAGAAAGAAAGAAGGGATGGAGGCAAAGCAAAAATAATACCCAGTTGTGGATGTGACTGGTGATAGAAGCAAGGTCTGATGCTATAAAAAGCAATATTGTATAGGAACCTGGAATGTTAGCTCCATGAACCAAGGCAAATTGGAAGTGGTCAAACAGATGGCAAGAGTGAATGTCGACATTCTAGGAATCAGCAAACTAAAATGGACTGGAATGGGGGAATTTAACTCAGATGACCATTATATCTGCTACTGTGGGCAGGAATCCCTTAGAAGAAATAGAGTAGCCATCATGGTCAACAAAAGAGTCTGAAATGCAGTACTTGGATGCAATCTCAAAAATGACAGAATGATCTCTGTTCGTTTCCAAGGCAAACCATTCAATATCACGGTAATCCAAGCCTATGCCCCAACCAGTAATGCTGAAGAAGCTGAAGTTGAATGGTTCTATGAAGATCTATAAGACCATTTAGAACTCACACCCCAAAAAGATGTCCTTCTCATTATAGGGAACTGGAATGCAAAAGGAAGAAGTCAAGAAACACCTGGAGTAACAGGCAAATTTGGCCTTGGAGTACGGAATGAAGCAGGGCAAAGGCTAATAGAGTTCTGTGAAGAGAACGCGTTGGTCATAGCAAACACCCTCTTCCAACAACACAAGAGAAGACTCTACACATGGACATTACCAGATGGTCAACAGCAAAATCAGACTGATTATATTCTTTGCAGCCAAAGATGGACAAGCTTTATAAAGCCAGCAAAAACAAGACCGGGAAATGACTGTGACTCAGATTATAAATTCCTTGTTGCCAAATTCAGACTTAAATTGAAGAAAGAAAGGAAAACCACTAGACTGTTCAGGTATGACCTAAATCAAATCCCTTATAACTATACAGTGGAAGTGAGAAATAGATTTAAGGGACCAGATGTGATAGACAGAGTGCCTGATGAACTATAGATGGAGGTTTATTACATTGTACAGGAAACAGGGATCAAGACCATCCCCATGGAAAAAAAAATGCAAAAAGGCAAAACGGTTGTCTGAGGAGGCCTTACAAATAGCTGTGAAAAGAAGAGAAGTGAAAAGCAAAGGAGAAAACGAAAGATCTTCCCATTTGAATGAAGAGTTCCAAAGAATAGCAAGGAAAGATAAGAAAGCATTCCTCAGGGATCAATGCAAAGAAATAGAGGAAAACAACAGAATGGGAAAGACTAGAGATCTCTTCAAGAAAATTAGAGATACCAAGGGAACATTTCATGCAAAGATGGTCTCAAAAAGGACAGAAATGGTATGGACCTAAGAGAAGCAGAAGATATTAAGAAGAGGTGACAAGATACACAGAAGAACTGTACATAAAAGATCTTCACGACCCAGATAATCACGATGGTGTGATCACTCACCTAGAGTCAGACATCCTGGAATGTGAAGTCAAGTGAGCCTTAGGAAGCATCACTATGAACAAAGCTAGTGCAGGTGATGGAATTCCAGTTGAGCTATTTCAAATCCTGAAAGATGATGCTGTGAAAGTGCTGCACTCAATATGCCAGCAAATTTGGGAAACTCAGCAGTGGCCACAGGACTGGAAAAGGTCACTTTTCATTCAAATCCCAAAGAAAGGCAATCCCAAAGAATGCTCAAACAAAATTGCACTCATCTCACACGCTAGTAAAGTAATGCTCAAAATTCTCCCAGTCAGGCTTTACCAATATGTGAACTGTGAACTTCCAGATGTTCAAGCTGGATTTAGAAAAGGCAGAGGAACCAGAGATCAAATTGCCAACACCTGCTGGATCATCAATAAAGCAAGAGAGTTCCAGAGAAACATCTATTTCTGCTTTATTGACTATGCCAAAGCCCTTGACTGTGTGGATCACAATAAACTCTGAAAAATTCTGAAAGAGATGGGAATACCAGACCACCTGACCTGCCTTTTGAGAAACCTGTATGCAGGTCAGGAAGCAAAAGTTAGAACTGGTTATGGAACAACAGACTGGTTACAAATAGGAAAAGGAGTAAGTCAAGGCCGTATAATGTCAGCCTGCTTATTTAACTTATATGCAGAATACATCATGAGAAGTGCTAGGCTGGAAGAAGCACAAGCTGGAATCAAGATTTCTGGGAGAAATATCAATAACCTCAGATATGCAGATGACACCACCCTTATGGCAGAAAGTGAAGAGGAGCTAAAGAGCCTCTTGAAAGTGAAAGAGGAGAGTGAAAAAGTTGGCTTAAAGCTCAACCTTCAAAAAACTAAGATTATGGCATCCAGCCGCATCACTTCATGGCAAATAGATGGGGAAACAGTGGAAATAGTGTCAGACTTTATTTTTTGGGGCTCCAAAATCACTGCAGATGGTGATTGCAGCCATGAAATTAAAAGATGCTTACTCCTTGGAAGGAAAGTTATGACCAACCAAGATAGCATATTAAAAAGCAAAGACATTACTTTGCCAACAAAGGTCTATCTAGTTAAGGCTATGGTTTTTCCAGTGGTCATGTATGGATGTGAGGGTTGGACTGTGAAGAAAGTTGAGCACCAATAAATTGATGCTTTTGAACTGTGGTGTTGGAGAAGACTCTTGAGAGTCCCTTGAACTGCAAAGAGATCCAACCAGTCCATCCTAAAGGAAATCAGTCCTGGGTGTTCATTGGAAGGACTGATGCTGAGGTTGAAACTTCAATACTTTGGCCACCTCATGTAAAGACTTGACTCATTGGAAAAGACCCTGATGCTGGGAGGGATTGGGGGCAGGAGGAGAAGGGTATTACAGAGGATGAGATGGTTGGATGGCATCACTGACTCGATGAACATGAATTTGAGTAAACTCTGGGAGTTGGTGATGGACAGGGATACCTGGTGTGCTGCAATTCAAGATATCCCAAAGAGTTGGACACGACTGAGCGACTGAACTGACTGATAGATCCACATGTATAAATAATACAGAGATTCCAAATACAATTCACACAGTTTTTCCAGAGGTAACATATTATAGCTGTACAGTTCAGTATCACAACCAGGATACTGACATTGATACAGTCAAGATGAGAACAACTCCATCACCAGAAGGACCCCTCATGTTGCCTTTTTATATTCACACCCTCTTCCTTTCTGCCCCATTTTCTCCCTAACACCTGGCAACCACTAATATGTTCTACATTTATTAGTTTCTCCTTGTTTTTTCCCCCATTGTAGGATGTCAGTTTGAGAAGGATCAGGGTAAATGACTGTGTTGAATGTATGGAAGAAGCTGAGACACAGAGAGGTTAAGAAATTTGTCCAAGGACGCAGAGCTGATAAGAGGCTTAAGTGGGATTTAAATCATCTCTTCAGAATCCAACACCTAAACAAGAGCAGAGTGACTGTCTAAGGCTGAATTCCTCAGAAGCATATGCTGACACCAGGATTCATGTAGTTTATTAAGGAAGTTACATTCATGTGATTTATTAAGGAAATGTTCCCAGAAGGAAACTAGAAAGGAGCAGGGGAACAGGCAGGAAAGAGGAAAGAGTCAAGAAGGGTGAAATCTCAGGCAAAGTTCTGGAAAGGGTAACTTCTGCCTGATTCCGCAGTGGACGAATGGAGTATAAGTCACCCCTGAACTCAGAGTAGTCCTAGGCAAACCTGAAGCAAGGGAGCTGGGTTTTAGCAGACCCTTCACTTACAGCCATTGACCAAGGTCTGGAGATGGATGAAATGCACATTTTCAAGCATTTCCTGCCAATACTCTGTGCTCAAGGGCAAAGCTGCTCCAGTACCCTGACAGCAATTAGGATTAGAAAACAAATCCTAGAAAGGAAGGCACACCACAGGGCAAGAAGGCTGTGTGGGGATAGGGGAGCACTAACACGTCTAGTAAGTGGTCCTTTAACATTTCTCATAATGCCTAGAATCATGCTCCAACTCCATATCACGGCCTAAGACCCCACATAATCTAGCCCATGTCACCCATTCAATCCACATCATGTACTACCATTCTGTGGCTCAGTGACCACTGGGCCTTTGCACCTGCTTTCCTCACCCAGAATACTCATTTCTTTACATGATGCACAGCTCTTGATCTGTCCCATCACAATATTTTGTATTTTAAAAAGTACTTTTCATAACACTGAACCATCACAACACTGAACCATCTGAACACTGAACCATCATAACATTTTATATTTATAAAAAGTACTTCTTTGTGAAAAGTACTTATAGTCTGTAATCATTTTGTTTCATCAGTTTATCTATTTTATTTCTGTTGCCCCACTAAAATATAAGGCCCATCTAAGTAAGGGCAATGTCTATTTACCCAGTTACAAAATCCCTAGTGCCCAGTGCATTATAGGGAATCGAGATATCTCTTGAATGAAAAGAAACACTGGGAGAGAGATCACTAACCATGCAGAATCACAGTTGCTTTGAATAGATCTTCAAAAAATTAGATTTATCCCACTAACAAATGAGACTGGAAAGATGAAGAACATGCTAGTTTAGTTAGTATGGTTACTCTTTACCTGATAATTTTAGCATCAGATAAACCCAGCCTCTCTTCATCCTTAGAGAAGACATTACTGTAGAGAGCCTAGGTAAGACTACAGGCTAAGACTAAGAGCTAAAAATAGAAAGGCTTCATTAGCCCGTAATTTTGCTAGATTAGTTAAAATTACCCAGGGACTTCAAACAGAGGCAGGCCAGAAGGAAGTATAGAAAACTGCTGTTCTCCAGCATCCACTAACTTTCCCATCACTCTGCTTTGTGAACTAGAAGATAGAGTACCAAATGGGATGTAGAAGCACTATTTTTATCTTTTGTCTCAACAGTAGGACAGAAGCAATTCTCCCTATCCCCAGTAAACAGTAATAATTTTTTTACTCTTTAAAAAAAAGTAGTCTGCTTTAACCAAAATAAATTTTCTAACATATACAAACAGAAAAACAGAGCATGAATTTAAAGAATTGTTAAACGTCAAAACATTTCCAGCTTGTTGTTTGGGCAACAGAAGTTTCAAAGTCTTATTAATGTGTCATCTAATTTGCCACCAATGAGAACAGATCCCTATACATGTAGTCTAGGAACGTCTCCAGTTTTCCAATTTTAAATATTTCTGGTAAGGTCTGTCTTACTCATTTCTTTGGAAGAACTGCATTATCTAATAACATAACCAATTATTGACCCTGAAGAGTCAGGAAATAAGTGTCCCCAAGAACAATGCAGAGCCACTCAGCAATGGACCCGAAGAGGCTGCTGTCAGCAAGGGCAGTGGCTCCAAGAAAAAAAAAAAGAAAAAGCTCTAAAAACCAGCACAGGGAAATGAGAATGGACATTTCCCTGGTGGGGCGTAACTTGCAGAGATATTTCGCAACCTACCCCCTATAACCTAGTAAAAATAAGAAAAGCAACAACAAAAACAGAATTCTAAGTTGTACTTAAATTTTAATTCTCTTTTTAATCCCGATAATCAGATACATAAGCATGCGTTCACCGGACCTCTGTATATATAAATATAATGAAACCTAGAATAGATTTTTCCCTTTCTGCAAGCCCAAGTTCAATAGGTGAATCTTCTCATCTCTTCAGTTCTAAGTCATTCAGGATACCTTTTTAAAAATTCCAAAAATACTTTACTGTCTGTCTTCCAGTGCTTACTCTTCCTGCCATCTCTGGTAATGATTCTGTAAGCACGTCAGCCTGTGTCCTCCCCAATGCAGTGTTTGGTTAGCAGCAGTGCTCTGGAGCCGCACGGCCTGGCCCCAGCCCCATCCTCCCCAAATATAATCACTAGCATCACTGGAATGTATGACTCTTCCTACTGGTAGAATAAAGAATGCAATTTTCTTTTAACTCATTCTCCATTTCAATTCTTCATTCCACCTGATGACAGAACAAGTTATTTAATCGAGTTAAGGCTGTCTTCACCAATTTGGGGGTTTTCTCCCTCCTCTATCAGAGGAAAACTGCTTCCTGGTATTGCATCTGTGCCTGGGAGGGTGCAGAGGATTGTCTGAATTCTAACTCCTCTGCACCCTATTGCTGGTGCCCATCTCCCTGGCCTGCGTTGAGTTGTCTACACTCCCGCTGCTTCTATACCTGATCACGACACCTCTAGGTATGCTGGCCCTCAGAGCTGTAGCTTGTCTCTCTGCCTATCTACAGTCAGAGTGGCATTTTCTTGGTCATTTTTTTAAAATCACATTAAAAAAAAAAAAAAGGATGACCTTGATCTTCCTGCACCTATTTAGACATGCATTGTCTTTCCAAACCCATATAAACATCTAAAAAGCTGAATAACTCAATGCTCCCAATGCACCTTTATGAAAGAAAAAAAAAAAAAAAGTGTGAGGTGGACTTACAGGAATCTATTAGAAAAATACTTTCCTATAACATTTCATTTCCCCAAGAAAAGTTCTTGGGGGAAAGAGCTCTCGTCAAAGGCTCTTGGAGAGAACCTCTTGTCAAAGTTTATACATAACACACCTGCTCTGCTCTGACAACATGGGAATCCTTCAGATATCTGAATCCTGGGCCATGTTAGTCTTCAATATGTCTGGGGCTCTGGATGGTTCATGCTGTCTCACATATACTTCCTCACCACTGATGTCAATGTCCCCCAAAGTATAATAAGAATCAATTATTGTAAATAGAAGCATATTTTAAACATATTAAGCATATTGGAGAAGCTTGCTATCCTCAACCAATTCAAATGTCATGTCTCCTCTGAAATTGTCATAAATTAAGCAGAGTCAGGCACAGGAAGAGCTGATCTGAAGTCAAGAACCCCGAGCTCTCATCCTGGTTCTGCTGGTAACTGGCTATATGGCCTTAGAAGGGCTTCCTAGGTGGCACTAGTGGTAAAGAACATGTCTGCCAATGCAGGAGACATAAGAGACACAGGATAGATCCCTGTGTCAGAAAGATCCCCTAGAGGAGGGCATGGCAACGGATTCCAGTACTCTTGCCTGGAGAGTGCCATGGATAGAGGAGCCTGGCGGGCTACAGTCCATAGGTTTGCAAAGAGTCAGACATGGATGAAGCAACTTAGCACACACACACGTGATCTTAGAAGCATCTTTTTGGTTGTCTGTTTCATTGCCTAAAAAAAGTGCTTGGCAAGACAATTGCTATGGTGTCTTTCAATTCTAAAATTCCATTGCTACTAACTAAATATTTGTTTCCCCCTAAAATTGATATGTTGAAGTCCTAACACAATGAAACGTGCCCTCATGAAGGAGACCCCAGAAATCTCCTTCATTCCTTCTGGTTATGAAGGCATACTGAGAAGACAGTTTATGAAGCAAGAAAGGAGGCTTCACCAGACACTGAACCTGCAGGCCCCTTGATCTTAAACATCCTTGCCTCCAGAGCTAAGGGCTCAGTCATGTCCAACTCTTTGTGACCCATGAACTGTAGCCCACCAGCCTCCTCTGTCCACGGGATTCTCCAGGCAAGAATACTGGAGTGAGTTGCCATTTCCTTCTCCATGGGATCTTCCCAACCCAGGAATTTAACCTGAGTCTCCTACACTAGCAGATGGGTTCTTTACCACTGCACCACCTAGAAATCCAGAACTATAAGAATTATATTTCTACTGTTGGCAAGTCACCCAGTCTGTGGTATTCTGTTACAGCCTCAGCTAAGACATCCGTCATGGATCTTTCTATAAATATCAGTCAGTCAGTCAGTCCAGTCGCTCAGTCGTGTCCGACTCCTTGCGACCCCATGAATCGCAGCACGCCAGGCCTCCCTGTCCATCACCAACTCCCGGAGTTTACTCAAACTCATTCTGTAAATATAAGAACCTAAAATAAAAATAAACCTTTCATCTCACTCTCCAAGGTTATCTCAAATCCTAGTTTTTTAAAGTGAGCTATGCCTTAATTATAATCTCTAAACTCATGAAGCCTGTATTCATAAAATACAGGCCAGTACTACAAGCTTAGATACATAACAAAAAAAGTAAAGATACATTGGCTATGGTTTCATTTACAGAAACTGAGGGTTGGTTGAGTAAGCTAATTTTATTTACGTATACAGAGCTAACTGTTCCCTGGAAATAATCTCCATAAGTCTGTCAGTGAATATTACATTTCCTCCGGAACACTTGAGTACTACATTTAGAGTAATAATGATATGATTGTGATTGTATTTTACTGTCTACAAGTTCCCAGGCACTATACTATGTGTTTTACAATATTATCTCATGTTATCACAGAAAGTTTATGATATAGGCATATTAAACACAAACACATACACACATACACATACAGAACAAGATGTTAAATTATATGCCTAAGGTCAAACAGCTAGTATATGATAAAAACTGGACAATAAACCAGGTTCACCTTATTGCGACATCAATGTTTCATGGCATTATCTATGCTCTTATAGCCTCAAATTGGTTCTAGGTATGTCTAGTCACCTAGGAATCTCAAAGTTTTAAAACAGCTATACATTGTATAGCTTAAAGTAGCAAAATCTTATAACCTACAATGAATGGAGTAATTAAGATAATTTTTCTTTTGTATTTTTAACATATTCTTAAGAAATGTTGGTAGAACAAAGTTGCTGTAAATCTGTCTGCCACTGAAACAAATATTTTAAAATAAGATATAACTAGACTTCTTTTTCCTTCATGAAGCTTCTTCTAATTGATAACTTACCCTAGAACTATGGTGGGGAAATCTAAAATGAACTACATGGAAAAGAAACTGGCAATAAGCTTTTAAAGGTTTCTCTTAATTCCCAGTTACTGGTAATGCTATTTGCTAATTTTAGAAGAATCAACCCCAAATCTCTTGAATTCAGTTGGCTTAAAAGAAAGGACGATAAATCACTGGGCCCCTATTTAAATTGCTCCCTTACAATTAAAAATTTGTTTACCCATTATTTCCTTGATTCTTCTTGCGGCTGACACAGATGTAGAATAATAAGTTATTATTTTATATGTAATTCTTAATCCAAGTAATTATATCCAGGATAACTCTATTACTGGGATAGCTTTGTGACCAATATTTACATATCACTAACAATGACTCATGGCCAATACAAGACAACAGAGTGGAAGGCTGCTGGCCTTTTCACTTTCTGTTTATAGAATAGGCCTCTAGGCTAAAATATCAGATTTGTTGATGGTTTAAGCATTAGCAGCTTCAGGTTTCCACTAAACTTCAAAGATGATCACAACCATATAGTGCTAGATATTTCCTTAAAGAAGAGCTAAATTCTCCCAAGCTTTCTCTTGGCTAATGAACCAGATCCTCCATGTTCAAGACCTCAGGCAAAACTCTTTACACTAATAATGTTAACCATGCCTCCCTGTCTCTCAATTCCCCCCTTTTTTCTGAGAGGAGCTTCTTTAAATTTATTTAACTTTTGACTTTAAATAATTTCATATTTACAAAAATTTGCAAAACAGTACAAAGGATTCTCATATTCCCTTCCTCCAGTTTCCTCGAATGTTAACATCTTACATAATCATAGTACAAGTATCAAAACCAGAAAATTAACATTGTTACAATATTATTAAGCATTGATTTCCCCCTTTTACTGAAATTTTCACCACTTTACCAGGGAATTTTGGAATATTGTTCTTCATGTATTCCTTACTCATAATTCCTTTCCTACAAATCTACTAAAAACAATAAGGAGTTTGACTCTAAGATTTTGCAACTAATTAATCAATTAATTAGCCTTACACATGGTTAATACATCAAAACTATCAGTGTAAATAAGGGAAATATGATCATAGAGCAAATAAACATCTTTAGAGACTTCCTATGAAACTGTTCTGATAAAACTCATAATCATTAATAAAGTTTGTGTTTCCTCTTCTATCTTAATGCTATGATCAAATCTCAAGCAGTACTGATGACAAAATTTCACTACCAAGGATATATTATGTTAGATAATTTATATATATTAGGGTATTTATCTATAATTGAGTTTCTTATGGTTTGAAAGATTAGATATTTCTGTACTTTCTAACAAGAAAATTATTTATAAGCAAATATCCCACACACTAGTTAAGTAATGCTCAAAATTCTCCAAGCCAGGCTTCAACAATATGTGAACTGTGAACTTCCAGATGTTCAAGCTGGTTTTAGAAAAGGCAGAGGAAGAAGAGATCAAATTGAAAACATCTGCTGGATCATCAAAAAAGCAAGATAGTTCCAGAAAAACGTCTATTTCTGCTTTATTGACTATGCCTAAGCCTTGACTATGTGGATCACAATAAACTCTGGAAAATTCCGAAAGAGATGGGAACACCAGACCACCTGACCTGTCTCTTGAGAAACCAGTATGCAGGTCAGGAAGCAACAGTTAGAACTAGTCATGGAACAACAGACTGGTTCCAAATAGGAAAAGGAGTATATCAAGGCTGTATATTGTCACCCTGCTTATTTAACTTATGTGCAGACTACATCATGAGAAATGCTGGGCTGGAGGAAGCACAAGCTGGAATCAAGATTTCTGGGAGAAATATCAATAACCTCAGATATGCAGATGACACCACCCTTATGTCAGAAAGTGAAGAGGAACTAAAAAGCCTCTTGATGAAAGTGAAAGAGGAGAGAGAAAAAGTTGGCTTAAAGCTCAACATTCAGAAAACTAAAATCATGGCATCCAGTCCCATCACTTCATGGCAAATAGATGGGAAAACAGTGGAAATAGTGTCAGACTTTATTTTGGGGGGCTCCAAAATCAGTGCAGATGGTGATTGCAGCCATGAAATTAAAAGATGCTTACTCCTTGGAAGGAAAGTTATGACCAATCTAGACAGCATATTAAAAAGCAAAGACATTACTTTGTCAACAAAGGTCCATCTAGTCAAGGCTATTATTTTTCCAGTAGTCATACATAGATGTGAGAGTTGGACAGTAAAGAAAGCTGAGCACAGAAAAATTGATGCTTTTGAACGTGGTATTGGAGAGGACTCTTGATAGTCCCTTGGACTACACGGAGATCCAACCAGTCTATCCTAAAGGAGATCAGTCCTGGGTGTTCATTGGAAGGACTGATGCTGAAGCTAAAACTCCAATACTTTGGCCACCTCATGTGAAGACTTGACTCATTGGAAAAGACCCTGATGCTGGGAGGGACTGGGGGCAGGCGGAGAAGGGGACAACAGAAGATGAGATGACTGGATGGCATCACCGACTCAATAGACACGAGTCTGAGTAAACTGCAGGAGTTGGTGATGGACAGGGAGGCCTGGCGTGCTGCGATTCATGGGGTCACAAAGAGTCAGACACGACTGAGCGACTGAACTGAACTGAACTGATGGTTGGATCTTGGACTTCCCCAGTGGTTCAGCAGTAAAGAATCTGTAAAGAATCCACCTGTAATGCAGGAGCCACAGAAGAGTCAGGTTGGATCTTCTTGGATCATAAAGATCCCCTGGAGGAGGGAATGGCAACTCATTCCAGTATTCTTGTCTGGAGAATCCCCATGAACGGAGGAGCCTGGCAGGCTCTGGTCCATACAGTCACAAAGGGTCGGACACAACTGAAGCAATTCATCACTCATGCCCACATGGCTGGATCTTACTGTACGGCTTTGACTAATGATTCTTCATAGTTTTCCCTTTTTATAAGTTATTCTATTTTCATATTGATGTAACTTTTATATTTAATAAAGGAAGTATCTCTCTAGACCTCCACTTTATTCTCCTCAGGTAAATGCATTGTCACAACAACTTAAGACAAAGTTAAGGACTATTGTGTGATACCACCCCTGACAGTAGATTAAACAACAGAGAGAGGCCCACAGGGGCAGTACACAGGAAGGATATTCTCAGTGAAAGATAGCTGGAAAGGGACTGCTTAAAACTCAAAATGTTGACCAACCAAAAGGGAAATGATTTTTTAAAAACTGGAGGTGGGATGTAGGTCTATTCTGATTAGGTTATTATTTCAGGAACAGTATAAAGTGATGAACAAAACTGACATGTTCTCTGACCTTAAGAAATGTATATTTCAGTAAAAAAAAAAATACAGTTATAAGTAAACAAACAATATTTAAACACAGGTTGTGGTAATGGAATAACAAATTTGGAACAATGACAGAAAATTGAGGAAGTAACCTGTATGGATGTGGTGATCAGCAAAACCTTTCTGAGATAGAGGCATTTGACTTGAGAGCTGTACAATGAGAAAAGACTAGAGCTATGCATGGAGCAAGGGGATGAATATTCTAACCTGGAGTTCAACAAACATTCAACAATGGGACAAAGAGTAAATATATCATGTTTTGAGGACCATTTGTTCTCTGTTACAACTATTCAACTCTGTTCCTGGAGCATGAAAGCAGCCACTGACAATACCTAAACAAATGGATGTCAGGTGTGGTTTAATCAAACTTTATTGACAAAATCAGGCAGTGAGCCAAATTTGGCCTATGGGCTACAATTTACCGACTCCTGCTCTAGCCAGATATACGACCTGGGCAAAGAGCAGGAACTGGGACTGCTATGTTGTGAGGGGCAAGAAATGAGCATGAAGAGGTAAACAGGGTCCAGATCATGCATGGCTTTGAAAGCCAGGGTTAAGGATTTTATTTAAGCCACTTTGAGTTATTTTTTTTTAATTGAAGGATAATTGCTTTACAGTATTGTATTGGTTTCTACCAAACATCAGTGTGAATCAGCCCGAGTTTTAAGCAGGGTAGTAACAGGGTGCTCTGTATTTTGAAAGTTTATTATAATTCCTTTGTGGAAAGTGGATTGGAAGATGACTGAAGTGGCTCTGGACATATCATCCTGAACTCACACAATGAAAATGGGAAGAAGAGGGTATACTTAAGATATACTTAAAAGAGAGGATACTAATTGACCAGTTGGATTGGGTGAGGGAAAGGGGAAGCAGAGACAAAAGAAAGGAGAAAATTAACTTCAATGCTGAGTTTTCTGGCTGGAGCAACTTGATAGATTAGCTTAGGAAGTCAAGTTGGGCTAAATTGAAAATCTCAAAGAGGAAGACTAGAGGGAGAAAAGCCTTAAAAGCTAGGCTAAATCCATACTAAGAAGTCTTAAGAGAAGAGTTAAGGAAATGGTATCTATCTTCATGAAAAAGAGGAAATTACCAAAGAGTTTTGAAGAGCAAAACAATACAATCAGACTAATAATAAAAACTGTGCTGTGTTGGAGAAATAAGAGAGAGATGTGCCAGGAGTCAGGGAAAATTATCATGAAATTCTTGAAATCATACAGAAAAGAGATAATGAAGAGTTGTTCCAGGGTTATTAATATCAGAAATGGTAAGAAATGTAAGCTTCACAGGCCTTTTGGTTATATTTATATATGTGTATATAATTGTATATATAATTTGAAGCTATTTACAATAAATAAATAATATAAACAATATTAAATATTAAAACATAAGAAGAGACCAAATTTTGAAGAGAAATGTTGAATAATTAGACTAGACTAGATTGAACTTCCCTATAGCTCAGATGGTAAAGGATCTGCCTGCAATGCAGGAGACCTGGGTTCGATTCCTGGGTCAGTAAGACCCCCTGGAGAAGGAAATGTCAATCCACTCCAGTATTCTTGCTTGGAGACTCCCATGAACAGGGGAGCCTGACAGGTTACAGTCCATCGGGTCACAAAGAATCAGACATGACTAAGTGGTTAACAAACACACAGACTAGATTAGGAAGTTAAAACTGAGTCCCCAAGTAAAAAATTACATCTGAGTTCTCTGAAAGTCAAGATAAACAACAGAGAAGAAAATAAGGGGAAAGAGGTAAAAATTGCCTTAAATGGCTCCCATCTGAGTTTGAAGGAGAATGAACACATGCATGTGTATGGCTGAGCCACTCTGCTGTGTACCTAAAACTACCACAATATTGTTAATCAGCTAGACTACAATATAAAATGAAAAGTTAAAAAAAATAGCTCCCATTTGGTATCAGGAGGCATACCAGTTTTTCAGTGAAGACACACCAAATGAGAAAAGAAAGAAATCTCAGAGTTTTTTATATAAGGAACATTAAAGACCACAGTGAACTACACCGTAAGAGCTATTTCATTAATATTTATTATGTATTTCTCTAAGCAATTTCTTATACCAAAACTCATATCTTATATCCACACAGACAGTTAAACTGACTACCTGTGGAAGTATGAGTCACTGGTGGTCTGCCGCAGGGCCAGGGGCTCTGGGTGCAGCAGACCTGGGTGTGGCATAAGCCCTCTTGGAGGAGGTCACCATTAACCCCACCACAGAGCTGCCAGAACTGACACAGGACTGGGAAACAGACTCTCGGAGGGCACAACAGAACCTGTGCACCAGGACCCAGGAGAAAGGAGCAGTGACCCCAAGGAGACTGTCCCGGACTTGCCTGTGGATGTTCGGGATTCTCCGGTGGAGGCCTGGGTCGGTGGTGGCCTGCTGCAGGGTTGGGGGCACGGACTGTAGCAGTACATGCATGGGATCCTTAGAGGGAGGTCACCATTATCTTCATTACCTCCACCATGGTTTGGCCCCAGATAAATAGGAGACAGGACTCAAGACCATCCTCAAGAAAAAGAAATACAAAAAAGAAAAATGGCTGTCTGTGGAGGGCTTACAAATAGCTGTGAAAACAAGGGAAGCGAAAAGTAAAGTAGTAAAGGAAAGATATACCCATTTGAATGCAGAGTTCCAAAGAAAAGCAAGGAGAGATAAGAAAGCTTTCCTCAGTGATCAATGCAAACAAACAGAGGAAAACGATAGAATGGGAAAGACTAGAGATCTCTTCAAGAAAATTAAAAATACCAAGGAAACATTTCTTGCAAAGATGGGCTCAATAAAGGACAGAAATGGTGTGGACCTAACAGAAGCAGAAGATATTAACAAGAGGTAGCAAGAATACACAGAAGAACTGTACAAAAAAGATCTTAATGACCCTGATAATCACGATGGTGTGATCACTCAGGAATGTGAAGTCAAATGGGCCTTAGGAAGCATCACTATGAACAAGGTAGTGGAGGTGATGGAATTCCAGTTGAGCTATTTCAAATCCTAAAAGATGATACTGTGAAAGTGCTGCACTCAATATGCCAGCAAATTTGGGAAACTCAGCAGTGACCACAGGACTAGAAAAGGTCAGTTTTCATTCCAATCCCAAAGAAAGGCAACGCCAAAGAATGTTCAAACCACTGCACAATTGCACTCATCTCACACGCTAGTAAGGTAAAGCTCAAAATTCTCCAAGCCAGGCTTCAGCAATATGTGAACCGTGAACTTCCAGATGTTCAAGCTGGTTTTAGAAAAGGCAGAGGAACCAGAGATCAAATTGCCAACACCTGCTGGGTCATCGAAAAACCAAGAGAGTTCCAGAAAAACATCTATTTCTGCTTTATTGACTATGCCAAAGCCCTTGACTGTGTGGATCACAATAAACTCTGAAAAATTCTGAAAGAAACAGGAAAACCAGACCACCTGACCTGTCTCTTGAGAAACCTGTATGCAGGTCAGGAAGCAACAGTTAGAACTGGACATGGAACAACAGACTGGTTCCAAATAGGAAAAGGAGTACATCAAGGCTGTATATTGTCACCCTACTTATTTAACGTATATGCAGAGTACATCATGAGAAATGCTGGGCTGGAGGAAGCACAAGCTGGAATCAAGATTTCTGGGAGAAATATCAATAACCTCAGATATGCAGATGACACCACCCTTATGGCAGAAAGTGAAGAGGAGCTAAAGAGCCTCTTGAAAGTGAAAGAGGAGAGTGAAAAAGTCGGCTTACAGCTCAACATTCAGAAAACTAAGATCATGGCATCTGGTCCCATCACTTCATGAGAAATAGATGGGGAAACAGTGGAAACAGTGTCAGACTTTATTTTTTTGGGCTCCAAAATCACTGCAGATGGTGATTGCAGCCATGAAATTAAAAGACACTTACTCCTTGGAAGGAAAGTTATGACCAATCTAGACAGCATATTAAAAAGCAAAGACATTACTTTGTCAACAAAGGTCCGTCTAGTCAAGGCTATGGTTTTTCCAGTGGTCATGTATGGATGTGAGAGTTGGACTGTGAAGAAAGCTGAGCACCAAAGAATTGATGCTTCTGAACTGTAGTGTTGGAGAAGACTCTTGAGAGTCCCTTGGACAGCAAGGAGATCCAACCAGTCCATCCTAAAGGAGATCAGTCCTGGGTGTTCATTGGAAGGACTGTTGTTGAAGCTGAAACTCCAATACCTTGGCCACCTGATGTAAAGAGCTGACTCATTTGAAAAGACCCTAATGCTAGGAAAGGTTGAGGGCAGGAGGAGAGGGAGATGACAGAGGATGAGATGGTTGATGGCATCACTGACTCGATGGACATGGGTTTGGGTGGACTCCAAGAGTTGGTGATGGACAGGGAGGCCTGGTGTGCTGTGCTTCATGGGGTGACAAAGAGTTGGACACAATTGAGCGACTGAACTGAACTGAAATAGGAGGAGGAATCACAGCTCCACCCATCAACAGAAAATTGATTAAGAACATTCAGAACATTCTGAGGGTGAGACAGTTGGATGGCATCACCGACTCAATGGATGTGAGTTTGAGTAAATTCCGAGAGTTGGTGATGGACAGGGAGGCCTAATGTGCTACAGTCCATGGGGTTGCAAAGAGTCAGACACAACTGAGTCACTGAAGTGACTGACTGACCTTATACTATAGAGCTGTGATAGTATTTTTACAGAAATTATAAACTTTGAAATCCAGGTAATGAGACTTACATTTGATTTGATTCATAAGTGAAGCTTGGACAGCAAGGAGATCAAACCAGTCAGTCCTAAAGGGAATCAACCCTGAATATTCATTGGGAGGACTGATGCTGAAGCTGAAGCAGCAAATGCTTTGGTTGCCTGATGGGAAGAACCAACTCATTGGAAAGGACCTTGAGGCTGGGAAAGACTGACAGCAAAAGGAGAAAGGGGCAGCAACAGAGGATGCGATGATTGGATGGTATCACCAATTCAGTGGACATGAATTTGAGCAAACTCTGGGAGATAGTGAAGGACAGGGGAGCCTGGCGTGCTGCAGTCCATGGGTCTCAAAGAATCAGACATGACTTAGCAACTGAACAACAACAAGAAAATAGGAATACTTATTTTTGATTATTATATTGATTAATATATACTTATATTTGATTATTGCTTCCCTTAGTCATCCCTGATGACTCAGCACATAAATGACACCAACTCTATAGCAACACATACAACATAGTGATAAAAGCTAGTGGCATAGACTCTGAAACCAGATAGCAGGAGTTCAAAACCTATTTGGCAGAGACATTAATGGAAGCAGTAGGACTTCCCTAGTGGTGCAGTGGATGAGAATCCACCTACCAATGCAGGGGACATGGGTTCAATCCCTGGTCCGGGAAGATTTCACATGTTGCAGAGCAACGAAACCTGAGCACCACAACCACTGAGCCCTCACTCTGGGCCCACGAGCCACAGCTACTGAGCCCCTGTGTTACAACTACTGAAACCTGTGCTCCCTAGAGCCTGGCCCCACAAGAGAAGCCACCACAGTGAGAAGCCTGTGCCCTGAAACAAAGAGTAGTCCCTGCTTACTGCAACTAGAGAAAGCCCACGCAAAGCAACGAAGATCTAGCATAACCAAAGATAAACACTTTTTATAAATGGAAGTGGTACAAGAGAGTGGCCATGGATGCCAAATGGCAAGATCCTCCCGAGACTGGGGTAATCAGGGAGGACAGGTTCTGGGTAGACTATACTTTTCAGAGTTCAAAGTCAAAGGTCTGATACATTAACTATTAAACTACTGCCTAGAGGAAGAAAATAGTAAAGTATAGCTCCACAACTGGGTTTCTCAGTTTGATTTTGAAAAATACACTTCCTTGTTTTAGGGTACCCAGTGAATCTGAATATGTACCCTCTCATTACTAATCTAGTTCAAAATGATTCATTTCCTAATTTTTAACTAGTATTTCTATGGTGTGTTACATGTTGGCCATTTTGCTAAGACAAATGGGCTTAGCTCAGTTCAGTCACTCAGTCATGTCTGACCCTTTGTGACCCCATGGACTGCAGCACACCAGGCCTCCCTGTCCATCACCAACTCCCGAAGCTTGCTCAAATTCATGTCCATTGAGTCAGTGATGCCATCCAACCATCTTATCCTCTATCATTCCCTCTCCTCCTGCCTTCAGTCTTTCCCAGCATCAGGGTCTTTTCCAATGAGTCAGCTCTTCCATCAGGTGGCCAAAGTATTGGAGTTTCAGCTTCAGCATCAATCCTGCCAATGAATAACCAGGACTGATTTCCTTTAGGATGGACTAGTTGGATCTCCTTGCAGTTCAAGGAACTTTTAAGAGTCCTCTCCAACACTACACTTCAAAAGCATCAATTCATTGGCACTCAGCTTTCTTTATAGTCCAACTCTGACATCCATACATGACTACTGGAAAAACCATAGCTTTGACTAGACAGACCTTTGTTGGCAAAATAATGTCTCTGCTTTTTAATATGCTGTTAAGGTTGGTGAGCAGAAGAAAATGGCAACCCACTCCAGTATTCTTGCCTGGAGAATCCCAGGGACAGAGGAACCTGGTGGGCTGCCAACTATGGGGTCGCACAGAGATGGACATGGCTGAAGTGACTTAGCAGCAGCAGCGAGGTTGGCCATAGCTTTTCTTCCAAGGAGCAAGCATCTTTTAATTTCATGGCTGCAATCACCATCTGCAGTGATTTTGGAGTCCCCCAAAAAACAAAGTCTGCCACTGTTTCCATTGTTTCCCCATCTATTTGCCATGAAGTGATGGAACTAGATGCCATGATCTTGGTTTTTTGAATGTTGAGCTTTAAGCCAACTTTTTCACTCTCCTCTTTCACCTTCATCAAGAGGCTCTTTAGTTCTTCACTTTCTGCCATAAGGGTGGTGTCATCTGCATTTCTGAGGCTATTGATATTTCTCCTGGCAATCTTGATTCCAGCTTGTGCTTCCTCCAGCCCAGTATTTTGCATGATGTACTCTGCATATAAGTTAAATAAGCAGGGTGACATTATACAGCCTTGATGTACTCCATTTCCTATTTGGAACCATTCTGTTGTTCCATATCCGGTTCTAACTGTTGCTTCTTGACTTGCATACAGGTTTTTCAGGAGGCTGGTAAGGTGGTCTGGTATTCTCATTTCTTGAAGAATTTTCCACAGTTTGTTGTGATCTACACAGTCAAAGGCTTTGGCATAATCAATAAAGCTGAAGTAGTAGTTTTTCTGGAATTCTCTTGTTTTTTTGATGATCCAGCGGATGCTAGTAATTTGATCTATGGTTCCTCTTCCTTTTGTAAATCCAGCTTGAACATCTGGAAGTTCACAGTTCAAGCTGGCTATACCTAATTTTGATTGAATTTTTTACCTTTAAAGCTCCAGTTTAGTAAAACTGATATCTGATTAGGAGCAGTTTCAGTAGACTTACTAGTCTGGTTAATTTTTTTAACACTGCAAGTCATGTTGAATAAGGTTAACTTCAGTCTTTTGGTGAGTATATACATTGTAAATTTTTTAATTGCACCCAGAGGCAATAGAATGAAAACATATTTGTTAAAACTAATATTTTTAAAAATGATTATCCTTGACTATATATGTAAGTAGTTAAAAAAAAATCACCAAACACCTAAACTTCTGATTTAAGAATCATCAGTGACCAGGCACTTAAAAGCTGAAAATCAATAGCTGTGACTTTTGCTCTTCTTCCAAAACAAGCTATCTTTCTTTCCTAACAGAATTTGTTGATGTTTACACTGAACAAGAGTTAATGTCAGTCGAATTTATTTTGTTTTACTTCTCCCAATCCCTACCCCCACCCCCAACATTTCCCACCTTGATTCTGCTTCTTCAGTTCAGTGCAGTTCAGTTGCTAAGTCGTGTTCGACTTTGTGACACCATGGACTGCCAGGCTTCCCTGTCCTTGACCATCTCCCGGAGTTTGCTCAAACTCATGTCCATTGAGTGGATATCCAATACACTCCCTTACCTCTCTCTGCCATTGCTTATGCTCTTCCCTTTTCCTGAAATGCCTTCTATCCTACTCCCTCCCATCTAGGAAAATTTCAGTACATGTTCTGTTAATACAATGCTTAATATTCTGTTATAGCATCTTTTATGTATCCTGCCTTCTTGACTTTCTTGAGCCCTGCGGGAGCAAAACCTATCACTCATCTATCTCTGTATTCCAAACGCCATATTTGCTTAGAAAATAGCAAACATTAAATAAATGCTTAATGATTTAATTCTTTCTGTAGCATGTGCAGAAAATACTGTATCATTTTTACAGTAGGGTGTCCACTTCTGACTTTACTGTGTATGTGTGCATTTAGTCGCTCAGTCGTGTCCAACTCTTTGTGACCACATGGACTGTAGCCCACCAGGCTCCTCTGTCCATGGGGATTCTCCAGGCAAGAATCCTGGAGTGAGTTGCCATGCCCTTCTCCAGGGGATCTTCCCAACCTAGTGATTGAACCCAAGTCTGCCACATTGCAGGTGAATTCTTGACCATCTATGCCACCAGGGAAGTCCATGAATACTGGAGTGGGCAGCCTATCCCTTCTCCAGGGGATCTTCTGGCCCAGGAATCGAACCAGGGTCTCCTGCATTGCAGGCAGATTCTTTATCAACTCGGCTATCAGGGAAGCCCAACTTTACTATACTAGGAAATTAGTTTCCCATAAAAAGTGGCTCTCTGGACAAAGGGACAGCAACATAACAACTAAATGCTTGAAAAAGCAGTGTTATGAAACATAGAAGGAAATAATTAGATTTAGATGAAAGGGGATTTGTTTTTCTCTTTCTGACCTACATTCTATATGAGAGACTCTAGGTCCACTAATGCATATATGTGAAATCTAGAAAAATGGTACAGATGAACCTATTTGCTGAGCAGGAACAGAGACATCGACATAGAGAATGGATGTGTGAACTCAGTGAATGGGGTGGGACATGAATTGGAAGGATGGAACTGAAGTATGTGCACCGCCATATGTAAAACAGATAGCTAGGGGGAACGTGCTGTATAGCTCAGGGAGCTCAACTTGGTGCTCTGTGATGACCTAGTTGAGTGGGATGGGGAGGTGGGAGGGAGGGCCAAGAGGGAGGGGATATATGTATACATATAGTTGACACACTTCATGGTACAGCATAAACTAACACGACATCTTAAAGCAACTATACCCCAATTGAAAAAAAAAAGCAGATGCAAAGGATTAGTATTTCCTGATGAAACCATGTTTATATGACCTGGTTTTGAGTAGAACTGCTTAAAATCCCCTCTAGCCTACCTCAGATAGTGCAGAAACTTGTAACCCTCCCTTCGCCTCTGGAGTGGAGTCCCTTCCTATGCAGTGGCAAATGCACAGTAACTCAGAGCCTGATAAAAACAGAGGCTGGAAGGATTTAAAAGAGTCATTGGCACAAGTACACGTGAAAATTAGAATGTCCATGAGGCAACAAGAAAAAAATAAGTGATAATAGCAGCAAGACTTCCCAGGTGAAGAACACGTAAAAGCCAGCCTGTGTGTCAGGGAGCAGAGATGGGACTTTGCCCTTCAGACAACACATTCTCTCCATATCAGATTTACAGCAACAGCAGTGCCCTCAGAGGATTTTCTAAAGTTAGGGCGGCTGCAGCAATTCAACAAGAACTGATGCGTCCATGTGGTATACATGATATCCAACAATTCTACAAACATTTACAAGTCAGATAACATGAACATTGTACTATTTCAGGCCTTTTCTAACACCTACAAAATAAAGTAAAAATTATTAACTTCTAGGAAAAAAAATTAAAATCCACCATCAACCACCAAATAAATCAAGAGTCACAATTCGACTAATGCACTAATCTTCAAGAACCTGTAACCAATGAAAGAAGCAGAAAACTCCAGAGCAAAGCAGAAAGGGCCATCACTGTCTGGCTCCACAGGAGTCCCTAACCTTGCCAGCACCTGCCGAAAGTTTTGTATGTAAATTGACAAAAGTCTGAGACTTCTCAATGATGCTACACATGAATGGGCAGATCATAATTTTCTTCCAAAACATGAAGAATACAAGTGGCTGAGAGAAACTGGTGACCCCAGGGAAGAGAACAGAACTGACACTTAGGGAAGCGGGGGGGAAGCTGTCAGGCACACAGAATTCAATCCAAAGGCCCCTTGCAAGAAAGGAACAGTCCTTCCAAGAGGGAACTGACATGGAACAATACACTTCAGAGAATCTCAGGGAAAAGAGCAGAGAAGAGGTGTTCAGACCACACCATACCTCCTCCAAGTTCCCCTCCCATTTCATTTCCTCAGGCGAACAAAAGTGAACAGAGGGCAACATTCCTAGTCCTCAGAGGGAAAAAACCCTCCAGTATTAAAGAAACAGAGGCAAACAGTCAAGCCCACTCTGTCCAGAATCATCCAAGCAAATCTAGATGAAGAGATTGGCCCAGAAACTGTGCAAATACGTTACACACTGCTTAGGATTCTCCAGAGAAACAGAACCAGTAGGGTGTGTGTGTGTGTGTGTGTGTGTGTGTGTGTGTGTGTGTGTGTGTGTGTGTGTGTGTGAAGAAGGAAAGAAAGGGAGAGGCTGGTTTTTAAGGAATCGATTAAACGTTTTAAGGAATTAGTCCCTACAGTTTTGGGGGCGGGAAATCTGAGATTTACAGGGCAGCCTGGTAGGCTGGAAACTCAGCAAGAACTTGATATATTGAGTCCAGCAGCCGTCTGGAGGCAGAATTCCTTCTTTCTTAGGGAACGTATTTTTTTTCTCTTAAAACCTTCAGCTGATTGGACAAAACTCACCCATATAATGTAGAAGAATGGCTTTACCCAAAGTCTACCGATTCAAATGCTGCTGCTAAGTCGCTTCAGTCGTGTCCGACTCTGTCGACCCCATAGACGGCAGCCCAGGCTCCGCCGTCCCCTGGGATTCTCCAGGCAAGAACACTGGAGTGGGTTGCCATTTCCTTCTCTGGGATTCAAATGCTAATCACATCTTAGAAAAAAAAAAAAAAAAACCTTTATGGCAATATCTAGACTGGTGTTTAACCAAACAATTGGACAACATAGCCCTAGCCACCTTGACACATAGAGTAAATCATGCACACACACATAGCCACCTAGAATAATGATAATAGTTAAATGTTCATTGCATGTACTGAGTACTGTTCTTTACTCCTCATGTGTATTTACACATTTAACTCCCATAGCAACCTTATGAGGTAAGTACTATTTATCATCCTATTTGACAGATCAGGAAATTGAGACATAGCTAGCAAGTGGCTAAGCCTGTATTTATATCAGTACCATTGACTCAAAACTCATGCATTTTACCACTGAACTTGAAAAAAACACAATTCAGGAAACAGAACGAAACTCCCTCAATTACTTAACACCAAGAACACCTTAATAAGAACATAAATTCAATAAAATAAGATTATACCAATAAAATAATAAAGCAATTAAATAAGATGACAAAAAGGAAATTACTAGTCTGTGAGAACAAATTAGGGACTATGCAACATGTTTATGGAAATAATAAGCAGTTTAGATTCAGCAAGATGAATTACTGACACAAAAGTCAATTACTGACAAAAAGAGGAAAAGGTAAGATAATCTAAGTGAATGTGAATGAAAAGGGTAAAGAAAGAAATTTGGAAGAATACTGTTGATATGAAATATACATATTTCAATATTATATACATAACAAAACATATTATGATCCCAAAAAAAAGATAGTATTCTTAAAGTGGAATTTCCATTTTAAAGGTATGTTCACAAAGACATAATACAATAGAATTTCCCCAAAATGAACAGAGAATAATCTGCAAAACAAAAAGTTCATGACACACTAAGAAAATTAAATGTGAAATCACCAACAGTAAGACATATCCTAAGTGAACTATTAAATGTAAAGGATAAAGAAAGAATTCCTCAGATACTTAAGCAAAACAGCAAATCATATATAAGCAGGAGGAAAAATTACCCCACTCAGAATTCTCCACAACAAGACAATGAAGAAGTGTCCATAAAGTGTTGAGAAAGATCAAATTTAATTTTAAAATATTATAACTGGACTTCACTGGTGGTCTAGTGGTTAAGAATCTGCATTTCCACTACAGGGGGTGCAGTTTCAATTCCAAGTCAAGGAAGTTCCACATGCCCCTGGGGAGCAGCATAGAATAAAATAGAATAGAATGAAATAAAATAAAATAAAAATATTACAACTATTCAAGATGCCATTCAAGCATAGGAACCACTGAGAGGCATTCACTGGCATGAAAGAACTCAGTGAATACAATATGTTTGACTTCTTGGGGAAAAAAAAATTGCTTGACAGCAACATCCAGTCAAATAAAAGATGAGTGAAAAGAAACTTGACAATGGCAAAGCTGAATTAAAAGAACTGTGGTAAATATAAGTCTGTTTAAATATAGAATGAATAGAAGACAACTAATGAAAGTAGAGCAGCAAAAATAATTGTGAATGCTATAAACTTGAATAATGTTAAAAAAATAATATAACTATAAAAATTAGGAGGTGGGGGTAAGGGAGATGGGAGAATGTTTGAGTGCTAATGCCCTCATCATTTAAAAAAAGAAATAAATAGATATTCTCCAAATATCTATTTTTTCAAATGTTCCATATTAGCCTCTAGCCTCTTAAATTTATTTCTAAATCTTTTTTTTTTTTTTTTTTTAGCATTAATAGATTCTTTTATGGAAAAAATACCTTGCGGTGAAGAAATGTTTTTCATTTTTATCTTCTGCTAAAGTCAAATAAAATATAAGGAACTATCTTTTATTAACAATACTTCCTAGTAGGAACTCATCCTACTTTTATAACTTTTATTTCTTTGACCACTGCTACATTCTTCAACTTATAATATGAACAGAAATATATTCAAATAAGGTCGAGTGACAATTTCTGAGTTTGGGATAATTTTTTAAAACACATTATTGTACTTTTCTACATTGCTTTATTTTTTATAAAGAACATGTCTTATTTTACAAAAAAATATTAAGTGACTTTTTTCCCTTTAAAACTTGCAAGCAGCAGATCAAGATGCTGACTGTTTTATTCTAGCTTATGAGAAAATGAATTGCAGTATTTTTTGTTTGCATTTTCCTGTATGTTTTTAATTTAAAAACACAAAAGTTGATTTGTTACTTTTTACTTTTTCACCATTCTACTTCACAGGCACCTGTATTTTACTGAAATGGACATTTTTAAATAAATTCAGTGTGTTGGAAAATAAAGAGTATAAATATCCCAAATAAAAGAAATAAAGAATATAAATAGCCCAAACCATGCAATGTTCAAGGAGAAAGTGTATCAATAAGTGCATGACCTTACTAGGAGCATTAAGTTAGCAACTAGCAAATGACATAGAAAGGTGGGAAATTTTTATCTTATTATTATTACTCAATTCTATGAAATAGCTTTTTCTTTTAATGTACTGTGGCACATTTATTAATACAACATACAGCATCTGAACAGAGTTATACACCTGGTTACATTGAGCTAACAGGGAAGAATTTGTGAAATAGCTGTTTATTTCATAAAGCACATCAGCAACTCTGAAAAAATATATAATCTAAAATGCCCCACTCTAGTTATGAAAAAACAGAGAGGGATATGATACATATTTGCTTATAATATAATAACAACAACAATAAAAATAATAAAAGGATAGAATAAAACCCTAAAAGAAATAGTTACTAGAAGGAAGAGGATGAAGGAACAGGGATTGAAACTATACTTCTTTGAACATACTGTGTTTCAAGTATTTGAGTTTAGAACTATGTACTTTACATAATTCTAATGAAAGCAATTCCTAAAACTCAAGAGCAAAGTGAGCAATGAATCTGTGTATACTAGAGTTGATAGCATAATCATACAGAGAAGTTTTAAATGACTTTAACACACAATAAATTGACTGAACATACCCTGTGTATCTAAAGATTTTAAAAATGCAATAACTCTTTGTATGTTTATAATAATCATATTATTGATTATGTTGGTTCATGTATTGAGATAAAGCAACTGAGTAATGATGTTGATGTGACTGAGAACTGGGATTTTTTGGCATGGAAAGGAAGATGGAAAAATGAAAACGTTAAGGAAAGACCTGATAGTATCCTGATTGGAATAGAAAGCATCAGAATATATTCATGATTTTAAACATACACACACACACACACACACACACATTTTCAGTTCTACTCATTGAAAAACTCTTGAAACAATGAAGAATTCATAGCAATGTGCACCCCTAATACCTAGATTATGGTCTCTAATTCTCATTTCTAATGCAAAAGAAACAAGAGTTCCTTAAAAGCAAATTCAAGGTTTGCCTCAAATTGCAGGATTGAGGCAGGAAATACACAACCTGAAAATGGAATATCCTATCTCACTAAAAACAAGAAAGCCATTAAAGCCTGTTTAAGGCATATCAAACCTCAGGAGTCAATTTGAAAAGACACCTTCTGATCACCTTTCTTCTTCTGGCCAGGAAAGGGATAATTTGAGTACTGATTAGAAGGAGCCCTGCTTCTAACTAGAAAAAGAAGAAATGAAGAACTTCAGGGTTAGTAGGAGGGGAAAAAAATCACAAAAATCAAAGCAGAAATAAATGAAAAAAGAAACAAAGGAGACTATAGCAAAAATCAACAAACTAAAAGCTGGTTCTTTGAGAAGATAAATAAAATCAACAAACTATTAGCCAGACTTATCAAAGAAAAAAGGAGAGAAGAATCAAATCAACCAAATTAGAAATGAAAATGGAAAAATCACAACAGATGACACACAAATACAAAGGCTCATAAGGGACTACTATCAGCAACTATATGACAGTAAAATGGACAACTTGGAAGAAATGGATGAATTCTTAGAAAAGTATAACCTTTCAAAACTGAACCAGGAAGAAATAGAAAATCTTAACCAACCCATCACAAGCATGGAAATCGAAACTGTAATCAAAAATCTTCCAACAAACAAAAGCCCAGGACTAGATGGATTCACAGGTGAAATCTACCAAAAATTTTGAGAAGAGCTAACACCTATCCTACTCAAACTCTTCCAGAAAGTTGCAGAGGAAGGTAAACTGCCAAACTCATTCTATGAGGCCACCATCACCCTAATACCAAAACCAGACAAAGATGCCACAAAAAAAGAAAACTACAGGCCAATATCACTGATGAACATTGATGCAAAATTCCTCAACAAATTTTAGCAAACAGAATCCAACAACATATTAAAAAGATCATGACCAAGTGAGCTTTATCCCAGGGATGCAAGCATTCTTCAATATTCAGAAATCAATCAATGTGATACACCACATTAACAAATTGAAAGATAAAATCCATATGATTATCTCAATAGATGCAGAGAAAGTCTTTGACAAAATTCAGCACCCATTTATGAGAAAAAAAAAAAACTCTACAGAAAGCAGGCATAGAAGTAACATACCTCAGCATAATAAAAACCATATATGATAAACCCACAGGAAACATTATCTTCAATAGCGAAAAATTGAAAGCTTTCCCCATAAAGTCAGCAACAAGACAAGGGTGCCCACTCTCACCACTACTAGTCAACATAGTTTTGGAAGATTTAGCAACAGCAATCAGAGAAGAAAAAGAAATAAAAGGAATCCAGATGGGAAAAGAAGAAGTAAAACTCTCATTAGTTGCAGATGACATGATCCTCTACATAGAAAATCCTAAAGACTCTACCAGAAAATTACTAGAGCTAATCACAGAATATAGTAAAGTTGCAGGATATAAAATTAATACACAGAAATCCCTTACATTCCTATACACTAACAATGAGAAAACAGAAAGAGAAATTAAGGAAACAATTCCATTCACCATTGCAATGAAAAGAATAAAACATTTAGGAATAAATCTACCTGAAGAAACAAGAGACCTATATATAGAAAACTATAAAACACTGGTGAAAGAAATCAAAGCTGACACAAATAGATGGAGAGATATACCATGTTCATGGATTGGAAGAATGAATATAGTGAAAATGAATATACTACCAAAAGCAATCGATAGATTCAATGCAGTCCCTGTCAAGCTACCAATAGTATTTTCCACAGAACTAGAACAAATAATTTCACAGTTTGTATGGAAATACAAAAAACCTCGAATAGTCAAAGCAATCTTGAGAAAGAAGAATGGAACAGGAGGAATCCACCTGCCTGACTTCAGACTATACTACAAAGCTACAGTCACCAAGACAGTATGGTACTGGCATAAAGACAGAAATATATATCAATGGAACAACACAGAAAGCCCAGAGATAAATCCACACACCTATGGATACCCTATCTTTGACAAAGAGGCAAGAATATACAATGGAGAAAGGACAATCTCTTTAACAAGTGGTGCTTGGAAAACTGATCAACCACTTGTAAAAGAATGAAACTAGAACACTTTCTAACACCATACACAAAAATAAACTCAAAATGAACTAAAGATCTAAATGTAAGACCAGAAACTATAAAACTCCTAGAGGAAAACATAGGCAAAACACTCTGACATAAATCACAGCAGGATCCTCTATGACCCACCTCCTAGAGTAATGGAAATAAAAGCAAAAATATACAAATGGGACCTAATTAAACTTAAAAGCTTTTGCACAACAAAGGAAACTATAAGCAAGGTGAAAAGACAGCCTTCAGAATGGGAGAAAATAATAGCAAATGAAGCAACTGACAAAGAATTAATCTCAAAAATATACAAGCAGCTCATGTAGCTCAATTCCAGAAAAATAAACAACCCAATCAAAAAATGGGCCAAAGTACTAAACAGGCATTTCTCCAAAGAAGACATACAGATGGCTAACGAACACATGAAAAGATGCTCAACATCACTCATTATCAGAGAAATGCAAATCAAAACTACACTGAGGTACCATCTCACACCAGTCAGAATGGCTATCCAAAAGTCTACAAGCAATAAATGCTAGAGAGGGTGTGGAGAAAAGGGAACCCTCTCACACTGTTGGTGGGAATGCAAACTAGTACAGCCACTATGGAGAACAATGTGGAGATTCCTTTAAAAACTGGAAATAGAACTGCCATATGACCCAGCAAGCCCACTTCTGGGCATTCACACCAAGGAAGCCAGATCTGAAAGAGACACATGTACGCCAATGTTCATTGCAGCACTGTTTATAATTGCCAGGACATGGAAGCAACCTATATGTCCATTGGCAGATGAATGGATAAGAAAGCTGTGGTACATATACACAATGGAATATTACTCAGCCATTAAAAAGAATGCATTTGAATCAGTTCTAATGAGGTGGATGAAACTGGAGCCTATTATACAGAGTGAAGTAACTCAAAAAGAAAAATAGCAATACAGTATATTAATGATATATATGTGGAATTTAGAAAGATGGTAATGATGACCCTGTTCGTGAGACAGCAAAAGAGATACAGATATAAAGAACAGACTTTTGGACTATGTGGGAGAAGGTGAGGGTTGGATGATTGGAGAGAATAGCATTAAAACATGTATATTACCTTATGTGAAATAGATCACTGGTCCAAGTTCCATGCTTGAAACAGGGCACTCAAACTCAGTCACTGAGACAACCCTGAGGGATGGGATGCCAGGAGGGAGGTGGGAGGGGGGTTCAGGATGGGGAACACACGTACACCCATGACTGATTCATTTCAATGTATGGCAGGAACCACTATGATATTGTGAAGTAATTAGCCTCCAATTAAAATAAATAAGTAAATTTTTAAAAATAAAAAAAGGAGGCCTTCTATTTTTCTTTGAAGAATGGAAATACTTCAATTGTATTTAAATAAATGAGGTCATAATGATATTAAATTTGGAGGGTGGAGGGCCATATTTGAATGTATTAATTTACCAACTCATTATTTTAATAACTGGTAAAAGGAAGTAATCAAGTACTTATGCTATCTTTCCTATATTAGCCATATCTTAGAGTAACTACATAATTGTTGAGAAAAAATTTTATATGGAAGGAATAGGTTGAATAATAAAAAATGAATGACAAAATCATAGTAACACTATTTTGAAAGTACAACTAAGTCAATGGATCCAAAATGGTCAGCAACAGCTGCTAACTCAAAAGGAGAAACAACCAGATATATGTGCTTCCTAACAACACATGCAGAGTAACTTTGTCAAAAAAAGTGAACCAAGATGACATTAAACTTCTAGATACAAATACCAATTAACTGGCAATAGAACAGAGGAACAAGTTAAAAGAAATCATTAGGAGGCAATCGGCAAACTCCCAAACTCAGGACACTACCCTGAGCAGTTCTTATCCATAAAATAGAGAGAGAGGACCAAAGATCAGGGAAGATTTAAGAGATATGTGAACTAATTGCAATTTATAAACTTCGTTACAATTCTGATTTCAACTAGTAAAGTGTATGGGGGAGGGACCCATAAAACAATGAGGACTATTTGAACACTGGACATTAATATACAGAATTATTTTATGTTGCTTTTAGGTGGAATAGTAGCATAGTTCTTTTATTTTTTTATCCTTTCTATAGACATGACAAAATATTTAGAGTTGAAATTATGTCTGAGATTTGCTTTGAAATAATCTGAGTTGTGGGGAAACACAAAGTGAAACTTGCAAATTGTTTCAAGTGGATGATTCTTTACTTTTGTACAAGTTTATAATTTTCCATATAAAAAATTATAAAGAGAAAGAATAGAATGCCTCCTGTTGTAAGGCTAGGCATAAAGAAATGACATAGACACAGAAAAATTCAAACATCAGGGTTACTTAAGGAAGAACAACAAATATTAGAGAAAAACTTGTGACTTTAAGTCAGTTGCAATAAATTATTTCCTTTATGCACTATACTAAGAACATCAGAATCAACTGGAAAACATAGTATTTACTAAGGAAAGAGGAGAACACAGCACCACCCCAGATGCAACAGTCATTTAGTCTACAAGGCAAACCATGGGCTCATAAAAACCTGTGATATCTGTACAGAAGCTATTTGCCTAACAGCCTTGTATTGATAACGACTGTCCAATTAACACCTTCACTACACTTATTACACACACGAGAAATCTATGAAGGATCTTAAGAGACCTTTAGTGACAAACAGGAAGGAGCCTGTACATCTCTTAGAGGTTTCTCGCAGGTAACTAGAGCTAGCTTGGAACAAAAGTGATCCTAAAACGGCACTGATAGGAAAGCTCTTCGTTCAATGCCACGTTTAAATGCCCCTGTCTCCAAAACGTAAAATAAATCTGCTTTCATCCTTTGAAATCCTATGGGACTGGAAAGTCTCTTTGTATTACTGAAAAAAAACGCCAGTATTCTAGTTGATTTGAGAGAAGGTTGTTCTGCTCACAGAAAGATGCTGTATCTCAGAAACACTTAAGATACTCTGCAGACGGAAATAGGGGGAAAATGCGCCCCACCCCCATCTGAAGTTCTCCTTTCTTAGCCTGATTTCCGACAATATTTTAACATCTGAAGTTATTTGGCCATCCTTAGAAGTGCAACTTATCCTCTCAAGGCACGAAATAGTTGCCTAAGTCCGAGGAATGAGTCACTTTGCTTGGATGAGTAATCTCAGGTGTCATGGATCCTCGATCCGAAGAAAGAGGGGAGGGGGCGTCAGATATGCAGACGGAAGAAGACAGGCCGCTGCGTATTGGATGGCAAGAACTCGATATTCCTATAATTGCGTCATTTCGAACCCAATTGGGTCCAGATGTTATGCGCACCGACGGATTACCGTCTCGGAAACTCTCAATCAGACGCAAGCGAAAGGAGAGGAGGCGGTTAATTAAATATTGAGCAGAAAGTCGCGTGGGGAGCGTGTCACGTGGGTCCGGAGACTCGGCGAGCCTGTGATAAATACCGCGCGGCAGCCAGCCGGCAAAAGAGCGCGCTGCTGACCTCCTCCATCGTTGCTGCAACCGAGAGTGCGCAGCGCCCGGCGAGTGCTCAGACCGGCAGAGGAACCCCCGGGCGGGTCAGCCGCGGTAAGTGTCCGCGCTGTACTGCGCGCTTTCCACCCCGCGCACCGCTCCGAGGCGGCGTCTAGCAGGGCTGGATCGGCGGCTGCTGCGGACAGCGGGGAAACAGCCGGGGGACCACTGGGGGTCTGCGAGGAAACGGGCATCCCAAGTGTTTTGTCCCTCCTTGTCTTCCACCCGCAGAGCCTCCTGGCTTGAAGGTATGGCTTGGTGGTTGGAAGCTGGGGATTTGGGGAAGAAGGGAATTTGAGAAGATTTTAGGGCTTGATTTTCTTTCCTAACGTGCACATGCAGGACTTTAGCCCTTTAGGCGGCTTGTCTTGTTTCAATCGGCCCTGAGTTCTGTCATGGGATCAAAAATTCTTTTTTTTTTTTTTTTCTCCTCTGCCTCTTCTCCCTACCCTTCCCAGAAATCCAACATGAAAATCCTCGTGGCCTTGGCAGTTATTTTTCTCGTCTCCACTCAGTTTTCTGCAGAAGAAATCGGAGCCAACGATGATCTCAATTATTGGTCCGACTGGTCCGACAGCGACCAGATCAAGGTGAGACCCGGTCCCTAGTTGGCCTGCGCCCTTCTTCACGGGTTTAGGAGCTGTCACTTACCACCATCCCACCATCACCCCCAGCGACAGCACCCTAGTTACCCTAGCGGGCTCCGAGATCACAACCAGAGGCAGTGGGGCGCGCTGCGAGGGCTTGTAAAGGAACGTCATTCCCCTGGGTCCCGCAAACAAGAACCAAGTTTCCTCTGCATCGTCGGGTCTCCGGAACTCTCTGGAGGAATAATACCCTCCCTAAGGATCCCGGGATCCTCACAAGACTGGAAACCTCACAAGGTTTCATCCCCTGGTAACGCGGATTTCGGGGACTAGTCCCGCTGCAAGGGCCTGGCGTTTGGAAACGCTGGACAGGGACAGAGGAGAGCGCGTCCGACGCAGGCAAAAGCAGGGGCAAGTGGCCAGTTGCTGGGGGCCTGGAGAGGCGCAGGTGGGTGGGAAGCTAACTTCCGGCCTTGACTTTTATTTTACTGACCTGAAGACACAGCCGCAAGTTTTCCTTTAGATTGCTCGCAGGCTGTTTGCGCGAGGGACCCACACGCAGCAGGAACAGTGAGGATCACTCACTGCTAGTCGCCTGTAAAGCGCTGTCCCCTTACCTACCACCGCCGGCCAGTCCCTCCCCTCCCCCGCCACACACACCTGTGTGCATTTAGGGCGTTGATAGGTCGCCGAAGCCAGCGCTTGAGATGACACAAAGTCCGGTAGCTGAGCGGCAGCTGAATGAGGGTCCGGGTGCTGGGAGCAAAGAACCGAAAGCGGGGCGTGGAGGCACTGCGCGTCCGGCTGGTGGCAAGGCTGGGCTAGCGCAAGGCGGAGGTGCGGGACACCGCCTGGGAGGGGAGGGGTGGGGAGCGGGAGCGCCCAGGCTTGAGGAAGCTCGGCTTCCTCTCTCCTCGGAGCTGGTTCTCTACTCCTGGCCTGGCCCCACCGCCAGAATTTGCCCAAGGCTGGAACGCACTCCGGATTCCCAGTGCCTCGAACTGGTTGCCTTCAAGCCCGTTAGTCCGTGTGTTTTTCCTCTAGGAGGAAATGCCGGAACCTTTTGAGCATCTTCTGCAGAGAATCGCCCGGAGACCCAAGCCTCAACAGTTCTTTGGATTGATGGGCAAACGGGATGCTGGTGAGATGGGCTCGTCCCTCTCTGCCTTTCTGGGCAAATCACACACATACACTCCCCCCACCCCACCCCCCCCCCCCACGTCTCTTAGCTCTTGCTCAGAGCACCCCGTCTCTCTGGCTCTATGAGCAGAGAGTTCCAGTCTCAAAGGGGTATATCTCCTGCGGCGCGACGTTCGCCCTCACCTCACTGATGCACAGGTGCCCACGGAGGGAGGGAGATCCATCTGAACCACCAAGAACAGGAAGCAGCCTTAGCTGAGTGCTTCCTTGCCCAAGGATTCAAACTGGCAAGCAACAGGAAGAGTCAGGGTTCTCAGTAGGTTCTCAGAGCTGGTGGAAACTGACTTTAGATTACTGGGGTTGGAGGAGATTCAGCTGCCAGTGTCTTCTGATAGAAAAGGAATTCCTTGAATTCATCATACCATCAGTGGAATGTGTGGTTAACGTCAATTTGTCTCTTGTCAGATTCCTCAATTGAAAAGCAAGTGGCCCTGTTAAAGGCCCTTTATGGTAAACATTTCTATAAATCTTTATTTTACTATTATGAATGCACATGTGTGAAAAGGAAGAAAACCTTTTGTGGACTCAAATACAGATTCTTGATAATGTCTGTTGAATTGAAGAGATGTGTTTGCTCTCTCTCTACTGAGAATCAGAGGTGATGGACCATGAATACATGTCTCTCATAAGAAAACAAGAGACGTGGTATGCCCAGGCAGTTATTAGCAGACCTCAGAAGTCTCACAGACCTCAGTTTGAATCTGTGGCCCATGTAAACCAATTGAAACTATTCCTTTTGCTAAAACATTGCTTTTATTATTAATAATTTGGCTAGCATTTATGGTTCTGCTATATTCTTCAGATAGTACATGAATGAGAAATGTTGCATTATTTTAAAAATCAATTTGCTTTATAATTCTTTTTAAAAATGTAGCTCCTTTTAAACAAATCTATTGTTTGCTAATTTTATCTTTCTTTCTATAGGACATGGCCAGCTTTCTCACAAAAGTAAGTTCCAAATTATTTTGACATTTATCAAGTGCAAATATAAATTATATTGAATTCCATTTTATATAATATCTAATTTTCTGTTGTAATGTAGGACTTGATCTTTTTAATTAACATGATTTAAGATTCGATGAGACTCATATTACATCCAGAACATAATTGTTTAAAGTTCTGTTGTTTAAACATATCATACCTACCATTAAAAATCCTTTAGCTCCCAGCTAAACTGTTGTTGAATTCCTGACCCACAGAAACTGAGATAATAAATATTTGTTGTTATTTTAAACTGCTAAAGAAAGAAAACAGGAGGGAAAAAAGGGAAGGAAAGAGGAATCCTTTAATTCATATAAATTGTTAGTTTTAGGTAAGAATCTCAATCCTAGGGGTAAAAATCCATCACACATTCCTCTTCCCTCATTTTCACCCTGCCACTTCCACTGCAAAAACAAAAGCAAAAACAAAAATTGAAGCATTTACAGGCACCTCTGAGTTCATTTTAGTATGTTGGATTCCACGTTGACATAATTTATTAGTGTAATCCAGCAGTCAGTTAAAATGAAGTGAATGTCTGAGTAGAGAATCCGTACTAAAGTAAAGATAGAAATGTATCAATAGTTTTGTGATCCCATGATGGGATGGGAGACCTGTCTTTCCAAGCATAGTGAGACATTCTTATGGCAGCAAAGATGGCAGAATTGTGGCACTTGACAGTCATTAGATCACAGTCTCCTAGTTAATGGAACCAGGGTTGCAGAAAGTCCCAGGGATCATCTTAATCACACTTACTTAGCCCAAGGTCCAATCCAACTTGGATTCTGGCTCATTGAGGGCAGAGCAAGCCACACTAAGATAGCAGCCATGTAGTATAAACCAAGCTAATGTAGTATAAACCAAGAGACATTCTACCAGTAGAGTTAAAATAATAATCCTTCCTAAAGGTTTCATCTTGGAAAATAAATAAATTTTATTCATATTTATTTTCTCAGGATTTTACCTTCAAAGAAATTATATATAGCAAAATTCTATGTGATGAAAATAAATGAACTGTTAATTCAAAGCATACTTTTTCCAAAGGAAATATTTGTTTAATCCAGTAAAATAGAAATAATGACCTTTAGAAATTTATAATTATTAAGTATAGGACTCTGATTTAACTAAACTTTAGTTTCCTGAGAAATATATTCAGTAATATGAGGATATTTCTATCACATATATGTGAAGTTGACTTCCTGAAAATCAAAGCTTGCTCAAATAGCAACAATATTTAAAGCATTTCATAAAACACATAAAATAGAATATGAATAAAGTGTACTTGCTAATATTTAGATATAGAATTGAGAAAAGTGCCTTCATTGTATTATTTTATTTACTAAGACTTACTGGGAGTCTTTATTTCTTCAGGCTCACCAAAACTTGCAATAGTTATGCATTTATTATATAGGCATATATTTGGAAGCTTGCTTTTCTTGGTACTAGTTATAACAGTTTATTTCCTCAGATATATACATATTAAAATACCCCTAAATGTATTTTTCCAGGGCATAAAACAGATTCCTTTGTTGGACTAATGGGCAAAAGAGCTTTAAATTCTGGTATGTATAAAACCATGACTGGACATAAACAGTATCTTAAATCTACTTCTGCTTTCTCTAAGGCATCCTTTTCAAACTATTAAACAGGAATAATAAAATTAAAATGAGTACTTATGTTGAAAAAGTCTAATTGCAATAAATAGATCCAAGAATGGATTTATAGCTGATTGAGTGAACTAATACCACAACATCAGTCTCTTTCTCAAACTCCCAGTGTCTTCCCCTGTTAGTCATTACCTAGCCTGAATCTTTGAGCTAGTCCAATATCCTTTCCCTTATATCTGTTTGATAAACTACACTTTACCTTACTGAACTAAGAGGGGTGGGGAAGGTGGAGGGGGGGATTAAAACCAAGCTAATTAGAAAGTCTTACAAAAGGTTAAATCTGACAGTCTTCTAACACAGAAATAAACAAAAACAAATCCATTTTTACAAATCACTTGCTCTTTATGAAATTATAATAGCTCATACTCTATGCCTCCTGATGAATGTTTAACACTAGGAGAGTAACATAGTCCATTCCAGTGCCTTAAAAAGGGAAACCATCAAATTATCCTAGAGGGTTATAATCAGTCCTGGCTATAAAACCCTTAAAGAGAAGGAGTGCTACAGTTCTCTTCATAACCCAGTTTAATTCTGAACAATTGTTTCACTTGATATAAAGGCTGCATATTTCCTTTCTTTTCTTTAATTTCTATATTGTATGTAAATGCCATGTGTATAGATCTGAAAACTCATTTCTTAACTCATTCATCATAGTATTTTCAAGGTTAAATAACCCCTATATCATTTTCCTAGAGACTGATATTCTGTTATGCTCATTCAGGTCTTATAATCCATAGGTTATTTTTCCTGGGAAAGCTATTCAAATTCTCTTTTTACCTTCAGTGAAATTAGAATTAAAATACTAATCATGTAATTAATTAGAAATTAATCATCACCCATCTTACCCATTTAGAGTATTTCCAGTTTCCTGAAAATCTCTGACTAAAATGTGCTGACTTAACTAATCTGAAAAAGTCAAGCAAAAATGAGGTATTTTAGCCTGTATATTGGTTCTCTATCTTCTAAATTTAGATACTACTTCAGTAATTTGGAGGGTTCTCAATTTTAAAGAAGTTGTGAATGTACATAATGAAACACTAAAATTGTTTTATTGCTATGTATTATCTTCCAGCTTTTGGAAATGGAATATAAGTTTAAACCACATTGGCGTTATATGTATCAGAAGTGTACACTAGCCCTTATATACCTGTGGTTTTCTTGAAACCATGCCAGTCATCAACTTTTCATTTTCAGAACTGATGCAGGTTTCAGAACATGCTTAACTTTACAAATAATATAGATATGTGCAATTTAGAACAAATTAGATGCTATTAAAAGTACTTAAAATAGTAATATAATTATAGATAGTATTAAATAGAATCATTGTATGAATCACAAGCAATCTATGACTAAATCTTTGCTCCTCCATTTTAGTTAAGAAAATATCAAAGGAAAACATGGGCAAACATGTAATCTATAACCAATCAGGTACCTTGGCATATAATTAGTTGAGGCAAGGTTATCATAGTGTCTATGACCTTCTACAGCCATCTGATCCTCACCCTGTTGTGGCAAAGACCTTTGACAATCTGACAAACCTAGAAACCACCTTCCCAGGGAAACCCTCATCAGTTCATACACACAAATATTTACGGTTTTAGAGGGTTCAAGGACCACGTAAGAACTTTGCTTCCAATTAAGACATTGTTTTCTGGCTTGATCACTAATCTGTCTTTGGTCAGTTTACATTAGCATTCACCTCCCTTTTCTGAGGAATAGAATTATATTACGAACGATTGTCGGCTTTGTACATGTTTGACATGTACACTATTAAAAACATTCAGCTTATTGCTGACCTCACTTAAGTAAATGCTGTACACCAAGGAGCATCTGCTCGGTGGTAAAGGTGGGAAGCGACAGCACTGGAGCCTTTATCTACCTTCTCTTTCAGCAAACCCTTCTCACCGAGAAAATTGCTTAGAGTGGCATTTATGATTCCTGATGTCTTTCACAGTTCTTTCTATTTCAAGTATTTTATACATGCATACTGAATTTTTAAAAGTGCAGTAGTTTTAAAAATCATTTATCATGTAAATCTAAGTGTATAAAGTATTAGCTAAAATAATGAAAAATGGACATAAGTATTTTAATCACAACAATTTGATCCTTATTCTTTTGTGGCTACAGACCCCTTTGAAATTATGTTTCATATAATAATATAATTTGGTGCTTTTTTCTTTCCAGATAGTCAAAGTAACTTAAATTACTTGCTAGCTCTATGTTAAATACCTTTGGAAACAGTGATTAATCTTTCACAGGCCATTTAGGGTGCTAGGAGATAAGTTAAACTATGTTATATATAGATGGTACAATTACCCTACTTACAGACAATGAGATTGTTTTTAGTCTCATGGACAGTCTGTCATTGGAAGGAATCCAGAGGACAGGAAGAAACCTTCACACTATTAGGTACCCCTATCCTGGTGCCTCAGTGCTAAAGAATCTGCCTCCAATGCAGGAAACATGAGTTCTACCCCTGCGTCAGGAAAATCCCCTGGAGAAGGAAATGGCAACCCACTCCAGTATTCTTGCTCGGGAAATCCCATGGACAGAGGAGCCTGGCAGGCTACAGTCCATGAAGTCACAAGAATGAGACAGGACTTAACAACTAAACCACCACCACCACATACCAGAAATCAGCAAACCTTTTCTGTAAACAGTCAGATGGTAAATATTTTAGACTGCGTGAACCATGCAGTCTCCGGAGCAACTACTCAGATCTGCCATTTTAATGTTAAAGTAGGCAAAGACATCTGGAGAAGGGAATGGCTACCCACTCCAATATTCTTGCCTGGAGAACTCCATGGGCAGAGGAGCTTAGTGGGCTATAGTCAGACATGACTGAGCAACTAACACTTAACTAACTTAGACAAAGACAATGCATAAATGAATGGGTGTGGCCATCTTCCAATAAAATGTTATTGACAAGAAAAGATGGATTTGGACTGGATTTGGCCCATGACCTATATATAGTTGGTTGACTATATCCTGGAATAAAAGTCCCACATTTTGCTTTCATCCTCCTACTATTCCTGTTTACTTTAGGAACTGTCCTTTCTGTAAATCACCAAGGTGTCTGTCACTGCTTGAGAAAGGTATGGAGAATCAATATTGCAATATATTGTGGAAGTACACTTTGAGGGCATCAAGTCAAGGATGACCAAAATAACCAAGAATTCTGTGGATAGATCACTGTCAATCAGGATAAAGACTGAGACCTGAATAGAAGATGCACAAATAAGACTCTTAGAAATACTTCAACAGAGGGATAAAGTAATGAGTTTAAAATAAATTTCCTATGCCTTGAACTTTGTTTATCTGTGTCAGTGACCCTCTTAACAAACCCTTTACCTTCTCTTTGTTCTCAGTGGCTTATGAAAGGAGTGTGATGCAGGATTATGAAAGAAGACGTAAATAGACTACCTAACATATTTATTGAGCTTCATTTGTGTCAGTGGTCAAGGAAAGGTAAAATGAGACATGCAGTATGAGGAATAATTATTTATTTAATAATTGTTGTTTGAGTTTAAAACTCAAAAAGTATTTATTTTTCATATTGTGGCAATATATGTTATAAAAAAATATGTTGTAATTCTAATATGACAACTCAGTCAGAAGCAGAAATCAGTGGTAATTTCTCAACAAAGCACAGTGTTCAATGAAGTTGTAAAAACCTATTAAAGATATAGTCTCCAAAGAAAGGAATCATTTCTGTTTCTTGGAAGCAGTCACATCAGCTACTACTAAGGAAACGAAATTCACATATAGGCTGTGCTTCTCCATTTGTTTTCATGGTGAAAATGTGCTGAGAGTTGGTATCAAACTGTGTTTGTATCCCTGCAGCATGTTTCATGTTTCGTGACTACATAGAGATGTTTAAAAAGTTTTACTGTGATTCTAAGATCTTTATTTTATTGTACAATGTGTCGTGATGGTTAACATTTTAAATAAAAGAAAAAGTATCTTAAATTGGGTCTTATTCTTTCATTAATCTTTATGTCTAGTTGGCAGCCTTTCTTTTAGTGGATGAGATATGTTCCAACCTGTTTTGGCTTTAAAATAATGAAACATAAAGCTACTAAATTTCTCTTTCTTAAGGAAAATGACTAAATGTAATCACAGTTTCTCTTTCCCACACATATGCACTTGTTGTTCAGTCATTGGCACAGGATCATTCATGGAGAAAACAATTACATTCTGGTACCCAAAGAGTAAAGGCTCAGTTCTGTTTACACGTGCTTATGATTCCCTCTTACAAGTAGAGCAACCATCTACTTTAAAGATGCATTTTACTGATTATTTCCTTGTTGAGTAAAACATGAGCTATTTCAGCCCTCCTTAAAGCCCAGGGAGAAGTGCACCAGTGTTGGAGTCTCACTAGAATTAAGACACTAAACCAAACTCTCACAAAGGCCTCTGGAAGATGCAGAAAGGTAGGGAGCTGATAATATGGCATCGCCCCCATAACAAAGATAGATACAGCCCCTCTCTTACATTTCTAAGAACTGCCTGTGAATTACTAGTGCCACTAACACTCCAGCAGAAGCACATGTATCAGAAATACTAGAGGAAAGCTCTTGTGTGTATATTTGAGCGAAGGATTGCCAAGTGCCTTTCTGATTGCACAGTGTTAAATACTGGCAAGTGGTAAAATAACTCAGGACAAGCATTGCTCAGTAAAATAAAATTCTGTGAGTTTTTTCTGGACTAGTGACTGTTTTTGATCAATGTTAAAACCATTTGTGAGACATGAGTGCTAAAGCATATTTTAACCTTTATATCTTTAAATGAATAATTTGTTCAAAAAAACTCCAATGAACTGATTTTCCTTACTACATATTTATTTTTTTTGAGTATTTGAGCTTACTACATATTTAAATAATACAGATTATATTATGATCATCACTTTACAGTTGAGGATACGAAGCTCAAGGAAATGTTGAGGTAAGAGATTATGATATGAGAGGAGTCAGGATTAGAAGGGAATTACAAGGCCAAAATAGCAGAGCAAACTAATATCTAACAATGAGATTGATTAAACAAACTGAAAAATTTTAAATATTGACACAACTGAAAATTATGGCATCAGTTAAAATGGCATTATTGTGTTCAGTGACATAGAACAACATATCTGCTATATTGTTAGGCACACGGCAGTATTTCTGCATTGTATGTTCGTATATATTTTTGCATAGATGTTCTAACAGGAAGGAATCATGTAATGGATAAGACTGTGGGGTTCAGAGTCAAACTACTCCATTACTTAACAGCTGTGTGATGAGGGGCAAGTCCCTTAACTTCTTTCTGCCTTATTTTCCTTATTAGTAAAACTGGACTAGTGAGTGATGCCACCAACTAGGATCCTGCACTCTGCACAGACAGTAGCCGTATGGCGTCTAGGGGAGGGTCACGGGACATGATGCGTGTCAGGCTTTGAGCATGATCTCCGGCATACTGTGAGCATTCTGTGAATGTTACCTGCTGCCATTATTAGCTATTGTTCAAAATCCCCAGAGAGAAAATTAGCACTATATTATAGTCAATAAATGCTTTTTGTAGACACACGGAAGCAGCAGCAGCACGGGGGGGTCGATTCTAAACAGTTACCACACAAGTTAGATCTAGAACTGCTTCACAAATTGAGTGGCTCTTTGTGCTGTGCATCAATGGGCCAGACAGCCCCCACGGCCCTTCGCTCTCTGAGATTCTGTAAGTCTAAGCAGCAGGATCTCACGGTGCTGGGTGAAGACCCCCATCAGACAGTCTGCACTCCTGCCTGCTCTCCCTCCAGGCCCAGGAACCTAGCAACAGCTGAGCAGGAAAGAGACAGATTCAGCTTGAAGTTTGTACTCATAAAATATTTACTATTACTTCCCCTCTGTGGCATACTTTCTTCAACCAAAATGAGTTTTCTTCACCTATATTCTTTCTAAAATATGTTTACTCTGTTACAAAACAGCAACAAGATCAATCTGAATAGCAAAGTTACCTGAATACTTTATTGCTTTGGTTTGAGGTTTGTTTTTGGGGTTCTGTTTTGGTCAGGATCCAGGGTAAAAATAAATGATGCTCAAGCTGAGTCACAAAGGTGTGGGCAGGATGTAGAGAAGGCAGCAACGGAATGTGGTCTCCAGGCTAGCATCCTTGCAACCACTACGACCCCTGGGCCTAAAGGATCAAGATGAGGAAGTAAGGGTCTCTATGCACCAAGGGTCAGCTGGTGGCTGTTTTCTTCATAGGAAGACAAACAGACACAGAACAGTCAACACGGGGGTGTGAGGAAGAAGAGAGTGAGGTGATCAGTGACTATGTGCCCCAACCTCACCCTCCTCTTCCTGTCTGATCTGCTCCTGGTACTTCCATTGGGCAAACCCACCTGGAAAACAGAGGTTTTGGAACTCTGCATACTGTGCCCACTGGAAAGCTGCACAGATAGGGCACCATAGCAGCTGGAGAAAGCTGGTGAGCACATTGGGAGGTAGAAAGGGAAGATAAGATGCCCAATACACCAAGTACTTCATTAGTGAAAGTGAAGGTCACTCAGCTTGTCCGACTCTTTGTGACCCCATGGACTGTAGCTCGCTAGGCTTCTCTATCCATGAAATTCTCCAGGCAAGAATATTGGAGCAGGTTGCCATTTCCTTCTCCAGGGATCATCCCAATCGAGGGATCAAACCCAGGTGTTCTGTACTGCAGGCAGATTCTTTTCCACTTGAGCCACCAGGGAAGCCCAAGTACTTCATTATTTTGAATCAAAAGAAAATTCATAAGCAGAAATTCAAATAGAGAAATGAAGAGAGTAAAAATAAAAGTCCTTCTCTGAACACCAATTCTACTCCCCAAGGATACAGCTTCATGTGGCTCCATCCAAAGAAACAAACAAAATTAATCTTATTTCAACTTGAGCACATGCTGAAACCTCCCCTTTTAACACCAAATCATTATAAGCATTTTTTAAAAGATACCTGCATTTTTACAAGAAATTAATAAATACATTGGGATTTGTGAAAAACAGAATAAGGACTTTTGGTGAACCCAGAAATTGTCCAGAAGGACCAGATTTCTGGAAAAGAAAGCACAGGAAAACCACAGCCCTGTCAGGAAAATGCAGAGGTTGCAGAGGAAGGTGTCAACCCCAGAAATGAGCACTGCAGAAGGGACTTTTCATCAGCAACCCTGGTGCCATGAGCTCTGAAAACAAAATCTAAAAATTCTTTAGGAAAATAATACCTAGCCAAACTATGAATTTGTGAAAGAAGAAAAGCCAACTAAAAGCTGTTAGCTTAAGCCTTTATTAACCATCACAACAGGCTCAAGATGGCTGCTCTGCTGGAGAGCAGATAGCCCAAAGAATTCACATATTGGATTGATGAAGGTCAATCAGAGTTCCACTATTTGCAGAACTATTGTCAGAACAATCCTGAGAATTGTTCAATGTTCTGATTCTCAGAAGGTGTGGGGAACTTAGACTCCTGCATTAGTCACAGGACAGGATTCAGAGTCTGCATTTAATAAGACCTATCTAGCACTAAAGACATCACCAAAAAACTGTTAGAACTAATAAACAAATTCAGTAAAACTGCAGTAATTTTGCAGAGTACAGAATTAACATATAAAAGTTATCTTGTGGTTCTATATACTGGAAACTAATTAGCTGACAATGAAATAAAGAAAAGAATCCTATTTATAATAGTGTCAAAATAAATTTAATCAAGTGAGTGAAATTCTGAACACAAAATCATAAGACATTGGTGGAAAAAAATTGAAGAAGACACAAATGGGGAAAGATTCTGTGTTCATGGATTGGAATAATTAATATTATTAAAATGTCCATACTACTCAAAGTGATCTACACATTCTATGTAGTCCCTATCAAAATTCCAATGGCATTTTTCACAGAAATAGGAAAACAATCCTGAAATGTGTATGGAACCACAAAAGACCCCAAATATCCAAAGAAATCTGGAGAAAGAAGAAAAAAATCGAAGGCATTACACTTCCTGGTTTTCAACTATATTACAAAACTACAGTACATCAAAATAACATGACGCTGGCACAAAAAAGATTTAGAGACCAAAGGAACAGAATCAAGAGCCCAGAAATAAATCCACACACACAGTCAACTAATATTTGACAAGGAAGACAAGAATATTCAAAGGGGAAAGGATAGTCTCTTCAATAAATATTGCTGGGAAAACTGAATATTCACATGCAAAAAAAAAAAAAAAAGAAAATGAAATTGAACACCTATCTTTCACCTCTCACAAAAAGTAACTTGTAATGGATTAAAACTAAATGCAAGACCTTCAACCACAAAACTTCTAGAAGAAAACAAAGGGAAAATCTCCTTGATGCTGGTCTTGGCAATAATATTTTGGGATTTGATACCAAAATCACAAGCAACAAAGCAAAAATCAACAACTGGTATTACATTAAACTAAAATTTCTGTGAAGCAAAAGAAACAATGAACAAAATGAAAAGGTAGCCTGTGAAATGGAAGAAAATATTTTCAAATTATGTACTGATAAGGAGTTAGTATCTAAAACAGATTTAAAAAACTCATACAACTCAATAACAAAAACAAACAAAGAAAAAATAATCTGATTTAAAAATAGGCAGAGGACCTGAATGGACATTTTTCTGAATGGATCATACAAATGGTCAACAGGTATATGAAAAGATGCTTAACATTGCTAATCATCAGTGAAATACAAATCAAAACCACAATGAGATATCATCTCATACCTGTTAGAATGGCTATCATCAAAAAGACAAGAAGTAACAAGTGTTGGCTAGGACACAGAGAATAGGGAATCCTTGTTAAGTTGTTGATAAGATAGTTGTTGGGCAAAAAGTATGGGAAGAAATTAAAAGCTCAAGAGAGAAATTAACTCCAAACTGACAGCTCCTCAAAAGGGTGGGAATGTTGCCTTGGGCTAAGATGGTGGAGGAATAGGATGGGGAGACCACTTTCTCCCCCACGAATTCATCAAAAGATCATTTAAATGCTGAGCAACTTCCACAAAAAACCTCTGAACCCTGGTGGAGGACATCAGGCACCCAGAAAGGCAGCCCAGTCTCTTGGAAAGGAGGTAAGACAAAATATAAAAGACAAAGAGAGACAAAAGAGTTAGGGATGGAGACCCATCCTGGGGAGGGAGTCATGAAGGAGGAGAAGTTTCCAAACACCAGGAAACCCTCTCAGCAACAGGTCTGTGGGGAGTTTTGGAATCTCAGAAGACAACATAACTGGGAGGGGAAAAAAAACCAAAAACAAAAACAGAATTTGCATCTAACCACAACTCCCAGTGGAGAAGTAGCCCAAATGCTTGCGTCCACCATCAGCAAGCAGGGACTGAATAGGGAGGCATGGGTTGCATGCTTAGGGTAAGGACCAGGCCTGAATGCCCTGAAGACAGTCTGAGGGAGCTAACATGAGATAGCAACCCAAACTGTAGAATAGCCAGAGAGAGAAAAAAAAGAGAGAAGTTTCCCAAGAAAAGCTCTAACCTAAGGCACAGCCTGGCCTGCTCACAGAATAAAGGATTGAGTGAATACCAAAGGAGAGTTAGCCAACTGCAGACCTGCCCATCTCCCCGCCAGAGGCAGAGAAACAGGCGGGCGACAGCCAGAGCCAGAAGGCGAGGGGCAATCTCCGCCCCAGAGATGGCATCGTCCACCAAACTGTGAGCAGGCTCCCAGTTACTAACCAACTCTTCCTGGGATCCTGGATGGCTGACATCTGCCAGGAGGATTGCAGCCAGAGATCAGCTCCCCAGAAGAGACACACGGCACACCTGAGACAGCACTCTTGCAGTGCACCCAGGAAACCGAGTGTCTGGGACCACAGAAGTGATTAAGACACAGCCCACCTGGGGAGAGTGCACTTGCCAAACACCTGGATATCTGAGCTGCTCCAACCTGGGAAGGGCACAAAATGCAGGCCCAACCAAGTCTGTACCTTTGTGGAGTACCCGAGAACCTGAACCTGAGCGGGTTAGACCTGGGAAGTGCACAAAACCCAGGGCCTGCTTTGGACAGTTCCCCTGCAGAGCAGCCTGGAGCCTGAGCAAACACACCGTGAGTGGGGGCAAACATGGTGTGGCCCAGACACTGCGAGCGCTCCCCACACACGTCAGTGATATGTGTTTCCAGTGTTCCTCCCTCCCCACAGCATAACTGAACAAGTGAGCCTAAATAAGTGACCACCTTTGCCCCCTTGTGTCAGGGTGGAACTTACACACTGAAGAGACTTGCAAACAGAGGAAGCCAAAATAAACAAAGAAGAGGTAACCGCTCTGGAACTGACAGGTGCAACAGATTAAAACCCTGTGGTTAACACTGACTAAGCATTGGAAGGGGCCTATGACCTTGAGAAGAAGTATAAGCAGGAACAAGGAACTATCTGAAACTGAACTGATCCCACATTGCCCTCAACAGCTCCAGAGAAATTCCTAGATATATTTTACTATTATAATTTTTTAATTTTTAAAAAATTTTAAGTTCTTTATTACTCCTTTAATTTTCATTTTTACAACCTACTATTACCTTGCAAAAAAAAGACCCTATTTTTAAAACAAATTGCATATATATTTGCATATATATTTTTTAAATAATTTTTGTGATTGATTTTGTTTTGTATTTTTTAATTTGTATTTTTGAGCATCAAACCTCTACTCTAGATTTTTAATCTTTGTTTTTTGGTATTTTTTATCAATTTTGTACCTTTAAGAATCTAATCTTCAGTACCCATTTTTACTTAGGGGTGTGATTACTGGCCTGATTGCCCTATCCTTTTTCGACTCTCCCTTTTCTCCCTCAGGTCAGCTCTATCTCCTCCATCCCCCTTCTCTACTTAACTCTGTGAATCTCTCTGGGTGTTCCAGACTGTGGAGAACACTCAGGGAACTGATTACTGGCTAGATTTGTCTCTCCCCTTTTGACTCCCCCTCTTCTCCTCCTGGTCACCTCTATCTCCCTCCTCCCTCTTCTCCTCTATATGTAACTCTGTGAACCTCTCTGAGTGTTCCAGACTGTGGAGAGCACACAGGAAATTTACTACTAGCTGGATTGCTCTCTCCCCTTTTGATTTCTCCTCTTCTCCTCATGCGAAGAGTTGACTCATTGGAAAAGACCCTGAAGCTGGGAGGGACTGGGGGCAGGAAGAGAAGGGGATGACAGAGGATGAGATGGCTGGATGGCATCACTGACTCGATGGACATGAGTTTGAGTAAACTCCGGGAGCTGGTGATTGGCAGGGAGGCCTGGCATGCTGTGGTTCATGGGGTCGCAAAGAGTCGGACATGACTGAGTGACTGAACTGAACTGAACTTCTCCTCCTAGTCACTTCTATCTCCCTCCTCCCTCTTTGCTTCTCCATGTAACTCTCTGGGTGTCCCTCATTATGGAGAGTCTTTTCACCATTAACCTAGATGGTTTATCATCTCTGCTGTACAAATGAAGAAGTCTTGAAGCTACTGTAAGAATAAGACTGAAAGCCAGAGGCAGGAGGCTTAAATCCAAAACTTGAGAACAGCAGAAAGCGCCTGACAGCAGGGAACATTAATCAACAAGAGCTCATCCAAAAGCCTCCATAACCACAATGAAACCAAGCTCCAACCAAGACCCAACAAGTTTCAGAGCAAGACAGACCATGCTAATTCTCCAGCAATGCAGGAACAGGGCACTGAGCATTAAAATACAGGATGCCTAAAATGACACCAAACCCATAGACACCTCAAAACCCACTACTGGACACTTCACTGCACTCCAGAGAGAAGATATCCAGCTCCACCAACAAGAACAGCTATGCAAGCTTCCCTAACCAGGAAACCTTGACAAGTCACTTGTCCAACCTCACCCACAGGGAGCAACCTCCACAATAAAAAGGAACCACAAACTTCCAGCATTTAGAAAGGTCACCTCAAACACAGCAATCTAAACAAAATGAAAAGGCAGAGAAATATTCAGCAGGTAAAGGAACATGATAAATGCCCACCGAACCAAACAAAAGAGGAGGAGATAGGGAGTCTACCTGAAAAAGAATTCAGAATAATGATAGTAAAGATGATCCAAAATCTTGAAAACAAAATGGAGTTACAGATAAATAGACTAGAGACAAGGATTGAGAAGACGCAAGAAATGTTTAACAAGGACCTAGAAGAAATAAGAAAGAGTCAATCAATAATGCATAATGCAATAACTGAGATCCCTCCTCTGGAGGGAACCAACAGTAGAATAACTCAGGCAGAAGATAGGATAAGTGAGGTGGAAGATAGAATGGCAGAAATAAATGAAGCAGAGAGAAAAAAGAAAAAAGAATTAAAAGAAATGAAGACATCCTCAGAAACCTCTGGGACAATGTTAAACACCCCAACATTCGGATCATAAGTGTCCCAGAAGAAGACAAAAAGAAAGGCCATGAGAAAATACTTGAAGAGATAATAAGTAAAATTAAAAATTTCCCTAAAATGGGGAAGAAAATAGCCACCCAAGTCCAAGAGACCCAGAGAGTCCCAAACAGGATAAATCCAAGGCAAAACACCCCAGGACACATATTAAACAAATTAACAAAGATCAAACACAAAGAGCAAATATTAAAAGCAACAAGAGAAAAGCAAAAAATAACACACAAGGGGATCCCCATAAGGATAACAACTGATCTTTCAATAGAAACTCTTCAGGCCAGAAGGGAATGGCAAGACATACTTAAAGTGATGAAAGAGAAAAACCTAAAACCCAGATTACTATACCCACCAAGGATCTCATTCAAATATGAAGGAGAAATCAAAAGCTTTACAGACAAGCAAAAGCTGAGAGAATTCAGCACCACCAAATGAGCTCTTCAACAAATGCTAAAGGATCTTCTCTACACAGGAAACACAGAAAAGGTTTATAAACTCGAACCCAAAGGAACAAAGTAAATGGCAACAGGATCATACTTATCAATAATTACCCTAAACGTAACTAGGTTGAATACCCCAACCAAAAGACTGGCTGAATGGATACAAAAACAAGACCCCTGTATATGCTGTCTACAAGAGACCACAAAACAAGGGACACATACAGACTGAAGGTGAAGGGCTGGAAAAAGATATTTCGTGCAAATGGAGACCAAAAGAAAGCAGGAATAGCATTACTCATATCAGATAAAATAGACTTTGAAATAAAGGTCATGAAAAGAGACAAAGAATGACACTACATAATGATCAAAGGATCAATCTAAGAAGAAGATATAACAATTATAACTATATATGCACCCAACATAGGAGCACCACAATATGTAAGGCAAATGCTAACAAGTATGAAAGGGGATATTAACAGTAACACAATAGTAGTGGGAGACTTTAATACTCCATTCACACCTATGGATAGATTAACTAAACAGAAAATTAGCAAAGAAACACAAAATTTAAAAGATACACTGGACCAGTTAGACCTAATTGATATCTATAGGACATTTCACCCCAAAATAATGAATTTCACCTTTTTCTCAAGTGCACACAGAATATTCTCCAGAATAGATCACATCCTGAGCCATAAATCTAGCCTTGGTAAATTCAAAAAATTTGAAATCATTTCAAGCGTCTTTTCTGATCACAATGCAGTAAGATTAGATGTCAACTACAGGGAAAAAAACTAATAAAAATACAAACATATGGAGGCAAAACAACATGCTTCTGAATAGCTAACAAATCAGAGAAGAAATCAAAAAAGAAACCAAAATATGCATAGAAGCAAATGAAAATGAAAACACGAAAACCCAAAACCTATGGGATTCAGTAAAAGCAGTGCGAAGGGGAAGGTTCATGGCAGTACAAGCTTACCTCAAGAAACAAGAGAAAAATCAAATAAATAACCTAACTTTCCACCTGAAGCAACTAGAAAAAGAAGAAATTAAGAACCTCAGTGTTAGTAGAAGGAAAGTAATGAAAATTAGGACAGAAATAAATGAAAAAGAAACAAAGGCAACAAATCAACAAAACTAAAAACTAGTTGTTTGAGACGATAAATAAAATAGGCAAACCATTAGCCAGATTCATCAAGAAAAAAGGGAGAAGAATCAAATCAACCAAATTAGAAAAGAAAATGGAAAACTCACAACAGACAACACAGAAATACAAAGGATCATAAGAGACTATCAGGAACTATATGACAATAAAATGGATAACTTGGAAGAAATGGACAAATTCTTAGAAAAATATAACCTTCCAAAACTGAACCAGGAAGAAATAGAAAATCTTAACAGACACATCACAAGCACAGAAATTGAAACTGTAATCAAAAGTCTTCCAACAAACAAAAGCCCAGGACTAGATGACTGCACAAGTGAATTCTACCAAAAATTTAGAGAAGAGTGAACACCACCTATCCTACTCAAACTCTTCCAGAAAGCTGCAGAGGAAAATAAACTGCTAAGATCATTCTAAGAGGCCACCATCACCCTAATACCAAAACCAGACAAAGATGCCACAAAAAAAGAAAATTACAGGCCAATATCACTGATGAACATAGATGGAAAAATCCTTAACAAAATTCTAGCAAACAGAATACAACAACATATTTAAAAGATCATACATCTTGACCAAGTGGGCTTTATACCAGGGATGCAAGGATTCTTTAATATTTGCAAATCAATCAATGTGATATACCACATTAACAAATTGAAAGATAGAAACCATATGATTATAGATGCAGAGAAAGCCTTTGACGAAATTCAACACCCGTTTGTGATAAAAACTCTCCAGAAAGTAGGCATAGAAGGAACATACATCAACATAATAAAAGCCATATATGATAAACCCACAGCAAACATTATCCTCAATAGTGAAAAACTGAAAGCATTTCCCCTAAAGTCAGGAACAAGAAAAGGGTGCCCACTCTCACCACTACTATTCAACATAGTTTTGGAAGATTTAGCAACAGCAATCAGAGAAGAAAAGGAAATAAAAGGAATCCAGATGAGAAAAGAAGTAAAACTTGCACTGTTTGCAGATGACATGATCCTCTACATAGAAAACCCTAAAGACACCACCAGAAAATTACTAGAACCGCTACAGTAAAGTTGCAGGATATAAAATTAATACACAGAAATCCAAAGCATTCCTATACACTAACAATGAGAAAACAGAAAGAGAAATTAAGGAAATGATTCCATTCACCATTGCAATGAAAAGAATAAAATACTTAGGAATAATTCTACCTAAAGAAACAAAAGACCTATATATAGAAAACTATAAAACACTGATGAAAGAAATCAAAAAGGACACATAGATGGAGAAATATACCATGTTCATGGATTGGAAGAAACAAAATAGTGAAAATGTGTACACTATCCAAAGAAATCTATAGATCCAGTGCAATCCCTATCAACCTACCCACGGTATTTTCCATAGAACTAGAACAAATAATTTCACAGTTTCTATGGAAATACAAAAAACCTCGAATAGTCAAAGCAATCTTGAGAAAGAAGAATGGAATTGGAAGAATTCACCTGCCTGACTTCAGACCCTACCACAAAGCTACAGTCATCACGACAGTATGGTACTGGCACAAAGACAGAAATATAGATCAACACAGAAAGCCCAGAGATAAATCCACACACCTATAGACACCTTATCTTTGACAAAGAGGCAAGAATATACAATGGAGAAAAGACAATGTCTTTAACAAGTTGTGCTGGGAAAACTGGTCAACCACTTGTAAAAGAATGAAACTAGAACACTTTCTAACACCATACACAAAAATAAACTCAAAATGAACTAAAGATCTAAATGTAAGGCCAGAAACTATAAAACTCCTAGAGAAAACATAGGCAAACACTCTCTGACATAAATCACAGCAGGATCCTCTATGACCCACCTCCCAGAATAACGGAAATAAAAGCAAAAATATACAAATGGGGCCTAATTAAACTTAAAAGCTTTTGCACAACAAAGGAAACTATAAGCAAGGTGAAAAGACAGCCTTCAGAATGGGAGAACATGATAGCAAATGAAGCAACTGACAAAGAATTAATCTCAAAAATATATAAGCAGCTCACACAGCTCAATTCCAGAAAAATAAACGACCCAATCAAAACATGGGCCAAAGAACTAAACAGACATTTCTCCAAAGAAGACATACAGATGGCTAACAAACACATGAAAAGATGCTCAACATCACTCATTATCAGAGAAATGCAAATCAAAACCACAATGAGGTACCATTACACGCCAGTCAGGATGGCTGCTATCCAAAAGTCTACAAGCAATAAATGCTGCAGAGGGTGTGGAGAAAAGCGAACCCTCTTACACTGTTGGTGGGAATGCAAACTAGTACAGCCACTATGGAAAACAGTGTGGAGATTTCTTAAAAAACTGGAAATAGAACTGCCATACAACCCAGCAAACCCACTGCTGGGTTACACGTGTACCCCAGTGTTCATCACAGCACTGTTTATAACAGCCAGGACATGGAAGCAACCTAGATGTCCATCAGCAGTTGAATGGATAACAAAGCTGTGGTTCAGTTCAGTTCAGTCGTTCAGTTGTGTCCAAGTCTTTGCAACCCCATGAACCACAGCACGCCAGGCCTCCCAGTCCATCACCAACTCCCAGAGTCCACCCAAACTCACGTCCATTGTGTCGGTGATGCCATCCAACCATCTCATCCTCTGTCATCCCCTTCTCCTCCTACCCTCAATCTTTCCTGGCATCAGGGTCTTTTCAAATGAGTCAGCTCTTCACATCAGGTGGCCAAAGTATTGGTTTCAGCTTCAACATCAGTCCTTCCAATGAATATTCAGGACTGATCTCCTTTAGGATGGACTGGTTGGATCTCCTTGCAGTCCAAGGGACTCTCAATACCACAGTTCAAAAGCATCAATTGTTCAGCGTTCAGCTTTCTTTATAGTCCAACTCTCACATCCATACATGACTACTGGAAAAACCATAGCCTTGACTAGATAGACCTTTGTTGGCAAAGTAATGTTTCTGCTTTTTAATATGCTGTCTAGGTTGGTCATAACTTTCCTTCCAAGGAGTAAGTGTCTTTTAATTTCATGACTGCAATCACCATCTGCAGTGATTTTGGAGCCCCCAGAATTAAAGTCAGCCACTGTTTCCACTGTTTCCCGTATCTATTTGCCATGAAGTGATGGGACCAGATGCCATGATCTTAGTTTTCTGAATGCTGAGCTTTAAGACAACTTTTTCACTCTCCTCTTTCACTTTCATCAAGAGGCTTTTTAGTTCTTCTTCACTCTCTGCCATAAGGGTTGTGTCATCTGCATATCTCAGGTTATTGACATTTCTCCTGGCAACCTTGATTCCAGCTTATGCTTTATCCAGCCCAGCGTTTCTCATGATGTACTCTGCATATAGTTAAATAAGCAGGGTGACAATATACATCAAGGAATCTTGATGTACTCCTTTTCCTATCTGGAACCAGTCTGTTGTTCCATGTCCAGTTCTAACTGTTGCTTCCTGACCTGCATACAGGTTTCTCAAGAGGCAGGTCAGGTGGTCTGGTATTCCCATCTCTTTCAGAATTTCCCACAGTTTATTGTGATCCAAACAGTCAAAGGCTTTGGCATAGTCATTAAGGCAGGAATAGATGTTTTTCTGGAACTCTCTTGCTTTTTCAATGATCCAGCGGATGTTGGCAATTTGATCTCTGGTTCCTCTGCCTTTTCTAAAACCACCTTGAACATCTGGAAGTTCATGGCTCACATACTGCTGAAGCCCAACTTGGAGAATTTTGAGCATTACTTTGCTCGTGTGTGAGATGAGTGCCATTGTGCGGTAGTTTGGCATTTGCTTTGGGATTGGAATGAAAACTGACCTTTTCCAGTCCTGTGACCACTGCTGAGTTTTCCAAATTTGCTGGCATATTGAGCGCAGCCCTTTCACAACATCATCTTTTAGGATTTGGAAGAGGTCAATTGGAATTTCATCACCTCCACTAGCTTTGTTCATAGTGATGCTTCCTAAGGCCCACCTTACTTCACATTCCAGGATGTCTGGCTCTAGGTGAGTGATCCCACCATCATGATTATCTGGATCATGAAGATCTTTTTTATAACAGTTCTTTTGTGTATTCTTGCCACCTCTTCTTAATATCTTCTGCTTCTGTCAGGTCTGTACCATTTCTGTCCTTTATTGAGCCCATCTTTGCATTAAATGCTCCCTTGGTATCTCTAATTTTTTTGAAGAGATCTCTAGTCTTTCCCATTCTATTGTTTCCCTCTATATCTTTGCATTGATCACTGAAGAAGGCTTCCTTACGTCTCCTTGCTATTCTTTGGAATTCTGCATTCAAATGGGTATATCTTTCCTTTTCTCCTTTGCTTTTTGCTTCTCTTCTTTTCACAGCTATTTGTAAGGCCTCCTCAGACAGCTATTTTGCCTTTTTCCATTTCTTTTTCTTGGGGATGGTCTTGATCCCTGTCTCCTGTACAATGTCACAAACCTCTGTCCACAGGTCATCAGGCACTCTATCAGATCTAGTTGTTTAAATCTATTTCTCACTTCCACTGTATAGTCATAAGGGATTTTATTTAGGTCATACCTGAACGGTCTAGTGGTTTTCCCTACTTTCTTCAATTTCAGTCTGAATTTAGCAATAAGGAGTTCATGGTCTGAGCCACAGTAAGCTTCCGCTCTTGTTTTTGCTGACTGTATAGAGCTTCTCCATCTTCAGCTGCAAAGAGTATAATCAGTCTGATTTTGGTGTTGGCCATCTGGTGATGTCCATGTGTAGAGTCTTCTGTTGTGTTGTTGGAAGAGGGTGTTTGCTATGACCAATGTGTTCTCTGGGCAAAACTCTATTAGCCTTTGTCCTGCTTCATTCTGTACTCCAAGGCCAAATTTGCCTGTTATTGCAGGTGTTTCTTGACTTCCTACTTTTGCATTTCAGTCCCCTATGATGAAAAGGACATCCTTTTTGGGTGTTAGTTCTAAAAGGTCTTGTAGGTCTTCACCCTATTACCTCACCGCTTATCAGTTAGAAGAAAGTCATGAATCCCTCTCCCCAAATTTGCCTTTAAAAACTCTTCCCTGAAGACTGTTGGAGAATTTGGTCTTTTGAGCTGAGCTCCTGTACTCCTCTCTTGGCCTTTGCAGTAAGCCTGCTCTAAACTCAACATTTCAATTTGCTTGGCCTCACTGAGCAGTGGGCCCATGAACCTGGGTTCACCAGCAGTTCAAGAGCTTTTAGAAAATATGCCCCTACAAATCCTTGTACACTGATGATGGGAAAAATTCACAAAATATTTTTTTTGCAGTCTCTAATTAAAAAAAGCATAGAGATTCCTCAAAAAGAAAAATAAATAAAAAGAATGACCATGTGATTCAGCATTCCCACTTCTAGGTATTTATCCAAGAAAATTAAAATCAGGATCTTGAAGAGATTAGCATGATAGCTATGGATCTGGAAACAACTTAAAAGTGCAGAGATAAATGAATGGATAAAGAAACTGTAAGGAGGTACACACAAACAACTTCCTTCAGTCGTGTGTGATCTTTGTGACCCCATGGACAGAAGCCCACTAGGCTCCCCTGTCCATGGTTCTCCAGGCAAGAATACTGGAGTGAGTTGCCATGCTCTCCTCCAGGGGATCTTCCCAGCCCAGGGATTGAATGCACGTCACTTAGTAGGCAGATCTTTACCACTAGCCACATGGGAAGCCTTCCAAAAGGAGGAAATTCTGCAGATGAACCTTGAGGACATTATACTAAGTGAAATAAGCCAGTCAAGAAAGGCAAACATTGCATGATTTCACTTCTATGAAGATTTAAAGTAGTCAAATTTGTAGAAGCAAAGGGTGGAATGGTGGTTGCCAGGGGTTGGAGGGAGGGAGAAATGAAGAGTTACTAATCAACGGGTATAAAGTGTCACTTAGCAAGGTACATAAACTCTAGAGTTCTGCTTACGACATCATTCCTACAGTTAATAATATTGTATTGTACACTTAAAGGTTTCTTTACAAAATATTTATTTATTTGGCTGTGCCAGGTCTTAGTTGCAGCATTCAGGATCTTCAGTATTCATTGCAGCATGCAGGATCTGCTCGTTGTGGCCTGTGAACTATTTGTTGTAGCCTGTGGGATCTAGTTCCCTCACTAGGGATCGAACCCAGGCTCTCTGCTTTGGGAGCACAGAGTCTTGACCGCTGGACCACAAGGAAAGTCCCTTAAAATGTTTTTAACAGGGTAAATCTTTTGTAGTATTCTTAGTTAATAAAATTAAAAAATTAAAAGTCAAATTATTATTAAAGTAAAAATCAATGTTCTGTTGCTGAAAAAATATGCCACTGCATTATAATGGGTAGTTGAGGATTTGTTTTAATAAAATGGAAATGTAACCATCTAAACCAGTCTCCTTTTCACTTTACATGCTTTGTCATCTCATAGAGCAAATATCCTGGGGAGCTGATTTTGTTATCTCTTTTACATACTCAATAATAATATTGCTGGACTGACCTAAAAGTAAAGGAAATATCAGAACTCCCAAATGTCAAAGCTGCTCTAAAAGGATAAAAATGTTTGTGGTTGCTGAGTTGGGGGAGAGGGGGGAAGAGATAGTTAGGGAGTTTGGGATGGACATGTACACACTGCTATATTTAACATGGATTAACAACAAGTACCTACTATATAGCACAGGGAACTCTGCTCAATGTTATATGGCAGTCTGGATGGGAGGGGAGTTTGGGGCGGAATGGATACATGTAAATGTATGGCTGAGTCACCTCATTGTTCACCTGAAATTATCACCATTTTGGTATCAGCTGTACCCCAATACAAAATAAAAGGTTTTAAAAATTACCTAAGAATGGGAAAAAAGGATAAAATGTAACAATTGTGAATGCTTATAAAGAGCTGTTGCAGATTCTGGAGGCAGTTTCGAGTTCTAAGGGTATGCTGGATAATCTCAACACAGTAGAACTAAGTGCATTAACCTCAAGGTGATTCCTTTGGAAAGGAAAGCTTTCATTTGACTGGTGAACCATAGTTCAAAAAAGTTCCCAGTTTCTAGGACCATATTTGCCTTTATGTTCATGAATCATTTCTTAAGCAGTTGTGACAGGACAGTATGGAAAAAGAGGCTAGGGCCATTGCTGAGGCACTTATTGCTCAGCTAGAGAAAGAACTCAGAGTATTCAAAATAATATTCATAAGGATGACTCTGGTTTTTGAAACTTACCTTCTTTATCTTCCAATAACCAGATTCTTGATCATTAAAACCTAAATACTGCCTGTTTTTTTATTTATTCATTTATTCATTCATTTCTTTTCCCCTCCTTTCCTCAAGTATGAGCACCTTCTAAGAGCCAGCACTCTTCTCTGTACAAGAGTTTACCAGAAAGCCAGAGGAAAATGGTGTCTGCCATTACATAGCGAGTCAAACTTTATCTGTATCTCTTTTATGGCAATCACTAGAGTTTAATTATTTGTGCATATCTCACCCTCCCATAAGTGCTTTGATGTCAATATCACTGTCTAATTTACTTACTTCAGTGTTCTGCAACTAAAAGACAATTGACATGTGATGAATGAATGAACAAGTGAATGAATAAGTAGGTGAGTGAATGAACCAATCTTTCTGACCTGTTATGCCTGGGTAACACAACATGATTTTTACTTTTCTGAACTGGTACAAAAGAAGCCCAACCTCCGTCATTACAGGATGGAGTCAGATAAAATGGGCATCAAGGAAGCCATTACAATGGAATTTTAAAAAAACCAAATGTGTTTCTGGGGAATTACAGAATACATTTTTGCAGCCTAACTTAATTAAATCAGGATTTTAAAAAGGCTACAAATACAGAATGATGTATTTACCAATAGATTTGTTACCAATTTAGAAGAGGCCATTAATGTGTATTAAGAAAGAATACCATTATATGAAACAGCAGTAGAGGAAGTTTTTTCGCTCCCTTAAATATTTCTTTATGCCAAATAATGACTCAGTGAAGTAAAGATTAGAAATTCTCTCCATAGTTTGATTTATTTTAGAAAATAGTTTTGTTACATGTGCATAAACTAACTTTGAGGAAGAAGAGTGCACAGGTAAATGTTTTAAAGTTTTGAAGTGAATACACACAAGTTTAGGGAACTGAGGAAAGCTAATATCTGCTGTAAGTGTCTTCTATTGAAGCACATTCCCACTTATAAAAAAATTAATTAATTTTAATTGGAGGTTAATTACTTTACAATATTATAGTGGTTTTTGCCATACATTGACATGAATCAGCCATGGGTGTACATGTGTTTCCCATCCTGAACCCCCCTCCCAACTCCCTCCCTATCCCATCCCTCAGGGTCAACCCAGTGCACCAGCCCTGAGCACCCTGTCTCATCCATCAAACCTGGGTGTGTGATCTGTTTCACATATGATAATATACAGGTTTCAATGCTATTCTCTTAAATCATCCCACCCTTGCCTTGTCCCACAGGGTCCAAAAGTCTGTTCTTTGTATCAGTGTCTCTTATGCTTTCTCGCATATAGGGTCATTGTTACCATCCTTGTAAATTCCATATTTATGCATTAATATTACTTTATTGGTGTTTTTCTTTCTGACTTAATTCACTCTGTATAATAGGCTCCAGTTTCAACCACGTCATTAGAACTGATTCAAATGTGTTCTTTTTAATAGCTGAGTAATATTCCATTGTGTATATGTACCACAGATTTCTTATCCTGGAATGTGAAGTCAAGAGGGCCTTAGGAAGCATCACTACGAACAAAGCTGGTTCCAAATAGGAAAAGGAGTACATCAAGGCTATATATTGTCACCCTGCTTATTTAACTTATATGCAGAGTACATCATGAGAAACACTGGGCTGGATAAAGAACAAGCTGGAATCAAGATTGCTGGGAGGAATATCAATAACCTCAGATATGCAGATGACACCACCCTTACAGTAGAAAGTGAAGAACTAAAGAGCCTCTTGATGAAAGTGAGAGTGAAAAAGTTGGCGTAAAGCTCAGCATTCAGAAAACTAAGATCATGGCATCGGGTTCCATCACTTCATGGCAAATAGATGGGGAAACAGTGACTGATTTTATTTTTGGGGGCTCCAAAATGACTGCAGATGCTGACTGCAGCCATGAAATTAAAAGATGCTTGCTCCTTGGAAGAAAAGCTATGACCAACCTAGACAGCATATTAAAAAGCAGAGACATTACTTTGGCAACAAAGGTCTATCTAGTCAAGGCTATGGTTTTCCCAGTAGTCATGTATGGATGTGAGAGTTGGGCTATAAACAAAGCTGAGCGCAGAGGAATTGATGCTTTTGAACTGTGGTGTTGAAGACTCTTGAGAGTCCCTTGGACTGCAAAGGGATCCAACCAGCCCATCCTAAAGGAGATCAGTCCTGGGTGTCCATTGGAAGGACTGATGCTGAAGCTGAAACTCCAATACTTTGGCCACCTCATGCAAAGAGCTGACTCATTTGAAAAGACCCTGACGCTGGGAAAGGTTGAGGGCTGGAGGAGAAGGGGACAACAGAGGATGAGATAGTTGGAAGGCATCCCCAACTCAATGGACATGAGTTTGGGTAAACTCCGGGAGTTGGTAATGGAAAGGGAGGCCCGGTGTGCTGCAGTTCATGAGGTCGCAAAGAGTCCAACATGACTGAGTGACTGAACTTAACTGAATAGGGTGGTGTTCCCGCCAATAATCAGCTTTTTGGTTCTAACCTCTCTGGGGGTCTGTGCTTGTGCTCAGCCTGAAGGAGCCATCCTCCACATGGGTGGTGGTGCCTCAGTTCCTACAGATGAACTCAAAGATAGATCAGATTGCTCTGTATATCCCTTGAGGAGGAACTAGGACTCTATCACTGCACTATAGTTTCTTTTCAAAAATACATTTACTTGTTTATTGTTTGACTGTGTCAGGTTTTAGCTGCAGCAAGTGGGATGCAGTTTTCAGACCGGGCATCGAGCCCTGGGTCCTCTGCATTGGGAGCATGAAGTCTTAGCCACTGGACCACCAGGGAAGCCCCTGAACTACTGTTTCATTACTGCTTTTCCCTTGTTTCTTCATTTCCTCACTTTCCTAATTAGTAGCTGTGAATCTGCCCTTTGGAACTCCAGGAAAGTGCAGAAGGCTGATGCCTTTTTCTTACAAACAAGAAACAGGGAACACAGAAAGGTTTTTGTATTCCGGAGTCTATCCTGTATAGAACTGTTGTATCCTACACTCCTCAGTCCTGAGGGTGTACAGGTACGGGACAAGGAAGGGAATAGTTTTGGATAGAGGGGTAATGATAAACTCGGCAGAAGATCTTAGCTTTACGAGGACCCAGTTTCAGAACTGAAATACAAAGCATACATAGCAACTTCTGAGTTGCCAGCAATTCAATAAGGGCTTGAAAAATATCAGAGTAAAAACTTTGAAGTCTTAGATTATCATTTTTAAAGAGCTTTTTCATAGCAAACAAGTACATCAGGAGAACTAAAACTTTTTATTAATGAAAAGCATAAAGGTGCCTCTTAACTTTCATGTTTTTGCAACAGCCTTGCGGAAACTTGAAAGAGTAGATGAGCATCTCCAACATAATACCCACTAGGAACATATGCCATGGGCAAAAACAAAGGAACATCCTAAAGGGTAAGGTAGTAAGGTGTCTTATCTATGCTCTTAGATGGTTAGATACTTTCCCTTGAATCATCATCATGATGGATTATTAATGCAGCATCTTCAGTGTCATACATTAGCAGAGATATGCCAACATCTTTCCCTTAATGTTCAAGAGAGACTATATTTTATAAATACCAACTGTCTATGTTAATTGGTTTTTTCATTATTCAATAATAAACTAAGATACTCTCTCCTCTCTATGGTTGACCCAGAAAATGAGATAATCTTGTCAACCCCTTCAAATACCGGTAGTTTTAAAGACTTTCAGAAATTTCCATTAACCAACAATAGCATAAATAATATCAAAAAGTCCTTGTTTTTTATTTTTGAGTGTGTCTATCTCATTTTTCGGGCTTCCCTGGTGGCTCAGAGGTTAAAGCGTCTGCCTGCGTCTACCTGCAAAGCGGGAGACCTGGGTTCGATCCCTGGGTCGGGAAGATCCCCTGGAGAAGGAAACGGCAACCCACTCCAGTATTTCTGCCTGGAGAATCCCATGGACGGAGGAGCCTTGCGGGCTACAGTCCACGGGGTCGCAAAGAATCGGACACAACTGAGCGACTTCATCTCATTTTTCTTTTCACTCTGCACCTCACAGCGTCAAGCTTTTCCTCAAGATTAAAGAAAGGATGTATGAGACAATCTCCTTTCACTCTTCCAAAATTTTACAGGAAATTCTTACAAGTTTGTAGACATAATTATCTTGATTTCTAGAGAAAAAACTAATGTAGAAAAATTTCCAGGTAAGTGTTTGTCCAAATATTTTAGAAACTAGAGAAAATAAGGAAAATACTCTTTCAAATAACAAATCATTTATGTAATATATGATACACATTACCATTCGTTTTTTAAAACTAGAATTATTTCCCTGTGTGATTTATATTATAAATTATTAGGCCAACTGAAGTAATCTATTTCAGGGGTTATCAAAAAAGACTGGACATTGGATCATGATGTATGATATTCACAAAACGTGTGACGTAATACCAAATGGAGGACTGCAAATCAGATTATGAAGATTACGAACAGTTCTCAATACACTACCCTCAAAAACTCAATCTCATCAAAAACTACAATGAGGTATCGCCTCACACCAATGAGAATGGCCTTCACCAAAAAGTCTGAAGAGAGTATGAAGAAAAGGGAATCCTACTACACTGTTGGCGGGAATGTAAATGTTGGTGCAGCCACTCTGGAAAACGATATGGAGATTCCTTAAAACACAAAATACAGTTACCATATGACCCAGAAATCCCACTCCTAGGCATACTCCACAAAAGACGGAAACTCTTCATTCGAAAAGCTATGTGCACCCGTGGATCGCAGGCCTATAAGGCCTGTGCTTACTTAGCTTCAAGACTGAAGAAAAAGCTCAGAGAGAACAGACTATCAATGGATCAGGGGCATCTTACCTGTCTGAAGCAAGGTCCTGGAGCGACACCCCACTGTGTGCAGCAGGCGCAGGAGGAAACGGCGGCAGTCTCCACTCTCTGGGGCAGGGGAGGAAGAGTTTACCAGTTACAAGGGAATTGACATCATGTGGCGTTCATTAGTTACCAGGGAAACCAGTAGAGGCCACGCCCCTCACCCCCTCCGTGATAAGAACAATCCCCAGCTGGGACCTGGGGCACGTTGGAGGAAGGTCAATCCTGTGAATGGTTTGTCAGCGAAGCTGCTGCTGCTGCTGCTAAGCCGTTTCAGTCGTGTCCGACTCTGTGTGACCCCATAGACGGCAGCCCACCACGCTCCTCCGTCCATGGGATTTTCCAGGCAGGAGTACTGGAGTGGGATGCCATCGCCTGCTCGGTGTCAGCAAAGCAGGCTCTGGCTACAGAGTAAGAGAATAGAATAGCTCTCTTGAATGGCTAGGTCTTAGAGCCCCAGTGTTCAGAGCAGCACTAGAAATGGAAGTAACCTAAATGTCCATCTACAGATGAATGGATAAAGAAAATGTGGTACATACACAATAGAATATTACTCAACCATAAAGAAGAGTAAAATATTTTCATCTGCAGCAGCATGGATGGACCTAGAGATTATCACACTAAGTGAAGTAAGTCAGGCAGAGAAAGACAAATATTATATAATATCACTTATATGTGGAATCTAAAAAATAATAAATATCAGTTTATTTACAAAACAGAAACATACTCACACACATAGAAAAATGTGATTGCCACAGGGGAAACCACAGGAGAGAAGAGACAGATTAGAAATATGAGACTAAGAAATACATACTTCATATAAAATAGGTAGACACAAGGATTTACAGTATAGAGCATGGAAATATATTCACTATCTTGTAATAGCCTATAATGGAAAATAATCTGAAGCTATACACCTAAAATTAATACTATACTGTAAATCAACTATAGTTAAATAAGAAATCTTTTGTAATACTCATGTTCAAGAAAATACAAGGGAGGGCAAGTAAATAAAAATGATGCTTTTTACCTTAACTTTCCTTCTTTTTAAATTTCACAACCCTAGGATTTTAGCTATTATTAATAGCAAATGTGTTATGATCTACCTCATGTCTGTAGAAGAACAAAAAGACACGAAAAAGAACTAAAGAGACTCTTGACGAAAGTGAAAGAGGAAAGAGAAAAAGTTGGCTTAAAACTCAACATTCAGAAAACTAAGATAATGGCATCCAATCTCATCACTTCATGGCAAATAGATGGGGAAACAATGGTAACAGTGACAGACTTTATTTTGAGGGGCTCCAAAATCACTCAAATGGTGACTACAGCCATGAAATTAAAAGATGCTTGCTCCTTGGAAGAAAAGCTATAACCAACCTAGACAGCATATTAAAAAGCAGACACATTACTTTGCCGACAAAGGTCCGGCCAGTCAAAGCTATGGTTTTTCCAGTAGTCACGTATGGATGTGAGAGTTGGGCTATAAAGAAAACTGAGCACCAAAGAATTGATGCTTTTGAACTGTGGTGTTGGGGAAGACTCTTGAAACTCCCTTGGACAGCAAGGAAATCAAACCAGTCCATCCTAAAGGAAATCAATCCTGAATATACATTGGAAGGACTGAGGCTGAAGCTGAAACTCCAATACTTTAGCAACCTTGTGCGAAGACTCATTGGAAAAGAACCTGATGCTGGGAAAGATTGAGGGTGGGAGGAGAAGGGGATGACAGAGGATGAGATGGTTGGATGGCATCACTGACTTGATGGACATGAGTTTGAGTAAGCTCTGGGAGTTGGTGATGGAAAGGAAGGCCTGGCATGCTGCAGTCCATGGGGTCACAAAGAGTCGGACATGACTGAGTGACTGAACTGAACTGACTGTCCTGTCTGATCTTTTACTATAGTTACTAACTCTCCCTCTTTATCTTTCATTAGTTCATTCATTCAAACACTGTTTTTTGACCCCACATCTGTTGAATGCCTGCTGGGCATCAGGCTTTGTGATGGGCACTGGAGATGAGTTAGGAGATAGATGGGCTCCAGGTTAGACATTTGTATCTGGCCTCCTGTTTGCATTTCATGGGGCACAAAGAAGGGGACTTCAGGCTGGATACTTACAACTACTAGCATTTCCTGAGACAAGAGATAGATGGGCTCCAGTTAAGGCATTTACAGCCAGCCTCCTGTTTGCCCTCCGAAATGGAAGTAACAACAGAAACAGGCTAAATAGCCAGTGTTTGTCTCTTGTAAACACCTTAATTCAGACTTAAATTGAAGAAAGTAGGGAAAACCACTAGACCATTCAGGTATGACCTAAATCAAATCTGTTATGACTATACAGTGGAAGTGAAAAATAGATTTAAGGGACTAGATCTGATAGAGTGCCTGATGAACTATGGATGGAGGTTCGTGACATTGTACAGGAGACAGGGATAAAGACCATCCCCATGGAAAAGAAATGCAAAAAAGGCAAAACGGTTGTCTAAGGAGGCCTTACAAATAGCTGTGAAAAGAAGAGAAGCGAAAAGCAAGGGAGAAAAGGAAAGATATACCCATTTGAATGCAGAATTCCAAAGAATAGCAAGGAGAGATAAGAAAGCCTTCCTCAGCAAAATGCAATGCAAAGAAATAGAGGAAAACAACAGAATGGGAAAGACTAGAGATTTCTTCAAAAAAATTAGAGATACCAAGGGAGCATTTAATGCAAAGATGGGTTCGATAAAGGACAGAAATGGTATGGACCTAACAGAAGCAGAAGATATTAAAAAGAGATGGCAAGACTACACAGAAGAACTGTACAAAAATGATCTTCATGACCCAGATAATCACGATGGTGGGATCGCTGACCTAGAGCCAAACATCCTGGAATGTGAAGTCAAGTGAGCCTTAGGAAGCATCACTACGAACAAAGCTAGTGGAGGTGATGAAATTCCAGTTGAACTATTTCAAATCCTGAAAGATGATGCTGTGAAAGTGCTGCACTCAATTTGCCAGCAAATTTAGAAAACTCAGCAGTGGCCACAGGACTGGAAAAGGTCAGTTTTCATTCCAATTCCAAAGAACGGCAATCCCAAATAATGCTCAAACTACCACACAATGGCACTCATCTCACACACTAGTAAAGTAATGCTCAAAATTCTCCAAGCCAGGCTCCAACAGTACATGAACCGTAAACTTCGGATGTTCAAGGTGGTTTTAGAAAAGGCAGAGGAACCAGAGATCAAATTGCCAACATCCGCTGGATCTTCAAAAAAGCAAGAGAGTTCCAGAAAAACATCTATTTCTGCTTTATTGACTATGCCAAAGACTTTGACTGTGTGGATCACAATAAACTGTGGAAAATTCTGAAAGAGATGGGACTACCAGACCACCTGACCTGCCTCTTGAGAAACCTGTATGCAGGTCAGGAAGCAACAGTTAGAACTGGACAGGGAACAGCAGACTGGTTACAAATAGGAAAATGAGTACATCAAGGCTGTGTATATTGTCACCCTGCTTATTTAACTTATATGCATGGTACATCATGAGAAACGCTGGGCTGGAAGAAGCACAAGCTGGAATCAAGATTGCTGGGAGAAATATCAATAACCTCAGATATGCAGATGACACCACCCTTATGGCAGAAAGTGAAGAACTAAAAAGCCTCTTGATGAAAGTAAAAGAGAAGAATGAAAAAAATTGGCTTAAAACTCAACATTCAGAAAACTAAGATCATGGCATCTGGTCCCATCACTTCATGGGAAATAGATGGGGAAACAGTGGAAACAGTGTCAGACTTTATTTTCTTGGGCTCCAAAATCACTGCAGATGGTGATTGCAGCCATGAAATTAAAAGACGCTTACTCCTTGAAAGGAAAGTTATGACCAACCTAGATAGCATATTAAAAAGCAGAGACATTAGTTTGCCAACAAAGGTCCATCTGGTCAAGGCTATGGTTTTTCCAGTGTTCACGTATGGATGTGAGAGTCGGACTGTGAAGAAAGCTGAGTGCTGAAAAATTGATGCTTTTGAACTGTGGTGTTGGAGAAAACTCTTGAGAGTCCCTTGGACTGCAAGGAGATCCAACCAATCCATCCTAAAGGAGATCAGTCCTGGGTGTTCATTGGAAGGACTGATGCTGAAGCTGACACCCCAGTACTTTGGCCAGCTCATGCGAAGTGTTGACTCATTGGAAAAGACCCTGAGGCTGGGAGGGATTGGGGGCAGGAGGAGAAGGGGATGACAGAGGATGAGATGGCTGGATGGCATCACCGACTCAATGGACATGAGTGAACTCCAGGAGTTGGTGACGGACAGGGAGGCCTGGCGTGCTGCAATTCATGGGATCGCAAAGAGTCAGACACGACTGAGCGACTGAATTGAACTGAACTGAAACACCTTAAGGCAATAGTCATGGAAAGGACAAAGAAAGCCAAAAACCTGTTTGAAAGGATTAAAGGATCTCCACTCCCCTCTTTCTTGGGACACAGGAGACACTGCACTTGCACAGAAAGGCTCCTTGTGAGTCAAAAGTCAAGGGATAATGCCAGGCCATAATGAATCTTGCTCCTTCCAGAAGACTTCACTTTGAGACCCATCTTGGCTGAGGGGTGAGTGTGCACCCCAGGGGAGAGTCCCAGGGTAGGTCAGGTGTGGAAAAAGAAACCAGATGATTGGCCTGAAGGAAAACAAGGACTCGAAAGAACTGACCTATATGAATGAGTTAACTGCCTCTTTACCATGCTCCTCCTCACTCGGGGGACACCTACACCCTGTCTCTCCGGGTGTGCATCTCTGCCCTGCTTCTGTCTCCTAAGCAAACTGTTTCTCTATGTGCTCTCCCTCTTGTTGTTGTGCTTTGCTCTAATAATACATTTTGTACCTGAATTTTCATTTCTGCTTCCGTGATAAATAAATTTTTCATTGGGGGTGAAGATCCAAGCCTCTAGCCCTTGCTGCTCTGGTGGCTAGGATTCCTGGTTTTCCTCCAGGCTACCCAGGTTCAATTCCTGGGCAGGGAATTAAGATCTTGCTTCATGCCACCGCTCACTGCGGCCTCGCTGAGATCAGAGAGACAAATGAGGAGTCCCTGAAGTCAGTTTTGTCTTTTAATGATCAATATATTGAATGCGTGTGAATGTTGGATTGCGGTTTTATGTTGGACTCCTATAACTGAGAAATTATCAAACGTTCCTTAGCTCAAAATTCACTGCAATTTTAAAATGACTGGACACCTTCCCTAGTTTTCCTCATTTGCATTGACTGGTCATTATCTATTTGACAGAGAGAGTGAATGAGACATTTTAGGTTTTAAGAGGACCAATCATGGATGGAGACATGCATTCTGGTAAAAATGGGTGGTTTGCATGCATGGGATGCTCCTCCCCTTCTTGAAACCTACAGAAGCTAAGGGAAGTCAGGATATGTTCTATGTACAACTAAAACATTCCAACTTAGCATCCCAACCAAGAAAACTTAAAAATGAACCCTGAAGCTCATCAATGAGATGAATTAGGACAAACACTGAACCATCAAGGAAAATAAATAAAAGCTTTGCTTAATTTCCTGGAATATGGAAATCAGAGAGCCCCAAATCATTTTGCCTCAAACCCTCTTAAAATCTTTTGAAAGGGAAAGTATTTTTAACTATGCTTTAAAATTAATGAAAAATGTTACACAAAATTAAGACAAATCATGTGAAAGTGGGAACTCCAGTCTAGGATGTAAACTGGAGCCTGCTGGCCTGGAGTAGTGTCATCATTCTCAGTGTGGTCCCTGGACCCCAGCATCACCTAGCAAGGTGTTGAAATGCAAATTCCTAAACTCATTAAATCATTAATTCTGGGAGTTGTGCCCAGCAATCAGTGATTTAACAGAGCAATAGTAATTCTGAAATTGTAGCAAATATCAGAATCCTATGGAAGACTTGTTCATTTCCTCAGCATGCTGTCTGGGAATCAGCAGCATGGTTAGAAATGTAGACACTAAAGCCCCATGCCAGATACTGAATCAGAATCTGCAGTTTAACAAGGTACACGGGTGACTCATGCACATTTAAGTTTGGGAACCACTGTTCTACAGTGATGTCTTGCAAACTTTTGTGACCCACAGGAATTTTCTTTGTGACACAGTGTACACACATTGCAGTAAGGTCAGGACTAGATGAGATGAGTGAGATGCCCAGGATGCAAAATTTAAAGAGATACTAACTCTCAAGTTCATGCAAGTGTACTTCAAATATATGTGTGGTTAGGACTATGTAATATGTATGTATATTTGCTTCTCTGTGTTATTAATGACTCTACAGTGAACCTGAATTAATGCTATAATTTAAAAAGAAAACTCTTATTCCTCAAAAATAAGACAAGGAATAAATGAAACAGATACTAAGACTCTTCTTAAGATTTGTGTTAACAGGAACCTGAATCACAGTGAGGTAGATATAATGTTCTAAACCAATAGTGGAGAATATTTCCCAGGTTCAATTCTTCTCATGTTTCAAATTCCCTCAAACTTATTCTTCTCTCCAGAAAGAGCCCCATTCCTTTTTCATTCATTCCTTTTAATGGCTCATCTGAATGGCTCAGGTCCAAAATAATCTCCAGCTGTGCCATGTGGTGGAAACCAATCATAAGCATAATAACCTACCATGTTTCCGGGTCGTTCCCACACCAAGGGGTGGAGATCATCTTGCACTGAATCCACAGCTGGGCAGTCTGCATAACCCTGGCCCAGCTGTGAGCTCCTCTGAGCTGAACAGAAGGTACACCAGGATTCAGCACATTTCTGAGGGCAATGCTACTGAGACTGGGCATAGAGATTAACAAGCTAAAGTTCTTGCTCACTCGCCAGATTTTAAAAAACAATTTTCAAGTCTTACAGCCTTATGTAAACAGAGGAACTCAATGTAAATAATGTAAGATTATTGAGGGAAACAGGAACACTTTAAGTGTCTTGTTTGAGATTATATATATCAACTATTCAAAATTATGCTCTTTCTGAAAAAGAGCCATGTTCTGATTCTCCCCTTCATCGTGAAAATAAAAGTACTGACAAGTGATGGCGTGGCATATTGTAAGACAATGCTCCATCTACAATGATCTTCAGACTCTTGAATTAACTCAGTAAAAAGATGCATTCATTACATAGACCAAAATATACTGCACACTGCTGGCAGCTATCCCATCTGTCCATTACCATGGCTACTGCTCTATTTCAGATCTTCTGTCTTTCTCCTGGACCCTGCATGAGCCCATCACCCATGCTCCAAGGCCCACTTGGTATGCCTTGTAATTTTTTTCATGATAACCAGACACGATATACTAGGGAAAAGGAAACTCTGGAAATAGGCTGTTAGTAATGTGAGGGTGAGGTATGGGGACAAGAGAGTTTTTCTATAGTCTTATGATTAGGTCTCAGCCTTGAGTGACCCTGGCCCCTGGACCGTGAACTTCTCAAGAGTTTCTCAATGGTTGTCTCCTTACTTAGGACAGAATGTCTATAGTAGACTGGAGCTGGGTACCTACCTCCCGCCAGGTAAGCTAAGTTCTGATAATACTGCAGTAAATCAGGCTGTGGATCTGGTGATTTGGACGGTGAAGAATCTGCCAGCAGTGCAGGAGACCTGGGTTTGATCCCTGAGTCAGGAAGGTCACCTGGAGAAGGGACTGGCAACCCACTCCAGTATTCTTGCCTGGGAAATCCCAAGGACAGAGGAGCCTGGAAGGCTACAGTTCATGGGGTCACAAAGAGTCGGACACGACTGACGTGACTAACACTTCACTTCACTTCATGGGGCTTCCCAGGTGGCACTAGCGGTAAAGAACCTGCCTGCCAATGCAGGAGATGTGAAAGATGCGAGTTCATTCCCCAGGTCCATGGACAGGGAAGCCTGACAGGCTACAGTCCATAGGGTTGCCAAGAGTCGGACACAACTGAAGTGACATAGCCTGCATATAACTAGTTTCACCTGAAAGAAAGTACTGTTCAAAAATGATTCCTTTCCCCCCTCCTTCTTCCGGAAGCAGGATTTTTCTCCAATATTTACTGCGAGACCCTGACTGAGCTCCTAGAGATAATTCTCACAGTATTTTTGAGCCCCTGCCCCCATCTCCTGCCTGCCTTCTCAAGACTGGGTGTCCCTGGAGATTTTAACTCTGAATTGTCTACACTAAACCTCTAGCAATTCGTCAATTACAATTCTGGTTTTCCTTTTCCAACCCTGGTTCCCATGGCAGTTTCTGCTCCTGGGTCTCTGCCCAGGTTAAGTTGTGACCCCCTGTATTTGCCTCTCTCTCCAATCTTCGAGGTGGAAATTTGCCCTCTGTCCTCCCTTCTCTTACAGATCCAAGAAGCGTGATTGATTTTTTAGCCTGTTCAGCTTTTATCTGTTAGAAGAGAGTTGCAACACCCAAGCTCCTTATATGTGAACCTGATAGGATGCTTTTAACTCCTATACTTCTCCAAATCTTAATATATAGGATGTCGTTAATGTTCAAATTTAACTTCCCTCTGGAGAAAATGTAGTATTATTTCCCTTTGTCCCTGTGGCCAAATCATTGCTACCATTGATACTGAGAGATTTCTCTCAAATAACCTCAAAAAATATCTATTCACAACATGCAGGTAAATTGCACTTGATCCAACAAATGGATTTTGTCTGAAACATGTATTCTAGAACTGGCTTTCCGTAAGTTTTCAAAGACTAACTCTTTTGTTTTTTGTCTACCACAGAAGGTTCATTTTATTTTAAAATTTCTCAGTGTTTAGCCAGTGTTAAAGGAACATTCGGTACTAACTCTTCCTTTAACATAACTGACACCAAACCATTTGCCAGTTATCATGTACTAACTATGAAAAGGGAAAGAGTTAGTCCCTCAGTCATGCTGACTCTTTGCGACCCCATGGACTGTAGCCTGCCAGGCTCCTTTGTCCATGGAATTCTCCAGGCAAGAATACTAGAGTGGGTAGCCATTCCCTTCTCCAGGGGATCTTCCCGACCCAGGGGTTGAACCTGGGCCTCCCGCAAAGGAAGCAGATTCTTTACTGTCTGAGCCATCAGAGAAGCCTTCTACTAACAATGTGCATGTGTACTAAGTCACTTCAGTCGTGTCTGACTCTTTGCAGCCCCATGGACAGCAGCCCACCAGGCTCCTCTGTCCATGGCATTCTCCAGGCAAGACTACTGCAGTGCGTAGCCAGTCCCTTCTTCAGAAGATGGTCAGGAACATGGTCAGGAACATCCCTGACCCAGGGATCGAACCCCAGTCTCCAGCATTGCACGCAGATTCTTTACATTCTGAGCCACTAGGGAAGCCCATGATTATAGCAATATTGGGATAGCCAACACTGAGCTTCTAAGGAAGTAACAGTAGTTGTCTGTTGAATTCTACCTCTATCCCATGGCACAGGCATGCAGGAGGGGATTTGTGTTCTGTGTCTTTCAAAGGGCATCTACTAAACACCTTTTTGTTGTTCAGTCACCAAGTCATGTCCAACTCTTTGTGACCCCATGGACTACAGCACACCAGGCTTCCCTGCCCCTCACCACCTCCAAGAGTTTTCCCAAGTTCATGTCTGTTGCATTGTTGCACCTTTTTATAAATGTTTAAACGTGATATCCAGCATGATTCTCAACATTACAGTGTTACAAAGAACTCACTAGCAAAAGGCAAACAGGCACAGAGTCAATGTCTTTTCCAACTACTTTAGGTATGATACATTTCACATAAATGCACAAGTACACTAAAATTCTACTTATGACATTGACACATTAGAAGCGACTGTCATTTGAGTTTTACTAAGAAATCATGATATATAGATACTGTTTAGTTTGGATTTTTAATGCTTATTATGATCCATCCTACCATCTCTTCTCTTGTCTGTCTACCAAAACCTGCTCTAACCAAGGATCTGGTATCAGTAATAGAGGCTTTAGTTTGAATTTAAATCATTGTGTTATATTCTCCCAGAGCAACTTCACTTTAAAGCTGAAGTTCAGTGGATTGTCCACTGCCATAGACATTTATAGTCTCAACCAATGGATGGGAAAAGGTTTTGGGAAGCATAAGAATAATCCTGAAACCACAAAACATAGGCAGGCTATGTATGAGACCAGCCCTTCAAAAACTTGGCATCTTGAACCCAAACTTGTTCATAAAACTCCTGTTTTGCTTAGGTTAAGATTACCAGTGGCTCAAGTTTACAAGCATATTGTTTTATCTACAGCTTGTCACTTCTTTGAGTCTAAAATGCATGACTTTGCCAACATCTTAATTTTCCCTCAAAAATCAGAAACATTGCATGATATAATTAAACTACATTATGCTCAAATTCTTTCTCTAAGGCTGACTCCTATTACCTGTTTACACATTTCTGTCCAAAGGGACAGGTAGGCAGGTTATTGGAACAGAGAAGGGATGTAGTACACAAACACTTAACAACGTCTAGCAACAAAGTAAAGGGCATCTATTTAAGATGACACCTTGTGTTTGAAATACACTCTAAAGCTCTTCTCTTAAATTATACGATACAGGTGCTGCTGTGTGCTATGCAATGCTCAGCTGTGTCCCACACTCTGGACCCCATAGACTGTAGCCTGCCAGGCTCCTCCGCCCACGGGATTTCCTAGGCAAGAATACTGGAGTGGGCTGCCATTCCCTACTCCACAGTATGTAGGTGGGATGCTATAAAAAGGATGTGTTTGTTTTGTACATACATTGTACAGTGTAAAGTATTACATTAGTCTGAATTTTTTAGAAGGAGTTTTAAGGAAGAAACAAGTCAACTATTAAGGATTTGTCATTTTTCCTACATGCTATTAAATTTATCTTTAGTTTACAAATTCGAACCTCAGAGTTGAACACAAATGTAAAGAATGGGCTTGTGAACACAGCAGGGGAAGGAAAGGGTGGGACAAATTGAGAGAGTATATATTGAGAAATATATACATTACCATGTGCAAAATAATCAGCTAGTGGGAAGCAGCTGAGGACAGGAAGCTCAGAGTGATGTTCTATGATAACCTAGAGGTGTGGATGGGGGTGGGGTGGTAGCGAGGTTCAAGAGGAGGAGGACACGCGTATACTTATATAGCTAGTTCACGTTGTACAGCCGAAATCAAGACAACATCGTAAAGCAATTATCCTCCAATTAAACATAAATCTATAATAAAAAAAAAGAATCTGAGACCGCTTCATTTATAAGAATTACAAGCTACTCCTCTTAGAAATATAAACCATCAAGGTCAATTTGGTTCACTGTGAATAGTTGTACCTAAATAGTACTAAATATTAGGTTCAATCCTGTTGTTGAAACCATGTTAGACAAATCAGTTAATAAATGCTTATATGGGTTATGTGCTACATCACTCCAGCTGCTGGACTCTTCGTGACCCCATGGACTGCTATCTGCCAGGCTTCTCTGACCATAGGATTTTCCAGGCATGAATACTGGAGTGGGTTGCAATTTCTTCTCCAGGGGATCTTCCTGAACCAGGGATCGAACCAGTATGTCTTACATTTCCTGCATTGGCAGGCGGGTTCTTTACCACCTGGGAAGCCGTAAATGCTTATTTAGCCATACCACATGCAAAATTACCTGTTAACATCCATGTGGGATATAAACGCAAGTTCTCTCTCTCTTAGAGTCTTAATATCCAATCTGAAAAGACCAAGTAAAAACATATTGAAGAAGACAAAGTTGGGGGATGGGGAGAGTGACAGTTCATGGCTAATGCAAAATAAATAGGGAATAAAACACCACCATGGAAGCCTGTAAGAGAAAAATCTCATTGCACGGGTTTATTAAGCACTAGTCTTTCCCATTCTATTTATTAACAGCTCCTCTATGCAGTGTTAAAGTATCTGCTTTATTTTTAACATTTCTTTCATGCTGTCGTTGTTCAGTTACTCAGCCGTGTCTGACTCTTTGTGACCCCATGGACTGCAGAACACCAGGCTTCCCTGTCCTTCACTATCTCCCAGAATTTGCTCAAACTCATCCTTTAAGTCAATGATGCCATCCAACCATCTCATCCTCTGTCACCCTCTTCTCCATCTGCCCTCAATCTTTCCCAGCACCAGGGTATTTTCCAGTAAGTTTGCTAAGCATCACGTGGCCAAAATATTGGAGCTTCAGCTTCAGCATCAGTCCTTCCAGGGAATATTCAGAGTTGCCTTCATTTAGGAGTCACTGGTTTTATCTCATGTATGGACTTTAAGTCCAAAGAGAGCAAATCGAGTAGATAGCTGCCACCTCTTCCCCTGCAGCAGACATAGATATCCTCCCCCAAATAGCCCTGCCACAGCAACCATCACCAGGTGACCAGTCCTGGAAACCCCGAGGACACCTGCCTGCCAGGCTGAAATAGGCTGCGGGTCCCTTGTTGGGATAAGGGCTTCATCCCCAAAACTTGGCAGCCAGCTTGACACACAGTCTCCAGTTAATATAAGCTTAGGTAATTCATTAACGTATTAAGTTCCATAATTTGGTTCTTGCCTAGGTGTGAACCATTTCTTTTCTGTATTTTACTGCTCTCCAGACCCAGGAGGGACAATGCTGAGATAGCTCACAGGTCGGTGGCCTGTAATCAGACTACTAAAGAGTAAGGGAGACAGAATATCGAAGGAGACAGAAGGAAATTGAAAAGGCATAAATAAGCAGCTGCCCACTGAGTGGAAGAGAAAGGTCTGAAATAAAAGAATAAAATTAATGGCATCAAGGTCAAGTTAAGCTGACCATGGGTCTGAGGGAAGTTACTGCCCCACATCTGTGTGCATTTTGTTAAAATGATAAAATATAACTTACATGCAAGTTTATATAGAAAGATTCTGTACCTTTTAAATAAACTAAACACTCATATACCTACTACCCATATCGAGAAATAGAATAATCTGACCCCCACAAGCCACTCCATGCTCTCACTGACTGAACCCCTTCTTGCTCTTCTCCATCAGTGGTAACTACTTTCCTGAAATTGCAATCAATCACCAGTTCATCTCTCAATCTTTACAACCTGTGTGTCCCCATGTTTGAACATCTGTAGTGAGATAATACTGTGTCTCTTCTTCTCTAACTTTATTCTTCTGTTCAAGTTTATACGTTTAAGACCATTCATGTCATGTATGTACTGAAGTGCATTCATTTTCACTGCAGCGTAGTAATTTACTGTATAATTATTCCATACTTATTTATCCATCTTGATGAAGACTTCCCCTTCATCATAGGGAAGTGATGATCTTCAAGGATCCCATCATGATCTTCAAGGATCATCAAGGATCACATCCTTGTTGTGGTGAAGGGACTTTTGTGACTCAACAAAATTACAAGCAGTGCTGTTCAGGGCCACCCAAGATGCACAGGTCATGGGAGAGAATTCTGGAAAAACATGATCCACTGGAGGAGGAAATGGCAACCCATACTAGTATTCTTGCCTGGAGAACCCCATGAACAGTATGAAAATGGAAAAATAAATAATACTGGAAGTTGAGCTCCCCAGGTCGAAAGGTCCAATGTGTTGTCCAATATGCTACTGGGGAAGAGCAGAGGGCAATTATTAATAGCTCCAGAAAGGATTAAGTGTATGGGTCAAAGCAGAAATGATGCTCAGTTTTGGATGTATTTGGCGGTAAAAGTAAAGCCTGATGCTGTAAAGAACAATATTGCATAGGAACCTGGAATGTTAGGTCCATGAATCAAGGTAAATTGGATGTGGTCAAGCAGGAGATGGCAAGATTGAATATCATCAGTGAACTAAAATTGACAGGAATGGAAGAATTTAGTTCAAGTGACTATTATATCTACTACTGTTGGCAAGAATCCCTTAGAAGAAATGGAGGAGTCATCATAGTCAACAAAAGAGTCTGAAATGCAGTACTTGGGTGCAGTCTTGAAAACAGCAGAATGATTTCAGTTAATTTCCAAGGCAAACCATTCACTATCACAGAAATCCCAGTCTATGCCCCAAACACTAATGCTAAGGTTGCATGGTTCTATGAAGACCTGCAAGACCTTCTAAAACTAACAGCAAAAAAAAAAAAAAAAAAAAAAAAGCCCTTTTCATCATAGGGAACTGGAATTTAGAAGTAGGAAGTCAAGAGAGACATCTGGAGTAATAGGCAAGTTTTACCTTGGAGTACAAAACAAAGTGGGGCTAAAGCTAACACAGTTTTGTCAAGAGAACATGCTGGTCATAGCAGACATCCTTTTCCAGAAACTCAAAAGACAACTCTACACATGGACATCACTATATAGTCACTGCTAAAATCAGATTGATTGTGTTCTTTGCAGCCAAAGATGGAGAAGCCCTATACAGTCAGCAAAAGCAAGATGGAACTGACTGTGGCTCAGATCAACAGTTCCTTATTGTGAAGTCAAGGCTTAAATGGAAGAAAGTATGGAAAACCCTAAGCCATTCAGGTATGACCTAAATCAAATCCTTTATGATTATACAGTGGAGGTGGCAGACAGATTCAAGGGATTAGATATGCTGGACAGACTGACCAAAGATTATGGACAGAGGTTCATGGCATTGTACAGGAGGCAGTGACTAAAACCATCCCAAAGAAAAAGAAATGCAAAAAGGCAAAGTGATTATCTGAAGAGGCTTTTCAAAGAGCTGAGGAAAGAAGAGAAGCAAAAAGTAAGGGACAAAGGGAGAGAGATACCCAACTGAAGGCAGAGTTCCAGAGAATAACAAGGAGAGATAAGAAAGTCTTCTTAAATCAACAGTGCAAAGCAATAGAAGAAAACAACAGAATGTGAAAGACCAGAGATATCATCAAGAAAACTGGAGATATCAAGGGAATATCTCATGCAAGGATGAGCACAATAAAGGACAGAAACGACAAGGACTTAACAGAAGCAGAAGAGATTAATAAGAGTACATAGAAGAACTATACAAGGAAGCTCTTAATGATCCAGATAACCACAATGATATGGTCACTCCCCTAATGAGCCAGACATCCTGGAGTATGAAGTCAAGTGGGCCTTAGGAAGCATTACTGCAGACAAAGATAGTGGAGGAGATGAAATTCCAGCTGAGCTATTTCAAATCCTAAAAGATGATGCTGTTAAAGTGCTGCACTCCATATGTCAGCAAATTTGGAAAACTCAGCAGTGGCCACAGGACTGGAAAAGGTCAGTTCTCATTCCAATACCAAAGAAGGGCAATGCCAAAGAACGTTTAAACTACCATAAAATTGCCCTCATTTCACATGCCAGCAAAGTTATGCTGAAAATAATTCAAGCTAGGCTTCAGAAGCACATGAATTGAGAACTTCCAAATGTACAATCTGAGTTTAGAAAAGGTGCAGGAACCAGAGATTGCCAACATTCGTTGAATCATAGAGAAAGCAAGGGAATTCCAGAAAAACATCTTCATTGACTACACTAAAGCCTTTGACTGTATGGATCACCACAAGCTGTGGAAAATTCTCAGAGATGGGAATACCAGACCACCTTACCTGTCTCCTGAGAAACCTGTACGCAGGTCAAAAAACAACAGAACTGCACATGGAACAAAACTGGGAAAGGAGTTCATCAAGGATGTATATCATCACCCTGCTTCTTTAACTTTTATGTGCAGAGTAATGCATCATTCAAAATGCCTGGCTGGATGAATCACAAGCTGGAATCAAGATTACCAGTGGAACTATCAACAACCTCCAATATGGAAATGATACCACTCAAATGACAGAAAGTGAAGAGGAACTAGAGAGACTCTTGATGAGGGTGAAAGAGGAGAGCGAAAAAACTGGCTTGAAAGCTTGAAACTCAACCTTCAAAAAACTAAGATTGTGGCATCCTGTCCAATCACTTCATGGCAAATAGATGGGAAAAAAGTGGAAACAGTGACAGATTTTATTTTCTTGGGCTCCAAAATCACTGAAGACAGTGACTGCAGTCATGAAAACAAAAGACATTTGCTCCTTGGAAGTGAAGCTATGACAACTTAGACAGCATATTCAAAAGCAGAGACATCACTTTGCCAACAAAAGTCCATATAGTCAAAGCTATTGTATTTTCCAGTAGCCATGTATGGATATGAGAGTGGGACCATGAAGAAGGATGAGCACCAAAGAACTGATGGTGCTGGAGAAGACTCCTGAGAGTCCCTTGGACAGCAAGGAGATCAAACCAGTCAATTCTAAAGGAAATCAACCCTGAATATTCACTGGAAGGACTGATGCTGAAGTTGAAGCTCCAATACTTTGGCCACCTGATGCAAAGAACTGACTCATTAGAAAAGACCCTGGTGCTGGCAAAGATTGAAGGCAGGAGGAGAAGGGGGCGACAGAGGAATGAGATGGTTGGATGGCATCATCGACTCAATGGACATGAGTTTGAGCAAACTCTGGGAGATAGAGAAGGACTGGAAAGACTGGGGGGCTGCAATCCATGGGGTAGCTAAGATTCAGAAACAACTTAACTGACTGAAAAAAAATAAAAGAACATTTTGGTATTTCCAGTGTTTTTCCTGTTGCAAGTATTACTGCTGTAAACATTCAGGTATCTGCCTTCTAACACACAGGTATCAAAGCTTCCCAAGAGCATGTGCTTGATAGGAGAATGGCTGGGTCATATGGTATAGTCATGTTCCACTTTACTAGGTAATACAAGTTGTTTTTCAAAGATGTTCAAAAGGGATTGTGCCCAAATGCATTCTCTGTAGCAGCAGATGGGCGTTCCCACAGCTTAAGAGCTCAGTATTATCAGTTTTACTAGATTCTGCCAATTTGATGGAAAGTCTCTGCAGTGTTAAATAGCATTTCCATTCTTTTTTTCCCACTGTTTAAATTCTGAATTGTCTACCTTTGTCTTAGTTATTCACCGAAGATCTTTCTATATCTTAATACTAAACCCTTGTTAGTTATCTGGGCTCTGAAGCTATTTTTTCCCATTAGTGGTTTGTCTTGTCCCTCTCTTGTGGCATCCTCTGATATCTTTAAGTGAGAGATAATCCTGGTTAGTTAGTGGCAGGGGGTAGGGGAGGAAGGGGGTTCACTGGAGAATACCAAATGGAAAAAAAAAGAGAGAGAAATCAAGAGAGGCTAGAACAGGAAGTCACTGTGGAAAATAGTTAATTTCTAAGGGCAGAGAAAACTGGCTGGGCAGCATTTAAATACCGTATAAGTGGAGAAGGAACAAAAGTATACCTAAGTGTTTTCCTCTAAACGTCTAATCATCATTATTTTCCTTTAAATGCAATGCTTACTAACATTTTTCAAGTTAGCTATTTTGGGGGTATTTTTTAAGGAAGAATAACTTGTTTGCCTCTACCTAAGATACTTTCTAGAAGGCAATTTGCACACATTCAAATTGCAAATTTATTTTTCTGTGAGTAAATGAACACTATGAAAGTAAAATCCTTATGTCTAAACATAAAATGTGATCATAGCAGATATACTATGGTTTAAAATTTGGGTTTTATTGTTTCATTTTTATTCCATTTCTTCATGCAAATGAGCATTGGGAGTTCTTTTTTTTTCCCTTAAACTTCTCCCATCTTCTCTTTAGATTCTTATTACATTGTATCATTAGCATAACACATTCTCAAATGTTTTGAACACCACAAAAGAGTCAAGTTTTCTGCTACCACTTAAAATAAAACAAAAAATAAAATTGAGCACTCCTGTTAAGAAGCTTACACCCAAAGAGAAGGCAGCAAGAATTGCAATACAATAACATAAATCTCACATTCTGGGTGAGAATGAGGTGTTATGAAAGCAAATAACAGGGACACCCATCTCAATCTAGTTCAATCTCATTGTCTCATTCTGGAAACTCTCCAAGAACACTTTTTAAAAATTCATTTCTCCCACAGAACCTCTTGCAACTACTGTTCTTTTTACTGTCCCCATAGTTTTACCTTTTCTAGAAGGTCATGTAATTAGAACCACATGTTATACAGCCTTTGCAGATTGGCTTCTTTTGCTTAACAATATGCATTTAAAGTTCCTCCAAATATCTTTTGTGGCTTGATAGCCTCTTTCTTTTTTTGCTAAATAATATTGCATTGTCAGGATGTACCCAGTTTTTCCTCCATTCACCCACCAAAGGACACCTAAATTTGCTTCTAAGATTTGGCAATTATGAATAAAGCAACAGTAAGTATTTGTGTGCAGGCTTTTGTATGGAATAAATTTTTAACTCATTTGAGTAAATTCCAAGGAGCACTGTTGCTGGACTGAGTGGTAGGAATATACTTAATTTTGTAAGAAACTGCTAACTGTCTTCCAAAGTAGCTATGCTATTTTGAATGGCCATCAAAAATGAATGAAAGTTTCTATTGCTCCACATCCCCATTTGGTGTTGTCAGTGTTCTGAATTCTCACCATTCCAATAGGCATGGAGTAGTATGGCGCTAATGGTAAAGAACACTCCTGCCAGTGCAGGAGACGTGAGAGATGTGGGTTCGATATCTGGGTCGGGAAGGAAGGTCCCCTGGAGGAAGGCATAGGAACCCATTCCAGTGCTCTTGCCTGAAGAATCCCATGGGTAGAGGAGCCTAGCGGGCTACAGTCCATAGGGTTTCAAAGAGTCAGACACGACTGAAGAGACTTAGCATGCACACACTGTATCTCATTACTGTCTTAAGCCCCAAAATATTTTTGTTTCAGAAATAGTAATTTCATTCTCTGACTACAAGTTTCACCAAACTGTTCATCCTACAATTCTTGAAACAATTTCTAAAATTCCAACAGAAAAACAAAAGGCAAATAATAAGAATAATTTAGTAAAGAAAGAATAAACTTTGGGAGGAAAGTGCCTTTGTATAATGAGGTGTGTTCTTTACTTCCATTTAAATGCTGTCCTATTCAGCTTAGTCTAAACATCTGTTAAAAAAAAAGAAAATACCCCCAGTATCAAAATTTATTATAAAATGGTAGTATATGACTATTATAATACTGGCTTTGGGATAGACAAGAAAACAAATAGCACAGAATCTGGATGCTGGAAACATACCTACTCTAATAGAAATAAGCCATCACAATGTTGACCCCTGTGGCATAGAGTCATGCTTCCTCACCCTCCAAGTGTCCTATGCCCCTATTCAGCCATCCTCAGCCCCCAGCATCTTCTCATCTGGCCTGGCCTCTGCCTGAAGAGGCTCCAGACAACACTCTTTGGTTAGTCCCACTTTCCCCTTGTACATCTTGTTTCACGGATGCTTCAAGAGCCATTTCTAAAAGCATTTCTAAAACAACCAGTAACGTGGCATTAATAAAACATTTCTCCCAGCACAGGCATTGACTGAAGGTTCTCATTATTGAAACTCAGATGGTGTCTGCCGAACGGTTTTCTTGAATGCTCCTTGTTCATGGACACAGTTGGATTTCCCCCTTGATATTCTGCTTAAATATCTACAACTCTTTAGTTCATAGTTAAGTGCGAAAATGCACCAAGCTTTATTAACCACCGTTGGACCTCTTTTCCCATAGTCTGTGTGTACAATGCCTGAAGCTCAAATACCATTTGGTGAAGTGATGCCACACAATATCATCTTTAAATGTTTTTTGCTGCAAAACACTCCAATATTACTGCCAAAGGACATTTTGGCTTTTGAAAAAAGTATAAATTTTCCTGAATATTGGCAAGGACATTTTATACAGAAATTTTGGATCTTAGTCCAAACTAGGTGATGCTGGCACAACCCAATGTGCCCGGAGAAAGACAAGGTAATGCAAAACTACACACACACATACACAAAAATTAAATATTAAGAAAAAAACGAGTGGAGAAAAATAATTCAAAATGAAGTTTAATAACTGAGAGTAAGCGCCCAAAGCGTTGGGGCCCTGGGGAGCTGAGTTAATGAACAAACCAAGTTTTAGTGTCACCAGCCCTCCACTCTGACCTCATACTCACTTCCATTTTCTCTTCCCCACTAACTCCCCATCTCTCTGCATCCCTGTGTCCTCCTTCTGCCTGCTACTGAAATCAGTAAGCACAGCTGTACCCTCCTGGGCTATCTCTTACTGAATAGATCTTAATACCCAGGATCGGTCCTTCCTTCTGCATGACCACCAAAACCCACTGAGTTCTGTATCTCAGCCACAAGGGCTCATTCCGTTTTCATGATGAAAACTCACTCATCACTAATGGAAAGTGATGGCTCCCCATTGTCCCTCCTATGGACACGTACATAGTTCTAATCCAAATAAATGAATCATTGCTGGTGAAACTTTACATGCCATAGATGGCAACTAGGAGAGACAGCTGTGGGGCTAAAGGTGATTTTTCAGTTTCCCTAAATCACAGCCCCAGAGTAACTCCATTTGCCCAAAGCTATGCAGTGGCTTGCCCTTCCAGGAGCAGACAAAGCCTCGCTTCTTTGTCTCTTTCTGTGGTTGTCACCCCAAGAAAGCCCAGATTATGCCTTGGTTCCACAGGACAATATGGGACCTGCAGATGGAGTTTCATGTAAGAGCTGACTTGGTGAAGATCCACACTCCATAGATGGAGTGATCTTAAGATTATTAATTAGCCCCTTCCCCACCCTTGCCCTTGGGAATTCACAGAAAACTGAAGTTCTATGCCCATTTCACCTATGTCTTGGGTTGCAGGGAAGCCCTTAGCTCAGATTTGAGTTATATCTCTATCTATTTTAAAAGTAAATTTTACTTCTAGAAAAATGTATCCACAGATAGCACCTTATCAGTTAGAAAAAGCAAAAAGTAACATTCCTTTTTCCTAAAGCCTATGTAGACATAATCTTGGAATGTGTCTGCTTTCAGTCTCTGTCTCCTAACTTCCCTGAAACTTGCCGCTAGTCAAGACATTATCCCTCCACCCTTCCGAGCACTGGACTAGACCCCCGGCCCCTTCAGGGAGAGCCTCATCTTTCCTACCTTTTTATTCTCTGTACCTAAACACTGGTACATAATGAGCATGCAGTCAATTCAGTCATGTGTAATGACTGAATGTGTGAACATACTAATGAATATAATCTGGAATTTTGTTCCAAATTTACTTTGCTGCTTTTCTCCTAAGAATTACTAAGCATCTTCACCATTTTTTATCCATCCCTTGGTATGAAATGTGGCTCCAAACTATCCATTTCATTTTGTTTCACCTATCTCCTCATGTTTCTGTTTTACACCATAATCTTCTCAGCCTCATGAAATCCACAAACACCCTTGCCAGTTTTTCCTTAATCTTTGTCCCAAAGCCCTAGTCTCCACCCCAGCCAGAGCCTGGGCTGCTCCACACCATCCCAGGAAGAAGAGCTTCTCCCAGAGCCGGCCCCTGCCCCAAGCAGAGCCTTTACCTCTGACAACTCCAGACACGCCTTCCTGTCCCTGCTGAGGTTCACGCTGACGTCCCATCCACAGTCATCACTGGGCTTGATCCCCGCCGCCCAATTCCAGCAATACTTCTCTCTCTAGTTTTCTTCTTGGATGATTTCCTCCATCTTGCCTAGAAACCCTCCACCCTCTCTAGCAGAAGGAGGAAAAAAAGGTGTTCTCTACCCATGCTATTTTCCCTTTTGTGGGTTCTCTTGCAAACGTGCAGAAGATAATGGTGCCCTGTGTCCTCTCTGCTTTCTGCCTGTTAATGTCACCTTCTATCTCCTCAGATAGTCCAATTGATTGAGACCAGATTCACTGCTTGACCTAAATCTGACAGCTCGTTTTAAAACTGTTTAACCAGATTTGGGCTAATAAACATGTATTTTAACTGTACTTGAACATACTCAGTGCTAAAAACAAAATTAAACATCAAAAAACATGTACGTAGGGACTTCCCTGACAGTCAAGTGGTTAAGACTCTGCACTCCCAATGCATGGGGGTGAGTTCAATCCCTGGATGGAGAACTAAGATCCCATATGTTGCATAGCATGGCCAAAATAATAATAAAAATAAGTAAAATTTAAAAAGCAATACATTGAAAGATACGTAAGTTAAGGGCTAAATTTAGAGAAAGTTTAGTACAATGCCTGATGTTGGAGTGTCCCTAGTGGCTCCATGGTGAAGAATCTGCTTGCCAATGCAGGAGACATGGATCCAATCCTACCCCTGATCCCAGAAGATCCTACACGCCATGGAGCAACTAAGCCCATGCGCCGCAGCTACTGAAGCCCGTGCACCCTAGAACCTGTGCACCACAAGAGGAGCCACTGCAACAAGAAGCCCGCACACTGCAACTAGAGAGTAGCTCCCGCTTGCCACAACTAGGATTAAAGCCTGAACAGCAATGAAGACCCAGCACAGCCGAAAAAAAAAAAAACCTGATGTTACAAATAAATAGAGACGAAGAGTCCAAGGTAAAGAATTCATGATTTGATGCACTTTGTATATCAGGTGGGAATGGATTTTTAAGTGCAGGTGTCTTTGTAAAAACAGAGATTTGTTCCTTATTCTCTCTTGTAAAGGAGGGTGGGGGTCATTGCTCTGACAGAAGCAAAGGATACATATAGTATAAGAGAATCTATTTCATTTTTTTTTTTAATGTTTGCTGACAAGTTTTCGGGCTTCCCAGATGACACTAGTGGTAAAGAACCCCCCTGCTGATGCAGGAGAAGCAGGAGACCTGGACTGGACCCCTGCGTTGTGAAAATCCCCCGGAGTAGGGCTCGGCAACCCACTCCAGTATTCTTGCCTGGAGAACCCCATGGATAGAGGAGCCTGAAAGGCTACAGTCCATGGGGTCACACAGAGTCATGTGCCCCACATCCGGTCCAGCTGATAAGAAACTCTGGGTGCTTTTTCCTTTGGCTGTACTGAAAAATTAAACTACATAAGCTCATTCCTGCATGTGGGAACCCTCACCCCAGCCCCTAACTTGAATAAACACCCCAAGTCAGTCTCCTTCCTTTGCTTCTCAAGCCCTGCTCTGCCCAGAAAGCTACATCACATAAGCAATAAACCTTCCACATCTGTGTGTGTGGCATCACAAATCTTGATGGCAATACTAAATTTTCTATGTGACTTCACTCTGCTTCTGTAGAGTAGTAACAACACAAAGTGTATTGGAATAAAATAGCTGTAGTCTCAAGGGATGGATCCCTTCTGCAGCAACAGGGCAAGCAAGAAGTAACTGCGGACAGCAGAGATTCTCCAAAAGTATTCTAGCAAGACTGCTGCTGCTGCTGCTAAGTCACTTCAGTCGTATTCGACTCTGTGTGACCCCATAGATGGCAGCCCACCAGGCTCCCCCATCCCTTGGATTCTCCAGGCAAGTACACTGGAGTGGGTTGCCATTTCCTTTTCCAATGCATGAAAGTGAAAAGTGAAAGTGAAGTCACTCAGTCATATCCGACTCTTAGCGACCCATGGACTGCAGCCTACAAGACTCCTCCATCCATGGGATTTTCCAGGCAAGAGTACTGGAGTGGGTTGCCATTGCCTTCTCCCTAGTAAGACTAGGAGCAAAAAAAAAATATATCTTTTCTTCTCCTTGCTGCTGCACAAAGCCAGAGACATCCATCCAGAGGTGCACAGTTGGGACATATATGCTACAAACAAGAATCATTTTATCGAAGCAGAAACATCTTTCATGTTGCCAATAGTCTAAGGTTATTTTCACCCAAAATTCACACAAAAGTATTCATCTCTAAATAGAAGTAGGACATATATTGCCTGCAATATTTCCATCCCATAAACAGGTTCAATGAGATCAACACTGCAGGCCCTGAAATCAAGATTATGAGATTAAAATCCAATTTACCAACCAAGAAAGAAGTGTTCATGACTTTGGTGAATATCTTGAATAGAAAAATCAGTTTGTCATCTTGAAATATATATAGGACACTGCATTTGATAAATGGGACACAGATGTTGTCAACATCCTTCTCTGATTTGCAAAAAAAAAAAAAAAAAAACTTTAAAAAACACATCATTTTCCTCTGAAAAGATTTAGGAGCAATGCATTAGATACTATAGTAAAAGTACTGAAGAAATGTTTTTCCCTTCTTTCTTTATCAGGTTTTATTCTTATTTCCTCTGCATCTTAGAAGCCAAGAATGGAACTGCTTCAAAAGATGGAACTTCAGGAAATTATTTCTGTCTGTGCTTTGTAATTTCGCAAGCCATTTTATATCTGATATTCATTTCCTGCTAGTGACTAAATGGATGTCTTTAATGTCTTTTAATAGATGAAAGCCCAGGATATAGGTAAGCAAAAACTTTATCACTGATCCCCATCAGCCAGTGATTACTGAGTATTATCCATCTATGATCACAAGAGAAAGACAACAGGAAACAGAGGTGGATTCATTTAGAAAGTGTTACATTACCTGCAGAGTCGCAGCTTGCCTCTGGACAGTAACATTTATAAGAGCAGGGATAAGAGTATTTGAGTAATTTTTCAACTTACATTAATAACTAGTAGCTACAGTGTCTCATTCATCTCATTTACCACAGCATTAATACACCATGTAGCACATGGTAGGCACATGATAAATGCAAAGGAAGTGAATGAGTGCATTAGAACCATTGGGTATTTTTGCCAAGCATCTGTCTATTTTATATTAATATAAATTATATTAATTAAGTAATCCATATAGCTAAATCATTCAAATTTAAAGTTTTGTAATGACATGCATGATCTATATTACAATAAATGAACAATGCTCAGTGAAAAAGACCATTAGTAACACTGACATACATCTCCCTGGATATGTGGGTAAGAGAATCTTCAGGATACACTGTCAGCATTGGAGGTTCTTGGTCAGGGGATTTTCTTTTAACTTTACTAGATGTTGCCAGTTTGTTCTCCAAAATGGCATACCAATTCAAACTTCCTCAAGCTGCATACAAAGAGTTTTCATCAATCCACATCTTTGCTAGCACTTGGACTCTTCATCATCATATTTTTTTCATGATGGAGTAGTGATTGTGATTTTTATGTTTTCTGATTTGTAATGAAATGGAGCATCTTTTAACATTTTATTGATTACTCAGGTTTACTTTTCTGATCTTCTGTAAATTATCCCATACCTTTTCCCCCTCATCTTTCAACTGACTTTACCTTCTTCCTATTGATGTGAAGGAGTTCTTATGCAAGCTAGTACTAACCCTCTGTTGGGAATACGCACTGAAAATATAATCAGTGATTGCCTTTTCCACTTCTTCAAGATGTTTTTGATGCAGGGTTTATTTTGATAAGATGGAGTCCTTTGAGTTTCTTTTTCTTTTTTTTTTTTTTGTATTCATTTATTTTTAGCTGTGCTAGGTCTTTGTAGCTGCGGGGGCTTTTCTCTGGTTGCGGTGCAAGGACTTCTCACTGCAATGGCTACTGTTGCAGAGCATGGGCTCCAGGGCATGTGGGCTTCAGCAGTTTCGGGAGTTGCGGGTCCCAGGCTTTAGGGCACAGGCTCAGTAGTTGTGGTGCATGGACTTAGTTACTCCATGGCATGTGTGATCTTCCCAGAACAGGGATCAAACCTGCATCTCCTACAATGGCGGGCAGATTCTTTACCAATGAGCCTCCAAGGAAGCCCAGCTTTTATATTTTTATACTTTGAAATAATAAGATTATTGAATGTGGTGGCTCTTGTGTCTGTCTTCCTCTAATGAGCCAGATCAATCTTTCCCAGAAACCATGTTGAAGAGACATGAAATTAAATTGGCTCTTATCCCATGTCACAGATTCCAAAGATTCAAGAGGGTCTCTCCCAGGATAAGAAGGCTGAAATTATTGCCAATGCTCAGGGAAAGAGGATCATCCAAGATATTTCACTTTTACAGACACATGATTGACCACAGATAATAATCAAGTTACCCCATGATTTTTGGTTTCAAATGTACAACTGAGTTAAATTTGGTGTTTCAATTCTCCTGTAAGACAAGCAGACCAAAAATTTAGGTGAAGTATAAGGAGATCATCTGTTAAAAATTTGGTTTGAAGAAGATGAACAAAATTGCAGGGGATGACTTTGGCCAGTTGGCAGATCACCACAGGAGAGCTTTCATGATTCCCAATGCTGGGGCACAAACACTCTGAAAATATCACTGGCCTCAGTATTGTCAATGAGTCAAGTGCCATTGCCACAGCTTAGAGCTTTAACAGGATAGTTGTTGTCAAATGAAATTTATTGGTCTTATTTGACACAAGAAGCAGTGCTGTATTATGTATTAATCCTCCCTTTTGAAGAAGAAATACTTGTTTCAATGCTATTCTCTCAGAAACATTGAAACAAGTATACTATCAAGGGTACTTGATGTCTAGGGACTAGAGACATCTTTTTATGTGCAGAAAACTTCATTAACCAAGGGTCAATCATTTCAATGTTAAGTTCAAGGGAAACATAAGATTAGTGAGAAGAAGAAGGGCAACTGATGCTTCTCACGTTTGTGAACAATTGAAACACATAAGCTTTCAGCATCTTGGAAAAGATTTAGATTAATTCCATCTACATCTTCTTCACCCATATTCATTTTGATAACTGAATGATGGCATGTTTTGTGGCATGCTGGACCACGTGGTGAAAGCCCTTCATGAAGTCAGTGAAGACACATCACAGGTCCACGACCATGCTGGTGGTGGCATCCCACATCCTCAAGATTCAGAAGTTCAGCGCTCAGAATTTCAACTGGGCCATGAACATTGATGGCACCATTGCTTCTGGTGCTGGGCTGTGACGTGTTTCAGTCATATCCCACTCTCTGCGACCTGATGGACTGTGGCCCGCCAGGCTCCTCTGCTCATGGAATTCTCCGGGCAAATATACTAGAGTGGGTTACCATACCCTCCTCCAGGGAATCTTTCTGACTCAGGGATCGAACCCGCAGCTCTTACATCTCTTGCACTGGCAGGTAGGTTCTTTACCACTAGCACCACCTGGGAAGCTCTTGCTTATAACACAACTGTTCAGAAAACCATCTTGGTTAGAGAAAAATCTGACCATGTCTAGAATGTGTTGTTCATTGGGGCTCTTGTTGTTTCTTGCTATTATAACTACTGATACCATCATTCTGCCAAGTAGACATGAACTGTAATTACCTACTTAAATGATCAGACTTTTGCTCTCATTCAGCTCTATGAATTTGAATGTGCAGTAACCAAGAACATTAATATGTCAAGCAAATTTGAGCTCACAGATGTTTTGCAAATTAAAGAAACATTTAATAGATATAAAATAAAAGTAGAGTCACAGATACAGAAAACAAATTTATGGCTACCAGGGGACAAGGGATAAATTCGGAGGTTGGGATTGACATATATACCTAATATATGTAAAATAGATAATTAATAAGAACCTACTTATAGCACAGAGAACTCTATTCAATACTCTGTATTGAAAAAAATTCAGAAAAAAATGGGAAAAAATCTTTTTAAAAAAGAGTGAATATATGTGTATGTTTAACTGATTTACTTTGCTGTACATCTGTAACTAACATAACACTGTAAATCAACTATACTCCAATAAAAACTCTTTAAAAAGAAATATTTAATAGAGATGTCTCCAGCATCTTCAATGTGTCTGCTGTACACAGAATGTAAAGAAACAGGACAAAATTATAACAACGGTCATTTGCACAAGTAATATATTGAGCAGACAGTCTAGGAAGTGGGAAAACACAAAGCTAGAAGATAAGAAGCAAAAAGACCAGTCATTCTCACAAGAACTTCTTCAGACCCTTGGATTCACCATGAAAACCAAACTGGAAGTTGAAGAACATCAAGGAAAGATCGATAATCATAACAAATAGGTAATTCTTGACTAGTGCAATAAAAATATCAATTAGTTAGACAAGAATCAGACTGCTGAGAAGAAAGAATATACGCAACAAACAAAAAAAAAAAGAGAAGGTCTAAAACCCCATCATCCTTAACTGTACCAGAATGTAGGCAGCCTTTCAGGAGGAATGTCTGGAAGAATCCTCAGGATGGAGCTCATCTATATGATGATTATAGATTTGAGTTTTCCCTGGAATCTCTTGGTTTATGCCTCTTATCCTGAGACAAATATTAATAGGGCCACCTTCATTTCAAAAGAATCCCAATTTGGAGGACAGTTGTCACTACTCATCTTGACCCACTACTGAAGAGGCTAGCCAAACCAGAGAGCAGACAACATAGTCCACATAATCACAGAAGTTGTAGGACTTAAGTTTGTAATAAAAAATCCTACGTCAGTTTTCAAAAAATAATGTATGTACTTCAGTATAAATGCATGCGTGGGCATTCTGAATACTTGTATGTGGGCGCACAAGAAAAATAAATTTACTGCCATTGATGGCTCTGAAAACAAGTGGAAGATGCAATTCATGTCCTGAATAATGATGTTTTTTTAAATAGGTTACATATAAAATAGAAATATTGTATCAGAAATGTTTTACAAAGAAGAGAAAAACAGGTAAATGAAGTACAAAGCAGTTGTACAATTGAAGTACAATAGCAGTTATCCTTGGAGTGGAGGGTTAAAAGTGCTTGTTTTTTTTCTTCTTTGTACTTTCTATAGTTACCATTTGTTTCACAGAAAGCACATTTACTTTTATAATCAGAAAAGTTGTTTTTAATTGTTCAGAGTGACTCCAAAAAAAGTCAATGTAACTGCAGAATACAAGATATAAAGTAACTCCAAAAGGCTGAAAATAAAAGGATGAACAACAGTATACTATGAATACAAATCAAAACCTGGGATCTAGATGTGTGGCAATACTTCAACCCAAAAGGGATTGAGGAAGACAAAGAAGGATAAGTTTTAATGCTAAAGGCCGCAATTTACAAAAAGCCATAATAAATCTATGTACCCAAATAACATAACAACCTTCAAAATTCAGAAACTACAAGAAGGAGAAGCAAGAATAAACAAAAACTTAGATAACATCATGTTATTTTCCAAGTGAATATGGAACACTCTCAAAACTGTTCTTTAAAATGTCTCATTAAATAAAGATAATCAAAAATATCTATTAACAATGCAATAAACCATAAATTCATAATAAAAACTTTAAAAATTCTTCTACTTGGAAATTTAAAAACTCACTATTATACAAGTGTTGGGTCAAAATAGAAGTACAAACTGATTGCAGAATTTCTTCAAAAATATTGATGAAAATGTATATCGGAATCTATGGGGTACAAGTAAAACAATGATCACAGGGAAATAGATAACATCAAATATCAATAAAATGAAAATAATAAAAATTAGTCATCCAACTCAAAAATTAGAAAAAGAACAAGAAAGTACCTGCCACAAAAAATCAGAAGAAATAAATTAATAAAAGCATAAATTGATGTTAGTAAAAAGAACAATTTAAAATGAAAAAATAAGGTTACTTCAAAGGATTTAAAAAATAGGCAAACAATTAGCTAAACTTAACAAGAATTTTAAGAACATACAACCAAAATAAGAAACCGCAAGTCAGAAGTAACAACCAAAACAGAGGAGATTTAAAATCTTAGAGATTACTTCACAGCTGTATGCCAGAGAACAAATACATTGAAAACCTCAATGAAATGTGTAATTTTCCAGGAAAATATAATTTATGAAAAGTGACACCAGCAAAGGTTTTTTTGAAAGTATATTTAACCATGTCACCTTTCTAGAAGAAATAGTGAAATATTTGAAGAATTACCCTGCTCCCATGTAAGCACTAGATCTATAAGCCATCACATGTGATAATCTTCCAACTATTAAAGAGTGGATAATGTCAATCTATTCAAAGTGCTCTAAATTACAGACTAAAAAAAAAAAAAAACCTGCAAAACTCCTAGATTCCTTTATTGAAATGAGCACAACATTAAAACCAAAGCCTGACGAAGATTACATACACAGAAAATCATGGACCACTCCAAATCTTAAAAAGGATACTAGCAAACAACATTCCACAACAACCTTTTAAAAATACATATGACTAAGTTAAGTTTATTCAAGAATTAGAGAAAAGATTAATATTGAAAAGTCCATTAATATAAAATATAATATACTTAAATGGGTTTGTCTGCCAGAGAACAAATAGAGAACAAATTTTAATATAAAACATAATATATATAAAAATTCGTTAATATATGAAAGTGAAAGTTACTCAATCGTGTCCAACTTGCTGCTACCCCATGGACTGTCCATGGAATTCTCTAAGCCAGAATGCTAGAGTGGGTAACCTTTCCCTTCTCCAGGGAATCTTCTCAACTCAGGGATCAAACCCAGGTGTCCTGAATTGCAGGCAGATTCTTTATCAGCTGAGCCACAAGGGAAGTCCATATTTATATATAATATATAATATAATATATAATTATTATAATATACAGTAATATTAATTTATAATATGATATTAGTGGATATTAATGTTTATGTTATATTTATATTATATTTTATTATAATCATGTTAATATATTAATTATATGTAACTATAAATATAATTATATGATAATATAAATGTTATTAAAATTACATTAATATTATAAAGACATTATACAATGATATATTAATATTTATTAAAATTGATTAATTTTCTATTATATATATATAGCTTATTACATTAAGAGGTTAAGGCAGAAATTATAATTCTTAAGACTCAAATAAACTCTACTCTTATAAGCAGCTCTTGCATTTTTCTTTTTTTGGTTAACAGTATACATAAGGGATACATGCTTATAATTTGTTTTTCTTTTATTACAAAGGACCTCAACCAAGAACTTAGAAGTATAGGGGAAAAATTATTTTTCCTCCCTTCAGTTCAGTTCAGTTCAGTCGCTCAGTCGTGTCCGACTCTTTGCGTTTCCTCACTTACATTATATTAATTCAGTTAAAATGTAAACAAAACTTCATGTGTTAAAGATGTATCAGTTCAGTTCAGCCACTCAGTCCTGTCCAACTCTTTGCGACTCCATGGGCTGCACACCAGGCTTCCCTGTCCATCCCCGACTCCCTGAGCTTGCTCAAACTCATGTCCATCAAGTTGGAGATGCCATAATGATGATGCATTATGAAGTATTTAAAGATTGTTAAATGGAAGCATATTATATTTTGAGACTTTATTTGAGCAAAAATTGATGGGCATCAGTTAAAGCCAAACCAAAAGTTGTTAGGGGCACTCAACAAACAGGCCATCAGGGGGACTTCTATAGAGAAAAGGTGGAAGCAAAGTAAGAAAATTATTGATTGGCTACAGCCTAAAGCCTCATTGGTGCCTGTGATTGGTTGTCCTTCAGTTTCAATATTGTAACTTGAGGCACTGACAGACTTAGACCTTGGTTTGCTTATGTAGACCTCCACAGCTTTAGAGTCACCTCAGTCTACTGGTCTCATTTAATTAATTTAACATGGGGAAACAATATGATGTCACGGACTTGTTTTAAAAACATAAGAGAGGGAAGGGGAGATTAATGGAATAAAATGAGCAAAATGTTGATGAAACTGCACTTCAATTTTTCCAGGGCTTTTTGATTTTGTTTTGTTTTTATTTGATTTTTTGTATTCTTCAGTTACCATTAACTGGCCTGGCCAGTTCCCTGGGTGTTACTGGGTATTACTGAAGAGTAAGCATAACTGACTCAGCCAAGCTGTGGGCCACTGGCTTAGGTACAAAGTTTAGCTCTCCTTGGGTTTGCTCTCCACTTGCCTTGAATGCAAGGGGCTGGGAGGAGTGATTTATAAGGCAGAGAACCTGAACCACTGGGGCCTGCCCCTTGGGGATGGGGGCAGGTTTTGAAGACTCAGGCACGTTCAGAGAGGAGATGCAGCTGAGGGGAAGCTAACACTCTGATGGGCAACTTCGCTGCTACCTTCATAAGTGTGGGAGGAGCCAGTCTTTGAAGGATCAGCTTTGCATGCTCTATTTCAATTTCGAAAATAACATCTTTTTGACACATACACCTGTACTACGTTCCACATCTATTTGGCTACCACCTCCTTTGCCAGCTCATTGTGACAAGGAGTGAATGGGGATCAGAGTTACTATCATTTCTTTATAGCTGAGGCAAGTGGCAGTGATATGCACAAGGCACAGAGCAGTTGGTTCTGGAAGAAATAAGTAAATTGCTGCTGATTTCTGTAAATGAACTAGACTGCATCTTTGGGGAATTGTGTTACATTCAAGGCAATTTTCAAGATAACTAATAATGATCTCTTAAGACCATCCCCCCATTTAAAAAAATTTCTTTTACTACTCTCCTATGGGACAGCTAGGCTTCTCTGGTGGTTCAGCAGTAAAGAATCTGCCTGCCAATGCAGGAGACACAGATCTGATCTCTGGGATGGGCACATCCCATGGAGAAGGAAATGGCAACCTATTCTAGTATTCTTGCCTGGGAAATACCATGGACAGAGGAGCCTGGCAGGCTATAATCTATAGGGTGGGACATGACTTAGCGACTGAACAACAACATGAAAAATCTACACCATCAGCATCTGCTGGCATTGGAATAGTAAGAAATAGGTTGGAAAGTCAGAGAATATCCTCCTTACGTAGGCCCTAAGAGGCAGGCTGAGGAGTTGGTGACTTTGCTGAAATGGTGGACCAAGAAGGCAAAGTTCACAAAAGAGCAAGGCGAATTGAGAAAGAATGATGAAAGTCGGGACATCACCCAGAAGGTTCAGCAATAAAGGCCTGATCTTCAAAAGCAGCAGTGAAAACACAGAGGAGGCAAAATATCTGACAGATATGCCAAAGTGAGAAATTATTATTTTTGATGACCCTGGAGTTAAGCAGTGAAGGAGAATAAAAAAATCAAAGATGGCTTGGCAGTTTCTGATTTGGCAAAATTAAAATGTAAGGATACTCCATACAGATGTGGAGTTAAGACGGGGAACCACCATGGAGGGAAGGCAGTCACTCAGTCTCTGATCAGCAAGAGTTGAAAGTACAGTAAGAAAGACACCCTGAAGGAAAAATTCTGAACATGTCATATTTATGTGCACAATTCTCTAATTCCTTTATACACATGTATTGAATTTTGGAAAAAGTAGAATTCTAGAAGTTCAGACAATTTTCACTCTTTTAAGAGAATAATTCTCAGCCCAGAAAACTAATATTGAAGTGAATTTATTAATAGAGGGTTAGACACTGGGTGGGCTGAGAGCTTAAAATCTCTTGAAAAAGCGAAAATGTTAGTTGCTTTGTTGTATCTGCAACCCCATGGGCTGTAGCCTGCCAGGTTCCTTTGTCCATGAAATTCTCCAGGAGAGAATACTGGAGTGGGTTGCCATTCTCTTCTCCAGGAGATCTTCCAGACCCAGGGATCAAACCCAAGTCTGCATTGCTGGCAGATTCTTTACCACCTCAGCCACGAGAGAAGTCCTTAAGATCTCTTTAAGGTTATTGAATCATTCTTGCATTTATTTCACATCACTGACTATGAAAGCTTTACCAGCAGTCTAATAATCTGAGCCATAGGAAATTTAATAAAATTTATTTTGCTTTAAATTATAGTCATTGTGAAATGTTTTAATTACCCGTGGATAAAATTCAGCCGGTAATGAGAGGTTTGGAATACACAAATTTGACAGTCAAGTGATTACCATAGTTGGTGCCATTGCCTTCCGAGAAAATAGCAATCTCATTTCATTTGAAAGCCAGTGCATCATATTCCACTGTGTCAGTATCTTCAGTCAGTGATCATCCAAGGCAACTGTAGGCTATTTTCCAAGAGAGATGGCTCTAAATGTACACCTAGCTCTCTAATTTTGTAAACACATATATCTTGTTGCAATTTGACCATCATGTAAAAGTTAACTCCTTAAAATTGAGGCTGGAGCTTTCCTTAACCTAGTAGTTTTTAATCTTGCTGTACAGTGGAATGACTTGAAGAACATTTTAAAAAATCATATTGATTTATACCTCCTACCGCCTCCTTTCTTGCTAACTGGTCTGGAGTATTGTCTGAAGAACAAGTTTTAGATTCTCTCCAGGTAATTCTAATGTGCAGTTACATTTGAAAACATCTGCCATTTTCCTGAATATCCTTGAAAGTTAAGTTTTCTTTATACTTTTTAAACAATTTCTTAAAATTATGAAAGCATCATTAGAATATACACTGATGGGAGGAGGAAAACTGCCAGAGAGAATAAAAAACCATTGCAAAGACCAAAAAAGGTAGTTTTCTAGGAAGCAGGAAGGCACTTTAGAGAGAAAATTGTTATTTGGGGAAATTGTTTAAAGACTTTTAGATGGACAAGGTGAGAAACAATGACTTTCTGTAGGAAATGAGTCATTCCAAAAAATGGAATTTTTTGGTTTATAATATGATGGATAAAAAAAAGACGTTTCCCTTTGACAGATTGTCCATTTCCTATTGTTCTGTCATTTGATTGACTGGCAAATAGGTTTGATTTTCTTAAAATGATCATTTTGTTGATTCTTCTGGCAACTGAAAAATGGTTGGCTAGTTTGTTGATTTGGGGAGGAGCAAAAGAAGAAACTGGGAGACAGTTTTAGAAAGCCCTTCATGTGATGCCATTAGGCTAGCTCCTAGGATCCGGAGAGAAATAACCAAGGAGCAGCCTCTTTGGTAGGGTTTGGTTCCTGGAGCTTTCAAGCAGCAATGTCAAGTAACTTTCTTTTCCATGTTGGGATTTCCCTCTTGATTCTCCACCTAAGTCTTCTGTAATGCTTTGCTAATAATCACAACTAGTAGCTCTCTATTTTGTGTTGGTATGATCTTAAAGGATGAAGAAAGAAAGTTGTGTTAGTATTTATCATGAATTGGAACAACCTGTACTAGCAGAAATATCAGGGAAAAAGCTGTTGGATGATAGGTGACAAGCAGGAATCCTATAGGGACTTCGTTGCAATTTTCTGCAGTTACACAGGAAGAAATACTGAGATGTTTTATTTAGAGATGAAAGGAGTAAAGAACTTCAGAAAGCTTAAGAAACTGAGAGGTGTATGCCTTTATCTAAGGTGACCTAGTCCCAGGTAATTCTAAATGTATTGCAGTAGAGAATTCTGGCACTGTTCAATATCCATGTTTTTTCTCCTCTTCTTGAGAACATCTCTAACCAATATTTCTTGCCCTCCTTACTATTAGGTTGGGTCATGTGATAGAGTTTCAGCTGATGGAAAGTGAGTAGAAATAATTTAAAGCACTTACAGGCTTGACTTCTTGAACGCCTCATAGGATCTTCCATATTCTTTCTCTTTACTTACTAAGTAGCTGAAAGCAAAACTTTTGGTATAGAAATTTGAGAATACCCTGGAGGATGACAGAACCACCAAATAAAAGAGTCTAGGTACCTGAATCATCACAGGAAAAGTTGCCCATCAAACACTCTATGGACTGTGAAAAGGATCAAAACATTTATTTTGTTAACCCACAGAAATCTGAGTGTTTGTTACAACAGCTAGCAACTAGTTTTACTTAATTTGACAACATACTGAGTAACTATCCAAGGCCAAAGAACCACATTCTGGGACTTCCCTGGTGGTCCAGTAGTTGGGAGTCTGCCTTCCAAGATCTAATCCTGTATTAGTTCCTGGACACTTATTAGTCCCTGGTCAGGAAACTAAGATTCCACATGCCACAGAGCAAGTGTGCCCACGCTGCAACTAAAGTCTGTGAGCCATAACTACTAAGCCTGCGCACTCTACAGCCCATGCATCGCAGCAAGAAACCCTTGCACCTCAACTAGAGAAAGCCCATGTGCCCCAGTGAAGACCTAGCACAGTTAAAATTTTAAAATAATAATAATAAAACCTACATTAAAAAGGAAAAAGAATTCCATTCTGTATAGTCATCCACCAAAACAAACACACCCTTAATATGTTTAAACGAATTCAAATCATAAGAAGTATTATTTTTGAAAATCGGAAAAACTAAAGTATGTTTTCTGACCACAATGGAATTAAATTAGGAAGTCAACAACAGAAAGAAATCTGGAAAATTACTAAATATTTGAAAGCTAAATAACACCTGTCTAAGAAACCCAAGGGTCAAAGAAGAAATCAAAAGGAAAATTCAAAAGTATTTTGAACAGACTGAAAATGAAGACACAAGATTTCCAAATTTATGTATTAGTATTAAAGCAAAACTTTGGGAAATTTGTGGTCTGTTATGAATACTTCTTTAGTAGATCTATATCCCATCCCTTCAGTTCTGTTCCTTTTTTCCTCATTTTCTTTCTGTCCATATGAAGATGGAAACTATGATTTCATCTTGATATGCATACTCCCTGACTATACATAACTGAAACCAGCCCTTCTCTTTAAATTCCCTATATTACCCTTTCAAAAGTCAAGTGATATCCACTGGCCATGAAAAAATAATTCTGATCATGTTCCCACTCCTCCTTTATCGTTATGATGAAGATCTGCCTTTTGAGTCGACCTGCATATGACTCCTACTCTTTCCCTTGACTGTTTTAGTCGACTTTTTCAGACTTCTGCATCTCCACTGTGTCTTCCTTATGACCTTAGAATTGCATATATTATCCAAAAGATTATGTAAGAGGAAGATTATGTTTTCAGGTTTTTTTCCATTGCCTTTCTGTAATTCCTTCCATTTGGACAGTACTGCTGTCTGCATTCCAGAATGTAACTTGCCAATATTGTCAAGGTACCATCAACTGTTGCTGCTATATCTTCTTGTTCTTGAGATAAAACTTAGAGTGCAAAGTTTATCAAGTTTTACATATTTTTGGAATCAAATTTTCCAAGATACATTACTGGAGTTTGGCCACAATAATCAAATCCTGCTCTTACACTCTTTTGTCACTATTCAATGTTTTGCATAATCCAGTGAAGTATGTTAATTTAATGTCTTTTGTGTTCCATGTCTAGTCACCTAATATTTTAAATGACATCACGTTAAATATATAAATCAACTCTCTTCTTCAAACGCAGCACGAAAATCTTACTAATTTTTATTAGAACACAATAAACTGCTATTAATATAGCATTTTAGAACTGCTAAGTAAAACCAACACCTTTTATTTAGAATGACAAGTTAATAATCACTGCCATCTGCAGGCAACCAAAAAAATCTGGTTTATACCAACCTGTTTGATCAAAGGCAATTTTAAATGAACAAAATAATTATATTTTCAGGGAGTAATATGCTTACAGATAAAAATAGACTTGGTTATTTTCTGCCCTCCACATTTGCATTGGAACAAACAGCACCCAGAGCAAACAGAAGACTAACCTTGAGCAAAATGCAATTGCATTGGCCACTCTGAGGTCACAATCCTTGCTGGTAAACATAAAAATGAAAGGCAAGATGAGATATGAAGGGGAATAGATGTGTTCCCTAATAGAATTCTTTTGGAGCATCACTACTCTCAGTTGACAAATTCAGTTCATTTGTCTCAGCTTCCTCTGCAACTCTTTCTGAGCAAATCAGTAGTATAACCTTCTTGATAAGGCCAAATGATAAGCAGTCTTACGCAGAATAGCTGCGTGCTACCCATATTTAACACAAACCTATGTTACCTTTTATTAGAGCATGAAATTGATGTGCTCCAATTCATTAAGCTTGCACATATAAACACAGTGTGGAGAAAATACATCAACTGAAAACATGTTTTTGTATAGTGTTTTCTTCCAGTATTTTTATGAAGTATGTTAATTAGTATTTTTGTTTAAGACAGTTGGATGATAGTCTAACTCTGTGTTTCTCAATGGCAGCTGCTATTGGCATTCAAGAAGAACAAGTCTTCATCATGCTGTGCATTGCAGGATGCTTAGTACTTCTGGGCCCCATCAACTGAGTGTCAGTAGAATCTTCCCGTCATATTAGAATCAAAAATGCTCCCACATATTTCAAAATGGGCCTTAGGGCAACAACAACTTTGCCCTCTTTCCCAATAAAGAACATTTTGGCAATGTTTCTCACTAGAGTTGATGGATTTAATAAGTACTTTCCCTATTGTATTGTCAATGATTCTTTAGAGAAATTTTAAACTAAAGATAAAAAGGGAAGTTAAATCTGGAGGCTAATTTGTACAGGACCTTAAAAATACTCATCTCTGCTTCTACCTTTTGCTAAATAATGCCTAATAGAGGGTCTAAAGTTAGAAATCTTAAAATGTTAAATTCTATATGACCTAAAAAGAAGAAGAAGAAAACAAATGACAATCCAGAAACATATATTCAGGACATAATAACTGTAATATATAAAGATCCCCCTTAATGGATGAAAGCCTTGTCATGGAGAGGAGGCTTGCATAACTCAATGAAGCTATGAGCCATGCCATGCAGGGCCACCCAAGATGGATGGGTCACTGTGAAGAGTTCTCACAAAACGTGGTCCACTGGAAAAGGAAATGGCAACTCACTCCAGTATTCTTGCCTGCAGAACTTCATTAATAGTATAAAAAGGCAAAAATATATGAAACTGGAAGATGACCCCACTGTTGGAATGTATGCTACTGGGGAAGTGCAGAGGGCAATTACTAATAGCTCCAGAAAGAATGAAGCAGCTGGGCAAAATGGAAACAACAATCAGTTTTGGATGTGTCTGGTGGTGAAAATGAAGTCCAATGCTGTAAAGAATATTACATAGGAACTTGGAATGTTAGGTCCATGAATCAAGGTAAATTGGATGTGGACAAGCAGGAGATGGCAAGAGTAAACTTCAACATCTTAGGAATCAGTGAACTAAAATGGACAGGGATGGGCAAATTTAATTCCGGTAACCATTATATCTACTGTGAGCAAGGAACCCTTAGAAGAAATGGCATAGCCCTCATAGTCAACAAAAGAGTCCAAAATGCAGTACGTGGATGCAACCTCAAAAACAACAGTGTTCTCAGTTTGTTTCCAAGGCAAACCATTCAACATCACAGTAATCCTAGTCTATAACTCAACCACTGATGCTAAAGAAGCGGAAGTTGACTGGTTCTATGAAGACCTACAACACCTTCTAGAACTAACACCAAAAAAAAAAAAAAAAAAAAAGATATATTTTCATCATAGGGAATTGGAATGCAAAAATAGAAATTCAAGAGATACCCAGAATAACTGGAAAGTTTGACCTTGGAGTACAACATGAAGCAGGACAAAGGCTAAGAGAGTTTTGTCAAAATAACGTGCTGGTCATGGTAAATACCCTTTCCAACAATCCAAGAGATGACCCTAAACATGGACATTACCAGATGGTCAACACTGAAATCAGACTGATGAAGTTCTTTGCAGCTGAAAATGGAACATCTCTATACTGTCAGCAAAAACAAGATCTGGAACTGACTGTGGCTCAGATCATGAGCCCCTTATTGCAAAATTCAGGCTTGAATTGAAGAAAACAGAGAAAACCACTAGGTCATTCAGGTATGACCTGAATCATAAGGGATTTGTCAATCCCTTATGATTAGACAGTGGAAGTGACAAATACAGTCAAGGGATTAGATCTGGTAGGCAGAGTACCTGAAGAACTATGAACAGAGGTTCATAACATTGTACAGAAGGCAGTGACAAAAATCATCCCAAAGCATAAGAAATACAAGAAGGCAAAGTGGTTGTCTGAGGAAGCTTTACAAATTGCTGAGAAAAGAAGAGAAGAAAAAGGCAAGGAAGAAAAGGAAAGATATACCCAACTGAAAGCAGAGTTCCAGAGAATAGTAAGGAGAGATGAGAAGGCCTTTTTAAATGAAAAATGCAAAGAAATAGAGGAAGACAATAGAATGGGAAAGACTAGAGATCTCTTCAATAAAATTAGAGATATCAAGGGAACATTTCATGCGAGGAAGGGCACAATAAAGGACAGAAACTGTAAGAAGCAGTTTCTAACAGAAGCAGAAAAGATTAAGAAGGCTTGACAAGAATACACAGAAGAACTATACAAGAAAGGTCTTAATGTCTTGGATAACCATGATGGTGTGGTCACCTGGAGCGTGAAGTCAAACAGGCCTTAAGAAGCATTACTATGAACAAAGCTAGTGGGTTGCCATGCCCTCCTCCAGTATGTGCAGAGTGCATCATGCGAAATGCCAGGCTGGATGAATCACAAGCTGGAATTAAGACTGTTGGGGGAGATATCAGCAACCCCAGATACGCAGATGATATCACTCTAATGGCAGAAAGTGAAGAACTAAAGAGCCTCTTGATGAGGGTGAAAGAGGAGAGTGAAAAAGCTGACTTGAAACTCATCCTTCAAAAAAGCTATGATCATGGCATCTAGTTGCCTTACTTCATGGCAAATAGAAGGGGGGAAAGTGGAAGCAGTGGCAGACTTTATTTTCTTGGGCTCCAAAACCACTGCAGACAGTGACTGCAGCCATAAAATTAAAATACTCTTGCTCTTTGGAAGGAAAGCTATGACAAACTTAGCGTATTAAAAAGCAGAGACATCACTTTGTCAACAAAGGTCCGTATAAGTCAAAGCTATGATTTTTCCAGTAGCCATGTAGGGATGTGAGAGTTGGACCATAAAGAAGGCTGAGTGCCAAAGAATTGATGGCTGAGTGCCAAAGAATTGATGCTTTCAAATTGTGGGGCTGAAAAAGATTCTTGAGAGTCCCTTGGACTGCATGGAAATCAAACCAGTCAATCCTAAAGGAAATTAACCCTGAATATTCATTGGAAGGCCTAATGCTGAAGCTGAAGGTCCAATACTTTGACTACCTGATGTGGAGAGCTGACTCACTGGAAAAGACTCTGATGTTGTGAAAGATTGAAGGCAAAAAGAGAAGGAGGTGGCACAGGATAAGATGGTTAGATAGAATCATGGACTCAATGGACACGAATTTGAGCAAACTCCAGGGGATAGTGGAGGGCAGAGGAGCCGCAAAAAGTCTGACATGACTTAACAACTGAAGAACAACATAAAGAAACCCTACTTATCAATAAGAAAAAACTAACGTCCAATGGAAAATTGAACAGGAAAAATCAGCAAGCAATTCAAACATTAAAAATGGTTAATAATACTAAAAAACATATTCAGCTTGTTAATAATCCAGTTAGCATACACCATATAAATTAAAAGAAAAAGAAGTATCATTTTAAAGTATTATTATTATAATGTTGAAAACTTTATTTAAATGAAATACTCAGTATTGGAGGATTCAAAGGCATGAGCAAAGAGACCAAAATTGATGTAGTCCTTATAGAAGAAATTTGTGATAGCTATGAAAACTTGAAAAATTTGCATTTCATTTAATCTATCAATCCAACCTTTGGTGATTTAAATAAGGAATGCAACTGTGGTTATGAGTAAAGATTTGGCTACAGAGTTGCCTCTTGAATCATTATTTTTACAGTAACAAAGTAAATACAGTTTACATTCTCAAAAGGAGGAAAATTCAATTTAAAGCTATTGAATAGTTAAAAATAAAATATGAAGTAAAACTAATGCCTTTGAAAAATATTTAAAGTATGGAAAATAATCTTGGTATATTGTTAAGTAGAAAAATTAGGATATAAAAAACATGTATAATCACTCATTATCAGAGAAATGCAAATCAAAACCACAATGAGGTACCATTACACGCCAGTCAGGATGGCTGCTATCCAAAAGTCTACAAGCAATAAATGCTGGAGAGGGTGTGGAGAAAAGGGAACCCTCTTACACTGTTGGTGGGAATGCAAACTAGTACAGCCACTATGGAAAACAGTGTGGAGATTTCTTAAAAAACTGGAAATAGAACTGCCATATGACCCAGCAATACCACTTCTGGGCATACACACAGAGGAATCCAGATCTGAAAGAGACACGTGCACCCCAATGTTCATCGCAGCACTGTTTATAATAGCCAGGACATGGAAGCAACCTAGATGCCCAGCAGCAGATGAATGGATAAGGAAGCTGTGGTACATATACACCATGGAATATTACTCAGCCGTTAAAAAGAATTCATTTGAATCAGTTCTAATGAGATGGATGAAACTGGAGCCCATTATACAGAGTGAGGTGAGCCAGAAAGATAAAGAACATTACAGCATACTAACACATATATATGGAATTTAGAAAGATGGTAACGATGGCCCTATATGCAGGGCAGAAGAAGAGACGCAGAAGTACAGAACAGACTTTTGAACTCTGTGGGAGAAGGGGAGGGTGGGATGTTTCAAAAGAACAGCATGTATATTATCTGTGGTGAAACAGACCACCAGCCCAGGTGGGAGGCATGGATCAAGTGCTCGGGCCTGTTGGGCTGGGAAGATCCAGAGGAATCGGGTGGAGAGGGAGGTGGGATGGGGGACCGGGATGGGGAATTCGTGTAACTCTATGGCTGATTCATATCAATGTATGACAAAACCCACTGAAAAATAAAAAATAAAAAAAAAATGTATAATATAATATCTTTTTGGAAACATATAAGTGTGTCCCTATGCAAAATATAGAGACATATATATTTATAAGGAAACATAAAGGCAGAGAAAGAGAGAGAGAGGTGCTACATCTCCTTTGTAAAGAGAGATTTTCTTTTTATATGGTTTTCTTTTGCAAACTCAAAACCTAGCATGGTGCTTGGAACATAGAGTATTTATTAAGTGTAGACCAACCCAATCATATATATAAATTCATGATTAATAAGATTATGAAAACATTCACTAAGATGTTTATTAGTTATTGGGGCTAAGTGTAATCATTTTTTTTCTTGTTTCTCTTTGCCTCTCCTTTTGTTCTTGGTTTTAGTCAATGAATACGTGTTTCTTTTAAGCTTAAAAAAAAGTGTAAAAGTCACAGGAAAAGCCTTTCTTAGGAATAAATTTTTATATTTGAAAAGGAAAGATGTCCACATACACTGTAGCAACTTGGCTTCTATTTATCATGATCAACAGTTTCTTAGCCATAATTTGAATTAATTCAGTAGGGATCCCCTGATAGCTCAGTTGGTAAAGAATCTGCCTGCAATTCAGGAGACCTCAGTTCAGTTCCTGGCAGAGAAGGGATAGGCTACCCACTCCAGTATTCTTGGGCTTACCTTGTGACTCAGCTGGTATAGAATCCACCTGCAATGCGGGAGACCTGGGTTCAATCCCTGGGTTGGAAAGATGCCCTGGAGAAGGGAAAGGCTACCCACTCCAGTATTCTGGCCTGGAGAATTCCAAGGACTGTATAGTCCTTGGGGTCGCAAAGAGTTGATTCAAGTGTATACACACTTGCTGGGGGGAAGGGAATGTTTCCCCACCCTTTCCACCCCTGCTGCTCCACAGACTTTGGAAGTTAAGACAGTAAACCTGAATCATCCCACCCAGCATGGGAAGCAGGAACAGGGTAACTAGGGACACTTAAGGAACAAGATTCTATTGCCAGCTGCATCCTAATTCTGAAGTGGTGAAAGCGTTACAGATAAAGATGTTAGTTAGGCTCTTTGATTTTTATGAAAGCTGAATGAGTTGCAAGCTCGAATCAAGATAGGTGGGAGAAACAACCACCTCAGATATGTGGATGATACCACTCTAACGGCAGAAAGCAAAGAAGAACTAAAGAGCCTCTTGATGAGAATGAAGGAAGAGAGTGAAAGAGCCGGCTTAAAACTAAGTAACTAAAAAAAAACTAAGATCATGGCATCCGGGCCATTACTTCATGGGAAAATGTGGAAGTAGAGACAGATTTCCTCTTCTTGGGCCCTAAAATCACTGCGGATGGTGACTGCAGCCATGAAATCAGAAGATGTCTGCATCTTGGCAGGAAAACTATGACAAACCTAGACAGCATGCTGAAAAGCAAAGACATTACTCTGCCGACAAAGGTCCGTGTAGTCAAGGCTACCATCTTCCCAGTGGTCACCTACGGTTGTGAGAGCAGAACTATAAAGGCGGAGCACTGAAGAACTGATGCCTTTAAACTATGGTGCTGGAGAAGACTCCACAAGGAGATCAAACCAGTCAATCTTAAGGGAAATCAACCAGTCATAGGAAGGACTGGTGCTGAAGTTGAAACTCCAGTATATTGGTCATCTGATGCAAACAGCTGACTCATTGGAAAAGTCCCTGATGCTGGGAAAGACTGAGGGCAGAAGCAGAAGAAGACGTCAAAGGACTAGATGGTTGGATGGCATCACCGATGCAACGGACATGAACCTGTCAAACTTGGGGAGACGACGAGAGGGACAGAGAGGCCTTGCCTGTTGCAGTCCATGGGGCCGCAAAGAATCGGGCGGCTGAACAACAACGTCAATTTTGTAGTTATAATGTGAGGGACAGTTTCGTTGCTTTTTAAAAGTTGTAACACTCAACTCCTGTGTAATTTCTCTGTTACACGCAATTCCCTTGCTTAGAAAAGGCAATGACCTGCTACCACAAAGAGGCAAGAGTGCCACCTAGTGGCATTTTATTAAACAAGCCCTTGGCTTTCAGGTACTGGAAGGAACTTGAGAAAATCCGAGTGGTAATAAGGTGGAGGATGGCTCTGTGACCTAACATCCCTTACCAGCTTCAGTGCACTGAACTGCAAAGCCTCCTTCCTACTGAGAAATGGAATATTTCCTGCCATATCAGTAAACAAGGGTGTCACACTCATCAGCGATTGCAGCCCTCCTATTTGAGCTGGTGACCCATAAGGAACTCAGGCAGGAAAAGAATACCTGCTGTCTAGCACCATCAATAAAGACTGCAGCCACTCCCTACAGTGAGCCCTGCAGAACGGAAGCTCAGGATGTGAGAACACAGGATACTGACCCCAGAAAACACAGGATACTGACTCCATGAAAAGAATGATTTCAGTGACCCCAGACTCTTGTATCTTCTTATACATAGGAAAGTGCTATATTCCTTAACTTGGAATATCTGACTTTCTTTAATTAACGATAATCTATTGATGTTCATACCACCAGCCCTTTGTTACAAAATTTGTATATAACTTGCCTCCTCAGAGCAGTTCTGTCATGGTTACTTGAGATGCTGTATCCAGGGTTTGGAGTCTTAAAATTTTCCAGCAAATAATACATAGCTCTGAACTTTTAGGTTGCATGTATTTTTTCTGTTGACATTACCTAGGATTTTAGATTTCATAAATTTGACAATTCTGGTCAGCATGGGAAAGATGTCATTCTGAATGGCCAATTATCACTGCCATGTAGTGATATAAGGTTCAAATATAAGGTTCTTCTGGAGAGTGACCATTGATCTCTCACCAGTCAAGCCTAAAGGAAATCAACCCTGAATCTTCGTTGGAAGGACTGATGCTGAAGCTGAAGCTCCAATACTTTGGCCACCTGATGCAAAGAGACAACTCACTGGAAAAGACCCAGATGCTGGGGAAGATTGAAAGCAAAAGGAGAAGAGGGTGGAAGAGGATGAGATGGTTAGATAGCATCATGGACTCAATGGACATGAGTTTGAGCAAACTCTGGGAGATAGTGAAGGACAGGGAAGCTTGGCGTGCTGCGGTCCATGGGGTCACAAAGAGTCAGACACAATTTAGTGACTGAACAACAACAAAGCGTGTTTTAGAAGACAGCCAAAATCATCTGGTTTCAGGGAACTATTCTCTCTGCATTCACTTATGCAATCATGTAATGAACATTTATTGGGTATCTCTAATTTCCAGGAACTTCCAGCCACTAAGAAGATGAAGATGAATAAGGTATATTTTCCAGCTGGGGAGAAGCTCAAAATCTATCATGGGCTCCTATGCTAGATGATGCTGCTAACTCAGGAGTACCACACCCTCCCCTTCAAGGTCTGCTCTCAGAATCCCCTACACCGGGATGAGCAGCTGCCTATAAGAGGAAAGCTGCAGGAGGTTTGGAAGGTGAAAAAGGAAAAGCAGCTGTGTTCTGTACTGGCAGCTGCAGCAGGACTCATGACAGAATGAGAGGTTCAGCTCCCTGGGGTACTCTTGGGAACCGCCTTGTGGCTACCGCACCCTGAGTTTGTGAGAGTGCCTCTGCAGCAGCTCCCTGGTGAGGTTCTGAGAAACATCTGCACTGATGCTTCATGTGCAGCCCAATCATGCCAGGGCTTCTTCAATGCCGTGGGAAGGGAATTTGGACTTTACCTACTAGGACAATGGTTTTCAAATTTTTGAATGTCCATACCATCCACACAAAAAATTTTAGAACATGCTACCTGGATATATTTAATTAATGTACTGACATGTTGCACATTTTGTAATGGTGTACAAAAACAGAAACTTTAGAGGGAAAATTTTGAATAGAAATCCTATTTTTCTTGTATCCCAATAGGTCACCTTGGGCTTCCCTGGTGGCTCAGACGGTAAAGAATCAGCCTGCAATGCTGGAGACCTGAGTTCAATCCCTGAGTCGGAAAGATCCCCTTGCAGAAGGTAATGGCAACCCACTCCAGTATTCTTGTCTGGAAAATTCCATGGACAGAGGAGCCTGGCAGGCTCACAAAGGGGTCACAAAGACTGGGATACAACTGAGTGACTATCATTAACTATAGATCACCTTGCATCCTGCCTTAAGTGACATGTGCCACTTTGGGGCCATGGAGGCAGACAGGAAGGTTGGTCAGCTATGCATATCAGACTTGCGACCCCCTTAGACTTCTCCTGTCTTGGCCAATGATGTGCAGCAGTCTCTCTTTGCTAGTGTGGCTCTCCAATGCCTGCCCTTGAGAAAGGAGGGAGCAGAGACTGCAGATATACTTTGTTCTTTCTTCTGAGGGGCATCTTGCCTATGAGGATGCACATGTGTGCATGTGGACACACACACACACACACACACACACACACACACACACACACACACACACATGAGTCCAGCAGCTCTTTACCAGGATTTCTAGTGATAAAGCCTAAACAGTACAGTTGTAGGAGATAGGGATGGAAAAATTGATCTTTCAACCCACTCCCCCACCAAAAACACACGTAACACTTACTTACGTAACACCTTAAGAAAGTGCTGACATCACCACCTAAAACCTTCCAGATTGACTGTTCAGACACCCCCGAGGCCACTGAAAATGCCCTGTGTCCATTTGATTTCTGTGCTTCACGCTTCTCCTCCCTCCCCACTATCTCTAGGTCTCACTTCTCAGGGCCTCTGTTTTGTTAGACTGGTACTGTTTTCTCAAAAGTAAGCAAGTCCCAGATCTTGCTCATCTATTTTCACAGTCTCCACTCCATGTGTGAGTGGAGACTCCACATGAGACTCCTACCTCACTCTTCTGCTCAATTTTGCCCCTAAGCAGAGGGGTATAGGAAGCCCTTGAACCTAAGAGAGAGCAGAAGATAATTGGGTAATTAAACTCCCATCTGTTTTTTGTTTTCTCTGGTTATCCCCTCAAGGCCGAAAAAGAAAGTCTCAGACATCTCTCACGATAAGCATGAATCTTCTGTCCATAGAGCCACAGGTTTCAAGTTGGAAATTGTCAGCTCCACAGCTAACATCACCTTGGCCTTACTAAAATGTGTGGGGAGTGGGCAAGCATACAAATACCGTACAGAGACGCAGGGACTAAACGCAGAACATGTGGTTGTGGAGATGCCCAATAGTTAGATAGAGCTCTGAGATTTAACCTAGTGTCATCACTTTAAGAGTCACACCATCCAATGAGGCGTCAATTCCAGTAGCAAACAAGGAGGGCTGGAAAGGGACCTCCCTGGAAGTCCAGTGGTTAAGACTCCATGCTCCCAGCGCAGGTGTCCAGGTTCGATCCCTGGCAGAGAACTAGATCCTGTAACTCTAAGAACCAGAGCAGCCAAAGAAAACAAACAAACAGACAAAACAGATGGGAGAATGAGACCAACCCTACCTCTTTTGCTCTGGTCCTTTATCCCACAGAATAAAGTTTTCACGTTTCTGCAAAAGAGAGACATAGCAACTGTCTTTCGAATGAACACACAATGATAGGTAAATCAATCAATATCTGTACTGTTACCGAGTTCAAATGCACTCTGCTCACTGCAAGATAACAATGAATCTGAGACGAAGTGTTGGGATCAGGAAGGAACTTTATTCAGGAGCTGGCTGACCGTGAAGATGGCAGGCTAGCGCCTCAAAACAACCATCTTGTTGGGGCCTGGTTGCTAGGTTCTTTTATGGATCAGAGATGGTGGGGGGAGGTGAGGAAACAAAGTAAAAAGCCTATTCAATCCTTGCAAATGTCCCCTAGAATGGCAAGTCTCAGGAAGGGGAATGTGTTAGTTTCACTTCCTTACAGTCCTTCATAGTTGGTAGGCTCAGGCCATCTCCCTGAAGCAGACCATCCTGTATGCTTATAATAACGAAAAGCAGCAGCAAAATAAGGGTTAAAGTCACAGACGCTAAACCAGTGTAAGTTCAAAATTAACCCTTCCTGGTTACACTAAGAGCCTACTATTTCCACGATGCCAAATTAGGCTCCATACTGTGTTTAAAGCTAAATAGCTATGGTGGCTGTCCACTGGGAATTTAAAATATGCAGACAGAGACAGCAGAAGCAAGACACCTTATGTTGCAGGGTCATACGATCATACAATCTTTACTCTCCACTGAGTAGAGTAGGGGAGAGAAAACTTCCTTTTACCTAGAACTTCTAGGTTCTGTGGCTGGTCTAGGAACTAAACTGTTGTAAGGCATGCATGCGTGCTAAGTCGCTTCAGTCATGTCTGACTCTGTGAGACACTATGGACTGTAGCCCACCAGGCTCCTCTGTCCATGGGATTCTCCAGGCAAGAATACTGGAGTGGGTTGCCATGCCCTTCTCCAAGGGGATCTTCCTGACATAGGGATCAAACCCACATCTCTTATGATGTAAGGCAGATTAACAGAAAAAAACATACAAATTTTATTTTACATGTATAGGAGAGTCTCCACAAGAAAATGAAAACCCAAAAAGTGAATAGGTTCAAGTACCTTTTTAAAAAATTTTACTGAAATATAGTTGACTTACAATGGTGTATTAGTTTCTCTGTACAGCAAAATGACTCAGTTATACATATATGAACACTCTTTTTTTCATATTTTTTTCCATTCTGGTTTATCATAGGCTATTAATATAGTTCCCTGTGCTATACATTAGGACCTTGCTTATCTATCCTGTATATGCTAGTTTGCATTTGCTAATCCCAAGCTCCCAAGTATTTATATATTAGGTTGAGGAGAGTAGTAATTGTGAAAAAAAAAAAAAAAAAAAGAAGCAAGATGTATGGGGAGAGTAAAGAAGATGAATTATTTTAACAGAGTGTGGTTCTACAGTTGAACCCCGCCCCCCACATTTCTGGGGTCTGCCCACAGATTCAACCAACTGAACTTCTGATCAAAGTTCAGAACCCACAGATATGGAGGGATAACTGTACCACACCATTGTATATAAGGGACTCGAGCATCTGCAGATTTTATTATCAGGGGGCTTTCTGGAACCAGTCCGCCAGGTGAGGGCAGATACCAAGGTTTGACTGACAGACTTCTCTTGGCCTCACTCCATCTCTGGTGATAGGACTGTTTCCTTCCTCCTGCTATGGGGAGGCCATCATCACAGGGGAGTTTTAGCTTCTGCTTTCAGGAAGAAAAGAGGAGGTCAGAATGTCTTTGCTCTCGCTGTTTCTCAAGTGCACTGAATGCAAAATCATCCTCATACCAAAGTGACATATTTGGGGATGGCATGTTCTGCCACCCATCTCTCCCTCCCATTGAAATTTCCCCAAGAGGTCTCATAGTCCAGAAGCTGAGTGGGTGCCAAGGTCCAGCCCCAGCAGGATCCAGGGGTACCCTCAGGATGAACAGCGTCAGCGAGGGAGACAGAGAGAGAAAGAGAGAGAGAAAGAGAGAGAGAGAGACCAGACTGGGGGTGTGCAGCAGAGTCTGGCAATGCTTTATGTTTTACCGTAGCTTTTATACCCTAAGTTAGTACATTTCTGAGGGGAAGATAGTTTAACATTACATCAGCTTGTCCTTTAGGAAGAACAGGATGCTTTCTGCATTCTATTTCTATAATAAATCTTTGCACATTATCTTCTGGCTTTGGGGCCTGTTAACATTTTATGCAAGTCAGGTGAATGTAAACCTACTTTCTGTTTCTGTGGTGATCTTAACAGAGAAGTTACAGTCTCATAGGGCAACAGTACAGCATGTCACAACATAGTAGAAATATAACCTTGTTAACATAAAAGTCAATTCTTCTGCAGAAGTTGTCAGTTGAATTTATCTAAGAGGTTTACCCCACACAGACTCTGCGGCTTCAGTGAGGCAGTCTCTGCCTAGCACTCCTGGCTAATAATTAACAACCGTCTCATTATTACTACACTAGTGCTAAGCTCTTATTTTTCTAGATCTTTAACTATATTAACAATGGTTTCCATAACACAACCTTAGCACATTAAAAGCAAAAACACAGCAAGCAAACGTTTAACCCAATAACCCTTTTAGAATAATTTTTCTTGTTTTCTAATAGGGCTTCCTCACCCCCCAAAGGGCTCTGTGTCTATTAGGGTCTTTATATAATCAGGTTCTTTATGCTGTTTTATGATTAGGGTATTATAAGCAGTCATGCATATTAGTACTAAGGGCATAGACACATTTGCCAAACTAACTAAAATACCAGCAAAGGAGTTTAAATTAAAACCCTCCTTTCACCCTGGGTAATCTCATAAAATACCACCACCCAGGAAACTTATTGATTAAAGTTCTAAATTGATTCTTATTTGGAAAGAGATCAGGGAAGGCCTTCTGCCTGTGTCACAGAAGTTAGGGAGTAGTCTATTGAAACAGGCATCAGAAAGACAGATATCATCTTTAAGGTGAGCGCCAGGGGCAGCTTTTCGGAAACCCTTGAAACCTGACCCGCCTTGTCCGTCAGGTTTTCTCCTCATGACCTTGTCATGGGTAGGATCTCCTGTGTTGGCTCCCAGCAAGTGGGTAGGTTGTTTTGTATTCACTGAACTAGTCTCTTAGGCCTTCAGATAGGTCAGTTCGGTTAAGCAGTTGTGCGTTACTTCAGGAGGTGGTGGTTTGAATGGAAGTAGGGGAGGTCCATCTATATTAAGCCTTTCTCTAAAGGTAGAGTTCCGACAAGGGGGACAGAGTTCTCACCTGCTCCCTGCTGCTCGGGTCACTTCCGGTGCTGCCCTCAGGACTTCAGCCCCCAAATTGAGGGGATGGGAATGGCAACCCACTCCGTATTCCTGCCTGGAGAATTCCATGGACAGAGGCGCCTGGCAGGCTACAGTCCATGGAGTCGCAAGGAGTCGGACACGACTGAGCGATTTTAACATTGAGTTCAGAGGAAAGAGAGCTGGTGCTCTGGAGCTGGCCAAGCACAGGGAATGGTGCTTTAGTCCCAGGAGAGGGTGGCCAGGCTGCAGTAATGGGCAATACCCGAGAGATCTGAAGAGCTCAAGTGGAAGAACACTCTGACCAGCTGCACGCTGTTTCAGGAAGACAGGGTTACACTCAGAATGCCCTGGAGGCATTGTCCCTCAACTTGATACCTCATGGAGTAATAGTTGCTGGAGGGAGTGTGTCTTTTCCACTGGGGATGCAATGGGATAAAAAGAATATAAAAATTCTAAGAAGAAAACAAAAATAAATCAGGCCTTTCTCTGGTGTGGGTAATCAGGCGTTTAATGAGGGACAATTCTATGGAAAAAAAAAAAGTCACTCTGTCCTGTATGACTCTTTGTGTCCACAAGGACCAGCCCGCCAGACTCCTCTGTCCATGAAATTTCCCAAGCAAGAAGATGGGAGTGAGTTGCCATTTCCTTCTCCAGGGGATCTTCCTGACCCAGGGATCGAACCTGGACCTCCTACATTGCAGGCAGAGTCTTTACTGTCTGAGCCACCAGGGAAGTCCCTTTCTATGGAAACAAAAGAAAAGCAAAGTTTTCATGATTAGAAGAAATTATAAACTCTGTTTTGAGTTCAGAGCATAGCCAGTTGAGAAGATTTTTAGGTATGGGGCTTGAAGCTTCTTCAGATGTAGAGTGAGGACAGAGGACAGCCAGCGTCAACCTGAAGAATTTTTTGTTTCAGTTTGAATGTTCCCAGTGATAGGATCAGGTGTTCTGGTGAACTTTCTGAGAGGCCTACACAGCAGGAAGCATGAAGGTTGTCCATGCACCATCGGCTTTAGTGACTTCTTTAAAGTTTATATCAAGCCATCCAGCATCACCTTGCTGAACTTCAGGAAAAAGGAAGTTTTTTGTTTTTTTTTTTAGTTTTCAGTGATACCAAGTCTAGAAAGTAGGAGGAAAATTGGGAACATTAACCACTGGCAAAATGGCAAAAGCCAGTTTACCAAAAGGAAGTAAAGTTCTGCAAGGATATGCTATAGTTTCCATTGAAACATGGAATTTTTGCCCTATAATTACTCCCATTTTTTTCAAAGATCTTCAATGAGATTAATTTGTTTGCAAAGTAAGTCTAGTCTCATTAAAACTGGCCTGATTATTTACAAAGTGCAGCAAGAATAGTGATTTATCACATAAGCTTTTTAAAGTCTGCTTTGTGAAAACTTTAATAAGGAATCTCAGATTGAACTTTTACAAGGTTCTTAAGACTAAGCAGCTACATCAGGACCAAGCCACCAGACTTTCCCTTCAGCACCTACAAATTCATGTGAATTTCTCTCTCTTCAAGGCTCACATGATATCCTAAACTTCCTAGGTCTGCCAGGAAGAAACGTTCTTTACAAACCCATTAGGTTGTCACCCTGTAAGCCAAGTATCAGGCCAATATTCCAAGAGGGTTTTGTTAGCATTGGCTCCATGAAATCAATCTTAGTTTCTTATATCTGTCTGGTCATATCTGATTCTGTGCACATCATTCTTAAATATGGGATTCCAGTCAAAGCCTTTGTAATATAACTGATGTTTCCAATTGTAATTTGTGATAAGGAAAACATTCTTATTGAACTTATGCAAATCACTATATTTCCATGAAAATGAGAATATTCAATAAGACTTTCTGAATTCTAAAGAAATCCCTAGGGAGAAAAATGTTTTATTTTGTTTACAAAGATATAACACACCAAATTGTTTTAAGTTATAGATTGCTTGAGAGAAAAGATTTCTGCAAACAAAAAATTAAAGAAATGACAATGTTTCAAATAAAATACCATTAAAAAATTATAATCATCCTTATCAGTTCACTTTGTCCCATGCAATTAACTTGTTCTGCTTTACTTTAGATTAGATCCATTAGTTCATCAGTGTTCTGAAAAATTTAATCCAGTCTCAGTGGTATGATTTTAAGGTTATCAGAAACCTGTACTTTAAAGGGCTTTTCAGAGTCCTTTCCATTCATCTCTCTGAAGATGGAACACTTTTGCCTATAGTTGACTGCAAAAGCTTTTGGATAAACCTTAGAGTAACCCGGTGGCTCAGCGGTAAAGAATCCGCCTGCAATGCAGAAGATGCAGTTTCGATCCCTGTGTGGGGAAGATTCCCTGGAGGAGAAAGTGGCAACCCACTCCAATATTCTTGCCTGGAGAATCCCATGGACAGAGGCACCTAGCAGTCTACAGTACATAGGGTCACAAAGAGTCAGACACAACTGAGCAACTGAACACACCTAGCACACAGAGTAACACAATAACTGTGAATGACAAAAGACACAAAAATAGGGATAGTTAAAGGTCTATTGTGGAAAATTCTAAAAGAGATGGGCATACCAGACCACCTGACCCACCTCTTGAGAAACCTATATGCAGGTCAGGAAGCAACAGTTAGAACTGGACATGGAACAACAGACTGGTTCCAAATAGGAAAAGGAGCATGTCAAGGCTGTATATTGTCACCCTGCTTATTTAACTTATATGCGGAGTACATCGTGAGAAACGCTGGGCTGGAAAAAGCACAAGCTGGAATCAAGATTTCTGGGAGAAATACCAATAACCTCAGATATGCAGATGACACCACCCTTATGGCAGAAAGTGAAGAGGAACTAAAAAACCTCTTGATGAAAGTGAAAGAGGAGAGTGAAAAATTTGGCTTAAAGCTCAACATTCAGAAAACTAAGATCATGGCATCTGGTCCCATCACTTCATGGCAAATAGACGGGGAAACAGTGGAAACAGTGTCAGACTTTATTTTGGGGGGCTCCAAAATCACTGCAGATGGTGATTGCAGCCATGAAATTAAAAGACACTTACTCCTTGGAAGGAAAGTTATGACCAACCTAGATAGCATATTAAAAAGCAGAGACATTACTTTGCCAACAAAGGTCCAACTAGTCAAGGCTATGGTTTTAGCAGGGGTCATGTATGGATGTGAGAGCTGGACTGTGAAGAAAGCTGAGCACCAAAAATTGATGCTTCTGAACTGTGGTGTTGGAGAAGACTCTTGAGAGTCCCTTGGACTGCAAGGAGATCCAAGCAGTCCATCCTAAAGGAGGTAAGTCCTGGGTGTTCATTGGAAGGACTGAGGCTGAAGCTGAAACTCCAATACTTTGGCCACCTCATGCAAAGAGTTGACTCATTGGAAAAGACCCTGATGCTGGGAGGGATTGGGGGCAGGAGGAGAAGGGGACGATAGAGGATGAGATGGCTGGATGGCATCACCAACTTGATGGATATGAGTTTGAGTAAACTCCAGGAGTTGGTGATGGACAGGGAGGCCTGGCATGCTGCAATTCATGGGGTCACAAAGAGTCGGACATGACTGAGCAACTGAACTGAACTGAAAGATCTAGTGAGACTTTGATATAATGCAACTGACAAAGTAATTTGATTATTTCTTTGGCATACAACATAATAAGTTGAATTATGACTGATTAAAAATAGAGTTAGGACATTGATGAAATTCTATGAATTTACATACAGTTCAATTTGTATAATTTATGAAACATTTATATTAGTAACATATACCCATTCAAATAGAAATATGTAATATTACTTCTTATTTGACAATATTTCTCACATATACCACTTCTTTAGCCAGTCATCTGCTGATGGACGCTTGGGTTGCTCTCATACCATGGCAATTACAAAAAATGCTACTATGAACATTGGGGTGCATAAATCTTTTTGGATTTTTACTTTGGTTTTTTAACACATACCCAGAAGTGAAATTTCTCGGTCCTATGGTAGTTCTATTTTGGAAACCTCCATACTGCTTTCTACAGTGGCTACTCCAATTTACATGCATCCCCACCAACGATGTGTGAGGGAACCCTTTTCTCCAAACCCTCTCCAGCATATTATTGCTTACAGGCTTTTTATGATGGCTATTCTGATTTGTCTGAGATGATACTCTATTGCAGTTTCGATTTGCATTTCTCTAATAATTAGCGATGTGGAGCATCTTGTGCTTTTCTGCCATCTGTATGTCTTCTTTGGAGAAGTGGCTATTTAGATCCTCTACTTTAATTTTTTTTTATATTGAGCTGCATGAGCTGTTTATATATTTTGGAGATTAATCCTTGGTTGGTTGCTTCATTCACTCAGCTCCCTCACTCCCCAGGAAGGATCTCTGCCCATGTCTGCCCATGTAATCACCCTCACCTTCTGAGTCCCCTCCCAGGGGAACAAGTCCTGACCTAATCACTCCTCTTCCACTCCTACCCAGTTCCATCTGCATCTTTCTTACAGTCTTGGTTTTATAGAAATCTTTCTGCCTGTCTCCAGCTAGTTTTCAGTGATCATTGCTCCACATATAGATTTTTTTAAAATTTTTCTTAAAATTTATTTGGCTGTCCCTGATCTTAGTTGCAGCATTCCAACTCTTAGTTGCAGCCTGTGGGATCCAGTTCCCAGACCAGGGATTGACTCCAGGTCCCCTGCATTGGGAGCACAGAGTCTTAGTCACTGGACCACCAGGGAAGTCCCACCACATGCAGATATATTTTTAATGTGTTCATGGGGAAAGTGAGCTCCATGTCCTCTTACTACACCCTCTTGATCTCCCCTCAAGAAAACTTAATTAATATAAGCATTTATTATTTTTAAACCAATTAACACAGAGCTGTTTTATGAACTAATGTTAGCAAAACATCCAGAGGTAATATACATACATACATACATACACGTACATGTGTTAGTAAATTCTGTTTCTGTATTTTTATCTAACTAGTATAGTTCAGTTCAGTTCAGTTGCTCAGTCATTCTGACTCTTTGTGATCCCATGAACCACAGCACACCAGGCCTCCCTGTTCATCACCATCTCCCGGAGTTTACTCAAACTCATGTCCATCGAGTTGGTGATGCCATCTAGCCATCTTGTCCTCTGTCATCCCCTTCTTGTCCTTCCCCCAATCCCTCCCAACACCAGGGTCTTTTCCAATGAGTCAACTCTTCACATGAGGTGGCCAAAGTATTGGAGTTTCAGCTTCAGCCTCAGTCCTTCCAATGAACACCCAGGACTGATCTCCTTTAGGATGGACTGGTTGGCTCTCCTTGCAGTCCAAGGGACTCTCAAGAGTCTTCTCCAACACCACAGTTCAAAAGCATCAATTTTTGGTGCTCAGCTTTCTTCACAGTCCAGCTCTCATATCCATACATGACCACTGGAAAAACCATAGCCTTGACTAGATGGACCTTTGTTGGCAAAGAAATGGCTCTGCTTTTTAATATGACCTCATGTTTGCATTATTATCATATAATCTGAAATTCAGTTTTTGGCAGATGTAACAAAGTTAAGGTTACCTACTCAATGATAAGAAGTTAAAACTTCTTACCAGTGTTCATGGAGAAGACTTTTAGAATATTTATTTGCCTCTGACAGGTAATTTTATGGAGGCTGTGGACTAAGATTTCAGCAGGGGACCCTGTGAAATACTATGTACTAGTTTCTTGTTGTTTCTTTTTAATAGTCTTTTCCCTCTCTTTCTTCTGTTTTTTTTTTTTTTTTTTTTTTTTTAAGTCTTGAATATTTACATTCAAAGATGGGGTAATATTTATATCTCCAAAGGACTAAGAAAGGAGATACACAGTTTTTCTCTAAGAAGGAATTCAAAGGCATACCTGCCTATAATGAGAATTTTAGGGTAATTACTATTTAATTTTTTCTTTTTTTTTAAGTTTTAGTCCTGTGAATTTTTTGTGTGGTAGGGGCCCAGAATATGGAAAGGCCTAGAGTCAGTGGAGTTGTTTAGAGAAAGGGCATATTAATTAATGTTGTAGTTTTTGATTCTTGTTCTAAAGTCTGTTCTCTGCCTCCCAGTCTTATCAAGAAAGTCTTAAATCAGTCAAGGCATTCTCTTGTACCTTCTTCTCTTTTCAGTCCTTTTTTTGTTTATCTTTTTTCTCTTCCCATAGGTACCAATAGTTATTTGTCTAGGATGAAAACTCTCTAAGAATCCTTTTAGATACAAAAGTCCAAATCTTCAAAGGCATATCTATATCAATGTGACTCCAAACCAATAAGCCTTTTTTATGGCTTAAATATGGATTCACAAGACATCCCCAAAGTTGCCAAAGATGCAGCCCTCCCCAAGATCCAGAGTTACTCCCAAAGATAGTCTCAGGAAGCGAATGTCTTCATTGTTTCAGGCAGTAAGAAAAGTAGCTGTGAAAACGTCTCTCTGGTTCTCCCATGATCATGAAACACCTCCATTTACAGACCTGTTAATCTGTGATATCATGTAGGCAATACCAAGATGAGGCTTTCTAAGAACTAACAAGGCAACTCAGATGGTAAAGAATCTGCCTACAATGCAGGGGACCCGGGTTCAATCTCTGGTCAGGAAGATCCTGTGGAGAAGGGAATGGCAACCACTCCAATGTTCTTGCCTGGTGAATCATGTGGACAGAGGAGCTTAGCAGGTTACAGTCAAAGAGTCAAAGAATCAGACATTACCGAACAACTTTCACTTCACCTTTTTCAAACAACTAACAAGGCAACTAAGGTAGAGATGACGAAGGCCCTTTATGGACTAGGACTCCTTATTAAGACAAACTCCCCTAAGAGCTGACATGGCTAGACGAAGAATTTTTTTGGTTATTTCGTGTCCAGGGTTCCTAGCCAGCTGTCTAATGACCTGACACAAGAAAGACACAAGAATGCCACCAGAAATCAGAAAGAAAGAATATTCTCACTGGTCACAAAACCAACTTTTAGGTCATTCCAATCTTGACACCAATTTCCAGTGTCGGGGTTTTATCCCCACACCTCCAACAAATTTTCCAATTCTCTTCAGACATCAACTGGTTGGATCACAAATTTAACTCACTTCTGACACTAGCTACTTGTAGTCAGTACATCAGATCCTACAGATCAAGAACAGTCCCACAAGACTGCACTCCTAATCCAATTGCCAATTGTAAATCCAGAGTGTTATCTGTGCTTCTGACTGATCTCCTATAATTCAGAAGTTCCAATAACTGGTCTCCTACTTCACAGAACTCAGGAAATCAGTTTACTTACTAGATTACCAGTTAATTACAAGGATATTAAAGAATATGAATCAACAGCAAGATGAAGAGATACTCAAGGTGAGGTCTTCAATGCAAGAGCTCTCTCCCTGTGGAGTTTGGGGCCTGACATGTGGATGCATTCTGGTTCACCAGTGCGAAAGCTCTCTGAACCTCATCATCCTGTGGGGGTTTTATGGAGGCTTCATTTCGTGGGCATGACTGATTAATCACTGGCCATTGACAGCTGATTCAACCACTGACCCGTCTCCCATCCCTGGAGGTTGAGGGGTGGGACTGAAACTTTCAACCCTCAAATCACATGGTTGGTTCCCCTGGAAACCAGCTCCCTCCCTTATGTGTTTTTTTAAAGTCACCTCATTAAGGCAAATTCAGACATAGTTGAAAGGGGTTTGTTATAAACATTGACACATTTATTACCCTTATTCATTGGGAAATTCCAAGGGTTTGAGGAGATCTGTACCAGAAACAGGGAAAAGACCAGATACATATATTTGATTTATATATTATAAATCACATTATCACAGGCATTTAAACAAGAGAAAGGGAAACTGTCATGATTTTCCCGTTTATGACAAAGATACAAAAGACAAAGACAAAGGAAAACAATGACTATTTCTGGGAGTATAAGAATCAATAATCAATGGGTAGGTGCCTAAAAACAAATTCAAATGAGTCACAGTCCAAAGAACGAACTATCAGAAATGTTTTCTCCTGCCAATATGAATTTGGGAAGGATGGAACAAAGAGAAATTTTTTACCACCAAAGTAGAAAGGCTCAGTGCTTATATACTTGGGTTGAGCAAAGTTATGAAAGTGAAAGTATTAGTCACTTGGTCATGTCCGACTCTTTGAGAGCCCATGGACTGTAGTCTGCCAGGCTCCTGTGTCCATGGAATTCTCCAGGCAAGAAAACCGGAGTGGGTAGCCTATCCCTTCTCATCTTCCCAATCCAGGAATCGAACTGGGGTCTCCTGTATTGTAGATGGATTCTTTACCAGATGAGCCACCAGAGAAGCCCAAAAAGGGGATGCTATGTCTGCATGGACTGGGAAATAAACCTGGGCCTTCCACGTGGCAGGCAAGGATTCTACCACTGAACCACCCATGCACCAAAAGGTAGTAATTATGAAAAAAATAACAAAGATGTAATGAGACTAAAAGAAGATGAATCATTTTAACAAAATTTGTACAGATTTCTCTTGACCTGGACTCTCTATCACTGGTGATAAGACTTTTTTTTCTTTCTTTTTTTTTTCCCTCTTGATGTGTTACTGAAAGGATTGCCTGGTGGCTCAATGGTAAAGAATCCACCTACCAATGTAGGAGACACAGGTTTGATCCCTGGGTCAGGAAGATCACCTGAAGGTGGAAATGGTTACCCACTCCAATATTCTTGCCTGGAGAATCCCATAGACAGGGAGCCTGGTAGGCTGCAATCCATGGGGTTGCAACCAGTCAGACACATCAGACATGACTTAGTGACTAAACAATAAAGTGTTACCAAAATGCAAATCCATGTGCCCGACACACAGTGAGGCCAAAGAATACCAGAACAATACCATTAATACTATTATTGGACTTGCAGTAACCCTTGCCTGGTGAAAGCATAGGGAATAATGGCCTGCAGCAGTGGCCACGTGAAACAGAGAAAGGTGTACTGAGGGCCCTACAAGGAGATGGGTTGCCTCATGCCTTAGAAACCCCAAATTCCCAGAAAGCTCTCAGCGAAGCCCTTTGCTAGGAAAGGTGAGGGTGGGTGTGGTGAGTTGCTGGAAATGTCTGGTCAGATCCTGTGTTCCTCAGGTCAGGTCATGGTCAGGTAACATGTTCCTGTCAATCTCCACCAAACAAATGCTATTCTCTGTTCTGACAAGAAAGGGCCAGGTCCTCAGGCACAGCTCTCACCCTCCACGGCCTAGTCCTGGCTGAGAGGAGGCAGACCTCTGCTCCATCAGGGCCACGTGCCTGGACCCCGCCCAGCCACCACAACTGAGGGGGCCAGGCACCCAGGACCCCCCTGCCCCTTGGCCTCCTCAGGCCACCGGAGTGCCAGGGCTGGGCCCGCAGGCTGTGTGCCCGGCAGGTGGCCGCTGCCATTAGCTCACAGGTGGGGACGGGGGAGAGGTCACCGCCACCTCAAGGCCTGCGCCCGCCCAGTGGGCAGCTCTGCTGAGGGCTTTTGAGCCCAGCAGGACACAGCCCCAGCCCGTTCCCCTGGGCCCCCCAGGTCAGCTGCCAGCCTGAAGCCATGTGAGGAGGAGGGTGCAGGGGAAAAGGCGGAGACCCGCCTCTTAACCTCACTCTGTCTGCCACCCACCACTCCGCCGACTGTTCGGATGCGCAGGCTGGGCTCTATTACAAGCAACATAAGAGAGCAGCTTTTAATACGAAATATTATCTTGTAGGGGCTTCCCTGGTGGCTCAGGCAGTAAAGAATCTGCCTGCAATGCTGCAGACCTGGGTTCGATCCCTGAGTGGAGAAGATCCCTTAGAGAAGGAAATGGCAACCCACTCCAGTATTCTTGCCTGGAGAATTCCATGGACAGAGGAGCCTGGTGGGCTGAGTCGAGGGGGTCACAAAGGCACAACTTAATGACTAAAACAAGAACAATTATCTCTCATTGGAAAAGACCTTCATGCTGGGAAAGACTGAAGGCAAAAGGAGAAGGCGGAGGCAGAGGAGGAGATGGTTAGATAGCACCACCAACTCAACGGACATAAATTGGAGCAAACTCCTGCAGATAGTGTAGGACAGAGGAGCCTGACGGGCTGCTGTCCATGGGGTCACAAAGAGTCAGACACAACTTAGTGACTCAACAACAACAACTCAGGAAGACTAAAGGGGTGTCAGAGTGTTCTTGTTCCTGATGTTTTTTCAAGTACCTTTAGCTCAAAATAATCCTTATGTCTAAGTGACATGTTTAAAAGTTGCATGTTCTTCCATCCTTAAGTAGCATGATGCTTAGCACAAGGACGCCCTTAATACAGATTGTTGAGGAATGACTGAATGAGTAAAATAAAGCTGAAAAAAATTCCTTCTTGTAGTCAACAATGTGCTGCCCTTTATATTAAGGAAAGAAGTTGGGGGGCTACTGATTTGTTTTGCATTATTTTATATACATTAATGTACAGATTTTTACAGATTCATATAATGTATCCCATAGGATGTGCTTTGTTTGGGCTGAAATTATTAAACATTTTAATCAGCAATTAAAGATGAAATTTCCTCCAGTTTATTGAGATACAATTTATATTGTATTAGTTCATAGTATACAACATAATGACCTGATAGGCAGATATTCCTCGACTTACAATGGGGTTACATCCTGAATCTATTGTAAATTGAAAATATTCAAAGTGAAAAGTACATTTAATACACCTAACCTCCCAAACATCACAGCTTATCCTGCATGTGTGCATGCTAAGTTGCTTCAACTCTTTGCGACCCTATAGACTGAGGCCCACCGAGGTTCCTCTGTCCATGGGGATTCTATAGTCAAGACTACTGGAGTGGGTTGCCATGCCCTCCTCCAAAGGATCTTCCCGATTCAGGAATTGAACTCAAGTCTCTTATATCTCTTGCACTGGCAGGCAGATTCTTTACCAGTAATGCTACCTGAGAAGCCCCACAAGTTAGCCTAGCCTACATTACACACTTACAGGGCATTTACATTAGCCTGCAGTTGGGCAAAATCATCTAATACAAAGCCTATGTTATGACTGTTGAATATCTCATGTAATTAACTGAATACTGAGCTGAGAGTGAAAAACAGTTGTTTTTCTGGATTCAGAATCATTGCACCCTCGTGGCTGTGTAGCTAACTGCCAGCTCCTCACTGTATGACAGAGTACCAGACCACATGTTGTTAGTTTATGAAAAGAGCAAACTCCAAAGTTTAAAGTATGGTTTCTACTGGACGATATGGCTTTTACATCTTCATAAAGTTGAAAATTCATAAGTTGGGGCCATCTGCGTATATATTGCAAAATAATTACCACAATAAATTTGGGCAACATCAATAACTTCACATAGTATCAAAAGTTTTTCTTATTGTTGTTGAGGATTTTTAAGATCTACTCTTAGCAACTTTCAAATAAATGGTACACTATTGTTAATTATAGTCACCATGCTGTGCATTACACCCCTGGAATTTATTCCCCTTATAACTGGAAATTCGTAGCTTTTGACTACCTTCACTCATTGTCCCCACTCCCAAACCCTGCCTCTGGCAACCACCAACCTGTTCTCTATGAGTTCAGTTTTTATTAAATTCCACATATAAGTGACAACATAGTATTTGATTTTCCTGACTTGTTCCAGTTTACATAATGGTCTCAAGGTCCATCTATTTTGTCACAAATGACAGGATTTCTCTTCCTTGTTATGAATGAATAACAGTCCATTGTGTGTGTGTGTGTCCATGTATGAATATGAATGAATGGATTAAAAAATGTGAAATATACAGCTGTTGCTGTGCTTGACTATTATAAATAATGCTACAATGAACAGAGGTGTGGCTGCTTCTTTCAGACAGTGATTTTATTTCCACTGGATGTCCAATTAGAAGTGGAATTGCTGGATCATATGGTAGTTGTTTTTAAATTTTTTTAATGATTTTATTTATTTATTTTTGGCTGTGTTGAGTCTTCATTGCTAAACTGACTTTGCTCTAGTAGCGGTGCATGGGTTTCTCATTGCAGTGGCTTCTCTTGTTGCAGACAACAGGCTCTAGGGTGCTCAGACTTGACTAGTTGTGGCACATGGGCTCCGTAGTTGCAGCTCGCCAGCTCTAGAGCACAGGCTGAACAGTTGTGGCACACAGGCTTAGCTGCTCCATGGCATGTGGGATCTTCCTGGACCAGGGATCAAACCCACGTCTCCTGCATTGGCAGGCAGATTCTTTACCACTGAGCCATCAGGGAAGCCCTTTTTAAAAAAAAAAAAACTTTTTAAATAAACGTTTACAGTCCGCCACCAGTGCACAAGCATTTCCTTTTCTCCACATCTTTTCCAACACTTGTCTTTAGTCTTTTGATGACAGTCATCTAACAGGTGTGGGGTTAGAGCCCATTGTGATTCTGACTTGCACTTTGCTGGCGATTACTGACGTTAAACGCCTTCTCGTGTGCCTGTTGGCCATCTGTATATCTTCTTCGGAAAAATATCTATTCAGATTCTCACCCATTTTTAATTGGATTGCTTATTTGTTAATAAGTTGTATGAGTTCCTTATATATTTTGGATATTAACTTCTAATCAGATATATGATTTATATATCTGATATCTCCCATTATATAGATAATACTTTGTTGATTTTTTTTTTAACCCGGTAGATTTTTAGTTTAATGTAATCCTATGTATCTATTTATCCAAGAAATCATTGCCAAGATCAATGTCAAAGATCTTTTTCCCTATGCTTTTTTCTAGTTTTACTGTTTCAACAGGTCTAATATTTAAGGCTTCAATTCATTTTAAGATCTTCATTGCCTCTCAAAGCTTTGTGATTGTCTAAGCAGACTCCTTTGTTCTTAGGCTCCCAATACTTGATAGTGAGCCAAGACCTGTCAGTGTCCCAAAGGGGGAGGAGCTCCGTCAGCACCTCAATTCAGGCAGATTGGAAGTCAGACTTTCATGCAGCAAATTTTGAAGTATGCAAATATATCTCTTTCAGCAAGGAAGACTGGGTCTGTCTGGTGCCTTTGTATCGAGCCCTGGAGGTATAGCTGGGTTAAGAACTATTTCTTTATTTGCTACAGTCCCACTAAACCCACAAATGCAGGACCCACTGGCCAGCAGAGCCAGGCAATCAAGGAGAGCTCCCCTGGATTGCAGGTGCAGAAGCCTGGACACCAGATATGTGCACAAGTTCCTTTCAAGGAAACACCAGCTGCCTCGAGTGGGCAGAGGTGCTTTCCACATTGTAGGATCCTAAATATGTGCTAAATTAGGAGTGTAACCTACAGGCTGCAGCTTTTTAAAAAAATATGCAAATATAGCACTTTTCAGGGAAAGACTGGAAGATGAGTGCTGTGTGTACTCTGTGTTGAGCCCTGGTAGGGGTACCCTTGATGAGTCCTGGTGGTGTTGTTTAGTCATCAAGTCACGTCCGACTCTTTGCAACCCCATGGACTGTAGCCCACCAGGCTCCTCTCTCCATGGGATTTTCCAGGCACAAATACTGGAGTGGGTTGCCATTTCCTTCTCCAGGGGATCTTCCTGACCCAGGGATTGAATCTGGGGATCACGTCTCTCCTGCATTGGCAGGCAGGTTCTTTACCACTAGCACCACCTGGAAGCCTACCATCTTGGACTGGGATTGTCCAAACAAGAGATATTTAAACCGATCGTTAAAAATAAAAAATTTCTGGATTCTATTACAATGTGAATGCTAATGTTGCCCTTGGTGTTGGGGGTGGTGGTGGGGGGTGGGGGGGGGGGCGGATCTGAGGAGACAAGCCTGGGCTTTCTTTGCCATCAATCACAGCAACACACCCCTTGCCCAGGCTGGCTCCACCATTTACACCTGCCTGGTTTCTATTTTTTCCAGTTGTACTGTGATATAATTGACAAGCAACATTGTGTATGTTTAATATTTATAGCACAATGACTTGACATACATAATATTGTGAAATGACTGCCATAAAAAGTTTAGTTAACATCCATCACCTTACATAGTTACAAAGAAAAAATCTGTTTTCCTTATGATGAAAATTTCCAGGTTTTACTCTCTTAGCAACTTTTCCTCTCAGCTATTGAGTGCGCAATTTCTGGTTGGGTGATGGTATATGACACATATCACATGTACAATATAACAAAGAAGTTTACAAGGTTATCACCTGGGGGTTGTGGCCACAGAAGGTGCCTGCTGCATGTGTGAACATACGCGCACACACATACATACAATTCAGCAGTTAAAACTGAAGGAAAATCCACCCCACCCCCCAAATCTTGTGGAACATTTTAGCTGAATATCATCTTGCCCCATCTTGTGGCCATTTGAGAACCATACAACCCAGACCACTCCTGTACCTAATGCAGTAGAATGTAGCTCTATCTGGGGATAACAATTAGCACTCCTGTACCAAATACAGTAGAACATGGCTTTGTCTGGGGATAACAACTGTATTGATATAATGTTGTGTTCAATGTATTTCAGCAAAAATCCTAAATCAGTAGCCCATAAAATTTGATCTGATCAACTGACGCATAGCTTCAAAAAGCCTGCCACTTTACCCAGTAATGAGTCATTCTTTTAAATGGTGTTTTCTTCTCACTCCTAGAAACAGACTAATCTCCAGCTCCAGAACTTCTAACATCCTCACTAAAACCTCTGCTGATGAGCTTAACCCCATAAATTATAAAGGATGATGATCATTGCATTGGGGGGCTCATCAAGTTTCTATGGGTCATGTATCCCCAAATAAAAATCGCCTTGTTAGCATACAAGTCTGTTCTTTGGCATCCATTATAATCGACAGACAATTTCACTGGCCACATGTTAACCACCTTCTCTTTCAATGTCTGGGCTGCTTGTACATTCCATTTCTTCATCTATAAAATCCAGCAACAATAGTGGGTACCTCTCAGGGTTGTTATAGAGACCTACCAGTTTTAGATCAGGGTTAGGCTCCCAGTGAGTCACCAGTACAGGTTAGGTGGTGTTATGGGTAAAGAGTGCTCAGTACAAGGTTCTGTCTTTTAGCTGAATTAGAATAAACTGAGATGAGGCAGAGCTTGCTAGTGTGGATGATCATACAAATGATGGTTTGTGTACATCTGACTGCTCAAAAGGCAGATAAAAGCAGAGAGGGGTTGTCCACATTCTTTCTTACCTTTGGATATGAGAGATCTTACCTTTTAAGAACCACTTTGTACAGGGGTGTTTAGGATGGTGGATCAAAGAGGAGGGAGATAGAAGTTTTAGGGAAAAAAATACATATATAGCTTATACTGGCCTGAAACTGCTCACTTAATACCTATAACAAACTATGGAGCTTCTGTGCTGCGGTTTATCTCATGAAAAGTATATGTCATCTGTCAAATTTGGTATATAAGTTTGTCCACATTACATTTGAGAAATTCATGAAACTGTCTGGAGAGAAAACTGTGTGTCTTGGCTGCCACCTTGTGGTTTCTGTGCTATATTGGCCTTCAGAATGGAGCAGGAAACGGCAACCCATGCCAGTGTTTTTGCCTGGAGAATCCCCGGGACGGGGGAGCTTGGTGGGCTGCCGTCTATGGGGTTGCACAGAGTCGGACACGACTGACGCGACTTAGCAGCAGCAGCAGCAGCCTTCAGAAATGAAATATTTCATACGGCAACAACCAATTTCTAAGATAAACTAACAATTGGAGTATGCATTTTTCCTTAGCATTGCTAAAAATTCTCCAAGTTACAAAGAGAACTATAAATTAATTTCTGACCTCTGTTTACTAGCTAGCTAGGGTCTGAGATTAGGTAAGAGTTCACATAAGATCTAAATCACATAAAATCTACATTGAACTAAGCAGTGTGTGTTTGTGTTCATTACAAAGTTTCTTCAAATTTTTTAAAAAGAAATTCTGTCATGCTTAAATTAGTAGATATGTTAAATAACTTACAAGCTATCCATTAAATGGAATATATAATCCCATTTGAAATACAGAATTAGCGAAAAATTGTGGAAGTTTTCCATGCACATAATTATATTCCATACCTAAGTCTTTGAAGGGTAACACAGAGAAGGGGTTAGCTCAAAGGTCCTAAAATTCTGGAACCCAGGATCAAATACCTCACTCTGACTAGCAGTTAGCTACACTAACTGGGGCATATGATGTAACAGCTCGGCAGCACTCTCACCTAGAGAATGTGGACAAGCTCCATAGCATATATGTTACAGAGCCGTAGTGAAGACTTATATCGCTTTAAAAGCAGTCTCTGGCATCCAGAAAAGGTGACCTTTGGTCCTGGGTAAGCAAAATTAGGACAGCATGAGTAATTTTATTGCCAGAAGTCAGCTTCCCCTCCTAAAAGCACTCCCCACTTCCACCTATGCTCAGGCAGCAACTCCTCAGCTCTCTCACCGCTGCCTCCTTCTGCCAGCACACTGCTGTCTTGGCTGCTGCTGATCCTCGAGGGGCAATTTTCTGCCGGAGCCTCTGGCTAAGAGCACTCAAACTGATGAGCAGAGGGTCAGAACTGCTGCCCATCGGGCTTTGCAGTATGTCTCCCATTCTACCCTTTCCAAGTAGTATATATGTTTTGTTATTGTTACTGCCCTTCTGTTATATATTGAACAGATGGGGAACAGGTAACTTTGCTTGTAAGTTCATGAGGAGGCGCCACCTGGCACTTCAGTCTGTCACCCAGGAATCCTCAACTCTGGGCATGTGGCCAGAATAAGATGGAATTCTTGGTTGTCACTCTTGAAAAAGGGATGAGTATATTTTGTGTGTAGGAATGAGAGTAAACTGAGAGTATTTGGTGACTGAAGGGTGGATTTGGGGAGTTGTTAGTACTGTTCAAAAATATTTGACTTCCCTTTCTGGCAGGTACAACCTTGAAGTTAGGACTTGCTCTGACCTGCGAAAAGTGACGTGTCCCTGCAGGGTGGAAGATCTAAGTTGTGGCACATGATTCACCAGTCTTTATCCCCTGCTTTGCTGTTCATGCAAGTGTTAGTCAAACTATGCTTCTATCAACTGGATCCCAGGGTGATATGACCCTTCAACACTGAGCAGAACCCAGCAGAGACCCAGTTTGAGCAAGAAATAACATTTGTTATTGAAATGCACTGAAATTTTGGATTGTTTTCTCATCATCTTACCCTTTATAGAAAATGATTATCATCACTGTGCTGCCCTGAGCAGTAACCCAGCTCTCCCTGCTCTTGCTCCCAACTCAAGCCCAAGGAGGCCCTTCCCCCTAGTTCCTAATTCACAACAGAGACCCGGCTGTAGTTTCATGCTGCCAATGGGAGGATCGTCAGGAAAGAACACTACAAAGCCTCTGGAGCCAATCTGTCTGGCTAACTTGGGACCTCACCACTTAGTAATTATCTGACTTTGGCAAGTGGTGTACGTGTGTGTGTGTGTGTGTCTGCACACACGTGCGCGCTCAGTCGCTTAGTTATGTAAGACTCTTTGTGGCCCCATGGATTGTAGTTCACCAGGCTCCTCGGTCCATGGGATTTTCCAGGCAAGAAAACTGGAGTGGGTTTCCATTTCCTGCTCCAGGGGATCTTCCCTACCCAGGGATCGAACCCTCCTCTCATGTCTCCTGCATTGGCAGGTGGATTCTTTACCATTAGTGCCACCTGGGAAGCCCCGGGGAGTGACTTAGACTTTGTCAAATAGAGATAACGGGGCTTACCTGTTCCAGCTACTGTCTGTGTAGGAAACCTTATCAAAATGTAATGGTGTCCAATCACCATTTACCAGGTTCACGGACTGATCAGTCAGGAATCTGGACAGAGCACAGCATGGGTGGCTTATTTCTGCTCCCACAGCTGAGGTCTCAGCTGGCAGACTCAGACTAGGAGTTAAAATCATCTGGAGGTTCACTAACCCCACACCTGGTGATGGACTCTGACTGAGACGGTGGCTGGGACTGACAGCCCTAACTCTTACACATGGCCTCTCCATGTGGCCAGGATTGCTTACAACACACATCTAGAGAGAAAAAAGCAGAGGCAAAATGCCTTGTGTGACCTAGCCTCAGAAGTCACTTACTAATCGATTCTACTAGTCAAGGTACTCATAAAATTCTGCCCAGGCTCATGACGGTGGGAAAAAGACTGCCTCTTGAGAGGCACAGCAAGGCTCTGGCAGTCTGTGGGACTAGAAACACTGATGTGGCCACTTTTAGAAACTAAAATCTTCCCCACTTCCTCAGAGTGAAGGTTAACTCACTGAATGAGTTAATGCAATAAAGTATTAATACTAGACCAGTTGGTAGGTATGTGCTTGATGTTGTGGTTTAGAGTGATATGGAACTGCCTCCCTGTGGCTGCCTTTTTCTCCTATGAGGACCCCCCTCCAAGGACCTATCAGACTTCAGACCAAACTAAGGCAACCTCTCACATATGTATGTATGAGAATGTATATATGTATATTCTCATATATGCATACATATATGTATATATGTGTGTGTATATGTATACATACACACACACACACACACACACACACACACACACAGAAATCTGTATGCAGGTCAGGAAGCAACAGTTAGAACTGGACGTGGAACAAGACTGGTTCCAAATTGGGAAAGGAGTATGTCAAGGCTTATATCGTCACCCTGCTTATTTAACTTATATGCAGAGTACATCATGAGAAATGCTGGACTGGATGAAGCACAAGATGGAATCAAGATTGCCGGGAGAAAAATCAATAACTTCAGATACGCAGATGACACCACCTTTATGGCAGAAAGAGAAGAATAACTAAGAAGCCTCTTGATGAAAGTGAAAGAGGAGAGTGAAAAATCTGGCTTAAAACTCAACATCCAGAAAACTAAGATCATGACATCTGGTCCCATCACTTCATGGCAAAAAGATGGGGAAACAATGGAAACAGTGACTGACTTTATTTGGGGGGGCTCCAAAATCACTGCAGATGGTGACTGCAGCCATGAAATTAAGAGGCTTGCTCCTTGGAAGAAAAGTTATGACCAACCTAGACAGCATATTAAAAAGCAGAGACATTACTTTGCTAACAAAGGTCCATCTAGTCAAAGTTTTGATTTTTCCAATAGTCATGTGTGGATGTGAGAGTTGTACTATAAAGAAAGCTGAGCACCGAAGAATCAATGCTTTTGAACTGTGGTGTTGGAGAAAACTTGAGTCACTTGGACTCCAAGGAGATCCAACCAGTCCATCCTAGAGGAAATCAGTCCTGAATATTCACTGGAAGAACTGATGCTAAAGCTGAAACTCTAATACTTTGGCCACCTGATGCAAATAACTGACTCTCTTGAAAAGACCCTGATGCTGGGAATGATTGAAGGCAGAAGGGGATGACAGAGGATGAGATGGTTGGATGGCATCACTGACTGGATGAACATGAGTTTGAGTAAGCTCTGGGAGTTGGTGATGGACAAGAAAGCATGGTGTACTGCAGTCCATGGGGTCACAAAGAGTTGGACACAACTGAACGATTGAACTGAACTGAATATCCCAGTGTGTGTGTGTCTGTACACCACATCTTTATCCATTCATCTGTTGATGGGCGTTTAGGTTGTTCCCATGTTTTGGCTATTGTAAATAGTGCTGCTCTGAACATCAGGATGCATGTATACTTTTGAGTTAAGAGTTTTCTTCAAATATATGCCCAGGAGTGGGATCGCTGGATCATATGGCAACTATTTTTCATTGAAGAACCTCCATACTGTTCTCCATAGTGGCTGTACCAATTTACATTCCCACCAACCCACCAAGTGGGTTTCCTTTCCTTCACACTCTCTCTAGCATCTGTTATTTACAGACTTTTTAATATTGGCCATTCTGACCAGTGTGAGGTGATATCTCATTGCAGTTTTTATTTGCATTTCTCTAATAATTAACGGTGTTGCCCATTAGCCATCTGAATGTCCTCTTTGGAGAAATATCTATTTAGATCTTCTGCCCATTTTTCAATTCGGTTGTTATTTTGGAAATTAGGCCCTTGTCCATTGCAACATTTGCAAACATTTTCTCCCATTCCATTGGTCATCTTTTCATTTTATGGTTTTCTTTGCTGTACAAAAAGCTTGTGTGTTTGATTTGGTCCCACTTGTTTCTTTTTGCTTTTACTTCTATTACTTTGGGAGACTGACCTAAGATGACATGGGTACAATTTATGTCAAAGTATATTTAGAGACTCTAAAAATAAGCGAAGGCCTATAGCTCATCTTAATCAGTGTCCAGTTTCCAACTTACCAGCTAAATTCCTGGCCTACTCACTCTTCCCATCAATCATTCTTGTATATACCCGTGCACCAGGAGTTTCCCCTTCAAAAATTTCTGATAACTAAAGTCACCTTTAAAATAGACTTCACAATCCGGTCCCTAAACAACCAATGAGCATTCAAATGAAAATTGACCTGTTCATTGTTACATTTTCTCTTCCTCCAACTGGGTTCAGAATGCTTTTCCCTTTTATGAGAAATACGTGGCTCTAGAACACGGCTTGGGAAACTATGGCCTATGGGCTGAATCCAGCCCACTGCTTGTTTTTCTAAGTTTTAATAGAACACAGCCATGCCCATGTGCGTGCCTATCATGGCCTTGCCCACGAGTTTCCATACCACCTGTGGCTGCTTTTACACCATAATGGCAGAGCCGAACAGCTCCAACAGAGGTCTGTAAGCCCTAAAACATTTACTGTCTAGCTCTGAAAAATCCTGCTGAGTCCCAATTTACAACAACAGTTCCAGAAGAGATGTCAGATCAACAGATTAAGATGCAAATTACTATCCATGGATGAAAAATGTTGCCTGATGTGTCAGTAAACGAAGGATATTGCAGCCATTAAGCTATCAGCCACCCGCCACCCAACTGTACACCCTGAGGGGTTCAGGATTGAAGAAAAGCAGGATACTGGCCCTTGATAGCTGAGGTGCACATCAAAGGAATCATTTCAGTGAGGCCAGACTCTTGCATCTCCCCACGCCTAGAAAAGTGCTAAATTCATTAACTTGAGATACCTGGATTTCTCTACTGGTCATCTGTTGACATGTCAGACTACTTGGCCTTTGTGGCAAAAACTCCTGTATATCCTACCTCTTCCCTTACCTCTTTGCAGTGGTCCCTCAGAGCCATCTGAGAGGCTGTCTTCAGGGCTTAAGTCAGAGACTCCACCTAATAAAACACAATTCTCAACTTTTAGGCTGTGCAGTTTCCAGTCAACCTGTTTTACAAAACAGAGCTGTCCAAGTCTTACAAGTTACTCACCTCTCCAGAGTGTAACTAGCCAGCTGTTGGGAATGCAGAGAGAACTAAGGGAGGAAGCCAGAAGCCGACCGCACTCAGATGAGGCGAGGACCATACGGATGCCCTACTGGCATGAGACCCAGAAGTCTTCTACAGGAGGGGGTGTGAGGTCTCCCAGCCATCAGATGGTTTCCCTTCTCTTACCTCACTCTCTGCCTTCCTGTGATACTGTAAAAGCTGTTCAGTTTCTAGCTACCTCTGGTCAGGGGCTGTATGAATATAAATGACTACAGCAATGTCTCGGATTTAAGACTTTTATTTTTTCACACCCAAGCAAGCCTGGGCGGTTGGCCCTTCCTGCCCTCAAGACCCCTACCCTGCACAAGGAGAAGAAATGATTACTTTGGCTCCAGGCCTCAGCAAGTGCCTAAGCTTTGGCAGAGGCCTTGTAATGGGTCAGAGTGCGGGCAGAAGGGTCTGTGGCGCTGGTCCACCTGGGCATCCAGTAGTGGGGCAGCCAGTCGGCACGGCCCGGGTAGTGGTGCTCAAAGATCTGACGGTAGTAATAGCCTTCTTTTGTTTTGGGGGTGTTGACGGGAAACTTCTGGGCTGCGCTCGCCATCGCTGCATCATCAACCTGTAAGAGTAACAGGATAGAAGCGGAATGGCCTTTTAAATGGCACGGAAGTATATGTATTTAATCTGGCTTCACAAAAACAAAAATCAAACAAACAAGAAAAAAGAAAAGACATCTCTGAATACTGAGAGACTTTTAATCCCTTAGCAAATGCTAAAATACCCTAATGTACATAGCTGCAGTGACCTTTAAGGAACATTCACAGGCATAGTTCTCCAAAGTGGTGGCTCTAAGTGTTTGATTCTTTTGTGCATAAGTCTGGCATCCCATAGGTGCCCCAAAATGTGTAAGATAAAAGTCAGAGAGGACCAGTAAGTCTTCTCTCTAGTCTAGATGCTACTTATAATCCTTCATGCTACTTAATTTTTACAGAATTCTTGAAATTTAAAAAAAAGTAATATTTATAGGGAATCCCTCCTACAGTCACAAAACATTTAATTAAATACAAAATGAACAGTGATTACAACTTTGCATCCAATTGTCTTATTCCAGAAAATATACTTTTAAAAGATATGATACCTGATGTTCAATATAGTCTTGTAAAATCTGAAACCAGGAATTTTTAACTGAAGTTATTCCATCACTGAAGGCTTCTTTTGGTCGCCAGAGAATCTCTTTAGGTATCAGATTGGAGTCCTCAAATGTCTCTCTCAGGAGATGTTTTTCTATCCCATTCTGACATGAAAATGAAAGGAGTATCAGTGAAAGCTCTAAATATCACCAGTATCGATGGGCAGTTTTCACCTTCAGTTGATTTACCCACCTTGGGAACTCTCATATCTGGTGGCAGAGACAAGTAGTAGGAAGAGAAGCGATGATCCAAGAAAGGGACTCTCAATTCAAGGCTTAAAAAGGAAAAGAAAATCTAAATCTAAATGGATCCTTAGTGCCCATCCGTTTAGTTTCCTAGGAATTCACCCAGCCTCTAAATAATGTTAAGATCATAAAGTCATTTTTACAGTCCTACATAACCGCCCTACACTAAATGCATGAGTATAAAAATCTTCATTCAAAATATGTACTATGTCGTCTACGGAGTGAAACAAGCTACTGGAGAAAAATTACTTTTACTTTCCCTTCTGTAATCTATTAAATATCTCAAAAAGCAGAAAAAGAATTATGAGTGATCTGAACATTAAGAATGGACTTTGCCTAGACTTCTCTAAGTCACAGTTTTTTCTAGGTGAGACTATCTATTATCCTATTAAAAACTATAATGCCAATCTGTGACTATTATCCTATCTACCTGTCCTAACCAGGGTTCAAAAAACAGATGATGTGACCTCTGATGAAACACCATGGAACACTGATTTATACTGAATATAAGTTATTAATCAATTAGTAATAAAAATGTCTGAATTCAGTTCATTCTCCAACCCCCTGTTATTTTCTAACCTAAGTGTGATTTAGTAGAAGCAACCAAAAAAGATTGTTTGTCACATACAGTTGTTGTTATTATTTAGTCACTAAGTTGTGCCTGACTCTCTTGCAACCTCATGGACTGTACCCAACCAAGCTCCTCTGTTCATGGGATTTCCCAGGCAAGAATGCTGGAGTAGTGGGTTGCCATTTCCTTCTCCAGGGGATCTTTCTGACCCAGGGATTGAACCTGCCATTCCAGCACTGGCAGGGGGATTCTTTACCACCGAGTCATCAGGGAAGCCCCATCACATACGGTTAAGTCAATTTAAATGACCAGCTTTAAAAAGTGGTAACTTTCAATGATCAGAAATGGTACCAAAGAAACCTATTCTATAAGCTAATTAAATCTCTTGCATCTTCACTTCCCTCTCCCCTACATGGTCCCCACATCATCAAACAAGACATGGCAAGCCCTTTAAATGCTCACTAAACTACATGAAGCTGTATAAGCTTTATTTCTCTTAAAAGGACCCAAAAGAGCTGCAAGTGCCTTCCCTCTCAGCTGCCCAGAAGTGCGGAGAATGTTATGTTTTCAAGACAGAAACTCCACCTGAAACCACTTATCCACATACTCTCACCCTGACAATAGCACTCTGATTCCGCTTACTCCCTCTGCACTAAGTGACAAGCTTCATCTTTTCTATAAAAGGCATACTTCACAGCATATACTAAAGGAAAAGAAAGCCTTTTGTTTTCTGAGGTTATTTTTATAATCACTTCCTAAAATATCAAGATACCCATGGGCTGCAGTAGTTCGATCTGCTCGGAGAACATCAAACAAGTAGAGTTCCCTTAGAAGCCGTTCACTTTCCTCCTCAGCTTTCTCTGGGGAAGGAGCCTGTGTACAAACAGAGCTGAAGTTAAAAATACACCCTTCAAGCTTTGCTTTTGGTACATGAAATTTCTTATCTCTTATTCTTGCACACAACTCCAACTCTAAAGGTGGGTAAGACAAGAGACCACCCAAACTTAGGGGAGAAAGTAAATGCTTTATAAAGCATGCCTTCCCTCGCTCCAAGACTGCTAGAACCAACAGATAAAATGACAGGTTCACGTTGTCCAAAGCCCAAAGGACAGCAGGGGACTAAGAAATACCAGAAACATGATTCTTATGTTAACTAGTTTTTAAAAAATGGGTATTATCTGACACAGTTGAGACTTCTTTCTCACCCAAACAAATACAGGCACTATTAGATTTTCTCAAATACCTCATAAAATATTCCAAGTGTTAACTGTTGTATCAAAAAAGACAATAGAAAATGGTCAAATAATTCATACTTTTCTTCCCCTAGGACCAATATCCTTTCATTTGAGAATGCGTACCTTGTGAAAATATATATAACCCTGCGTAAGTTCATCTGAACCTTCTCCAGAGAAGATCACCACGCTATCTGTGTTCTTTCGAATGTACTTAGAAATTAAGTACATACCTTAAACAAGAGACAGAAATTATTGTTAATGTCCACATAACCCTCTACCAAAAATGCCTCTTATTTGGTTTCAAATGGCGGCAAGTTTTGCTACTAGATTAGACTCTGTCATTGTGAAGTCGTTTGCAAAATAATGACCTTTTATCTATAGTGCAAACCACTTATATGTACTTAATCTAAAAGTTGTACTGCTGGGACAACATAGCCCTTTCATAATTTTATATGTAGGTTTTTAAATATTCTTGCTTTCAGACCAAGAATGTCTATTTGAAAATTTTGCTAAACAATGTTAAAAATGCTAAAAAAATTCTGCTGAACAATGACTCAAATGTCTTAAATTTGATAACTCTCACACTAGTATCACTACATGAAAATAATAAGTTGGGGTTTTGGTAGCCTAATTTTAATTTGGGGCTTCTTCCCTCATACTTACTCCCCATTCAGCGTATTTCAAATACAGCAAAGCATGTTATATCGTTAAAAGATGTTGGTTGGTTCCTGCTCCACAGCCCTGTAAACTAGTATTTGTTCTAACAGGTTTTTTTCATTATTACCTCCCTAGTGATACTTTTTAGATCTTTTCCCCTAATCTCCTTCACCAATGAAATATTAGTACCAGAAATACTGTATGTCTAAGTACTTTGGAAAGCCAGGAACCACTGTAATACCTAAGATTTTTGCCCTTCAAGAACTCATTTTTGCCCCTTTGGGAGAGAGAGCACCCCAGTGATGTTACTGAAAAGTTTAAAGCATGAGAATGCAGACTCTAGACTTTGCAATGGAATCTTATTGGATTCTGAGTTCCTTAAAAGAGAGGTGTGTCTAAGCTAGTAGTGTTCAGAAGCTCAGTAATATTTGATCAGTCTGATTTGGAGTATAATTATGATCTCAGTATGTATCCACAGGGTAAAGCAAGTGTTTATTCCTAGATAATAATAGTTACTGATGGACTATTTACCAAAATATATCTAAAACAAGGATTCCTTACAGAAACTAGTTAGAACATATAGTCCAACAAACTTTTATACAGAGAAACAGGGGGAAGAGGCTACAGAAACTATGTATCTACTCTTTGAAGAAATATAGTGATACCAAAACGTGGAAGTTTAACTATGTATTCTTAATTCTTAAGGAATTAAGGAATTCTTAAATCGTTTCGTCTTCAACAATGGCTGACACAGGAATTTTACCTGAGTTCATTCTTAAGTACTGTTCTTTAAACAACTGCTTGAAATAGTAGTTTTTAAACCTTACACTCTTTTCAGTATTAAAATATTTGGGGGATCATAAAATACCTTACCTACTGAAGCACGGACTGTTGTAATATCATAAGTTTCCAAGGAAAATATGACTTCATCCAGGACCTGAATGCCTTCCTCAGAGTTAAAGAGGACTTCATGGTGTTCGCTCCCAATATGATTTGCCACCTGATTACATAAGGAAATATGCATATGCTTGTTCTTTAAAGAAAAGAACTACTCTTTCAAGAAAAAGCTGTGGCTTTTTCGGCCATTTCATATAGTATGTGGGATCTTAGGGCCCCGACTAGGGGCCAAGCTCATGCCCCTTGCGTTGGAAGCTCAGTCTTTACTAGACCACAGTAGTTCATAACACATCATGAATTAACAATGGTGGGAAACAAGTAAGACAAACTAAGAGGAAATGATTTCACAGGCCGCCACAGTAAGGGGAAATGATTCTCCAGGACACTGCATACAAACCCCATTAGTCTGGCTCCCCTGTGTCCCCCAGTGTCTGCCCTCCACTGACCACAAGAGGCGGGCCTCCTGTCTGCCCTTCTCACTCCAAGCCTTCACCCTCACAAGCATGCCCTCCACTCCCCTCGTGCTGATTTTATCTCCTTTTGGCCCTCCTGCAATGCCTCATTGTACATCTAGAATGCCATTCCTAAATTAAATGGCCCCTCCCCTCATTCAGTTTTCTCTGGCTCTTGTGGATTCATTATCAGTGATTCAGTGGCTTTTGGACCACTCTTGATCTTTCTCATCTACTCTATGGAAGCTCTATCAGAGTGGGAACAAGGTCTGAATGTGTACAACGTTCTCTCTGCCCACAGTCCTAGATATAGTATCTTATAAAGAAAATGAAAAGCAACAAGAACAGCTAACATTCTAAGTATTTACTGCATGCTAGGTTCTATCTCACACACTTTATATGAACTATGTAATTTTCACCTCAAACCTGTGCCACAGTAGATACGAGCACTCCCACTACAGGAGTGTGGGACTGTGTGCTAAAGTGAAGATTTGAAACCAGCAATCAGGCTCCAAAGCCTTCAGCCTTAACCACTCTACCATGCCCTTATTCTTCAATCTTACCCAGGATTACCATCATTGGGTTTTATGAGGATTGCATGGCCCATAGAAGATAAAAGTACCCAAAATACAGTGTACAGCACAAGTGATTTTCAATAGGTGTTTCATTCCATTTTAATATATTTAATTCAAAACAATTACCTAAGTCAATACAGCAGCAAAGTATAGAACCATCAATTATTAACAAGTCTGTCTCAACTACCTAATAGGAAGAGGCAGTGTCTTACCTTTCTAGCAGCTAGTAAATCAGGACTGTCTTCCATGCCAATCGCAAATGTCTGGAGAGGGTACTGTACTTGGGCCTCTTTTAGCTGCTTCAACAGAGTGGCAGCAACCAAACTGGAATCCAAGCCACCTATGAGCAAGATAGAAACTGTGGTGGTTATGGGCCTTACCTAAGAGAGGAGCAGATACGATTTACACTCCTCCTAAGCACCAAGATTAGAGTTTTGCCTTTAAACTCCCCAAGTCTTATAAACTGAAAATCAACTTGAGTAAGAAAAATCTAACAGTTAACCTGTCATAATGGTAACAGTACTTGAATTGGTTAAAAGCCACTATGACAAAGAACTGGTGCTTTTGAACTGTGGTGTTGGAGAAGACTCTTGAGAGTCCCTTGGACTGCAAGGAAATCAAACTAGTCAACCCTAAAGGAAATCAACCCTGAATATACATTGGAAGGACTGATGCTGAAGCTGAAGTTCCAATACTTCAGCCACCTGATGTGAAGAGCTGACTCAGTTGAAAAGACCCTGATGCTGGGTAAGATTGAGGGCAGGAGGAGAAGGGAAGACAGAGGATGAGATGGTTGGATGGCATCACCGACTCAATGGACATGCGTTTGACCAAACTCTGGGAGATAGTGAAGGACAGGGAAGCCTGGCGTGCTGCAGTTCATGGGGTTGCAGAGTTGGACACTCTGCACTTAGTGAGTAACTGAACAGCAAACAACACTACACATTCTAGGGCTTACATCAAGACTGTGGAGTAGGAGGACATGAACACTCTAAAACATGTTTACTAGCTCACTCATGCCAATATAATTATAGTATAACTTTAAGTTGCTGTATGATTTTGAATACTGAAAACAACTTACAGAAAACTTTTTCGTCCTATAATGGAGGAAAGACTGAATCAATAGTAAGTATTTTATAGTCTAAGCCTCCAGGATAGTTATAAATCACTTAAATTACATATGCATGAAATGTAATTAGATTTTTTAAGCTGACTTCACCTGATAAAAGGCAGCCAATCCTTCTGTCCGTCATCAAACGTTTCTTAACGGCATTGTCAAAAAGAATCCGGAGGTTGCTCTTCACAGTTTCTATCTCAAAACCTATTAGCACATAAAGGAAATGAAACAGCTGCAGAAAGGTCTGGGTGAATTATTTATTGACACAGGTATGCAACCATCCACCTCTATCATGGTGGCATTTGCTCAATAGTGAAGCAGGCCAAATTTCAGCATGCCGTCACCTCCAAGTTAAAAAGGAAACACATTTGCAAACTGATGTCATTTCAATGATGGGCGAGTACAGCTTCCCTCTGGGGGCAAGAGGTGGGAACAGGTGGATGGGCATCTGCTCTCACCTGGGAAGAGTTTCTCCACGCTGTCATACAGGGCATGCAGGGGCTCATCTCTACAGTGATGGTATTTCACCATTTCCACCGATGCTACTTTGCCATTTGGCTTTAAGTCCAAAACTTCATAATGTCCTGGGAAAAAAGGCTCCACTTTTAAAAACGGAGTCATGGAGTGCTTCAGGTTAACCAGTCCTACAAAATCAAAAAGATAAATTTATTCAAATGAGGATAATACTTCATAGTAACTTTCATGTCTAAATTTCTCTTTATTTTCTCTTTTTAATACAAATACAACATCCACTGCATAAGCAAAATAGGAAAAATATAATTACCTCAAACCCTACTAGAAAAGTAATAGTGTATAGAGATATACAGAAAAATTACACTGATTTCTAATAATTTAAGGCAATAGCAAAACCTCCAATATTCTATTTCTTCTCCCTAGCTGGAATTTCTAATTTTAAAAAATCTATTTTCTTTACTAAGCAAACAAACGATATATTTATTAAACAAAAAGATGAACTTGAAATTTAATTTTATGATATCCTGGCAGTCATTTGTCATCACTGGGGTATTTTTAAAAAAACAGCTATGGTTCTCAGTCCTTTAATAAGCAAAATGATCCACTGTTAAGGTACTTTAAACTCAGATATCCCTTATGTAGTTAATATATACTATGTGTGAGTTAAACGTTATAATTTAAATTTTCTAAGTTCTCACAGGAAGTAACCAACTTGACATCACCATGATTTTGATTAAAAAAAAAAAGTTTTATTGTAAATAGTAACAGCCTATCTACACAGAACACTTACGATGTAAAATTTGAGTTTGTTAACCCAGGAATCTACTGTGTAGTATGGAATTCAAACAGCAAATGAGACTCAGATCCTACTACCCACCAGCAGACCTCAAGTGAGGCACACAGCCCCCACGGAAGTTGAGGAGCAATTATAATTTAAAGCACCACGACCAAATGAGTTTTAGATAGTCTACTCTGGAAGCACTGAGAAAGGAAAACTGCTATAGTACCCTAGATGAGATCCTGTTGTTTAGAAAAGGGCAGTTAAAGATGTAAAAAAATTACAAGTCAAGAAATTTCAGAGGGCAAACTGGATGTGAGATTATAAGTCCGTATCAAGGTTATCAGAGACAGAGTGGAAGGAAGGAGTCTACTTTTCCCTTGTGTTCTCTTTGTTGGGCTTCCCTAATAGCACTTAGGGTAAATAATGTATGTACTCGTTCTTTCTCATACGATCACATCAAGTGAGAAAGGATTTAAACAATGAAGCAAAAAGGCAGACAAGGAGGTAGATCACATTTTAGCATGTCATTGCTGTCTCACTAGGACATAAATGATGAATGTCTTCCTCAATTTTATTGTCAAAAAATGATAAATATGATGCTCAAGTATTTTCTTCCACTCTGTGGGTTGAGTTTTCATGTTCCTGATGGTGTCCTTTGAAGTACAAGAATGTTTAATTTTGATGAAATCCAATTTACCTATTTTTCCCTCATTGTTTGTGCTTTTGGTGTCATATCAAAGAAATGCTTTCTTCTATGAGTTTTATAGTTTTAGCGCTTACTAAAGTTTTAGTTTTACTAAAAGTTTTAGTGCTTAGAGATCAAATTTTAGAATTTGATCCACTTTGATTTTTATAAATGGTGTGAGGTAATGAGGTAATGGTTTAACTTTTTTTTTTCCATATGTCAAGTTGTCCCAGAATCATTTGTTGGACTATTTGTCCACTGAATGGTCCTGATACCCTAACTGACAATCAGTTGACTACAGATGTATGAATTCACTTCTGGACTCTTAGTTCTAAGGTCTATATGTTTATCTTTCTGCCAGTATCATACTGTCCTGATTACCCTTGCTTTGTAGTACATTTTGAAGTCAAGAAGGGAGAGTCCTCCTACTTTATTCTTTTTCAAGATTGCTTTGGCTATTTTGAATCCTTTGCAATTCCCTATGGATTTCAGAGTCAGCTTGTCAATTTCTACAAAATCACCTAGGATACTGGCAGAGATCATACTGAATCTGTAGATCCATTAGGGGAATCTGTGCCAACTTAACAATGGTAAGTTTTCAATCCATGATCATGGGATGCTTTCCAATTTCTTTAGATCTTCTTTCAACAATGTTTTGTAGTTTTCAGCACACCATTTTGTACTTCTGTTACATTTATTCCAAGTATTTTATTCTTTTTGATGCTATTTATAAACACAGAGTAAATCATGCAATCACTCCCAGGTATACACCCAAGAAAAATGAAACCACACAAAAACTTGTACCCATATATGTAGAGAAACATTATTCATAAAAGCCAATTGTCCATCAACTGACAAAAGGATAAACAGTGGATGAACAGAATGTGGTATATCCAGGTAATGGAATATCTTCAGGTCATAAAAAGTAAATAAAAAAAGTAAATACTGATAACATGCTACAACATAGACACACCTTGGAAACGTTATGCCAAGTGAAAGAAGCCAGTAATCAAAAACCAGACCACATAGGATATGACTCCACTGGTATTTAATGGCCAGAATAGGGAAATCCACATAGACTGAAAATAGACTGGTGTTTGGCTGGGACTAGGGGTGGGGAAGGAGGAAGGAAGAAGGTAGACGGGACAGGAAGCTTAATGCTTAATGAATATAAAGGGATGGGGAGTGACAGCTTCAGAGTACAAGGTTTAGTTTTGAGACGATAAAAAAATAATTCTAAATTGACGAGTGTTAGATGCAGACATCTATGAACATACTAAAAACCACTGAATTGTACCCTTCAAATGGATGAACCATATGGCATGAAAATTATACCCCAATAAAGCTGTTTAAAAAGTGCTAAATAAAAATGACTTTGTGGGACAGCCTGGCACAGTACCACAGTGCAGTAACTGCAGGGCTGGCCAACCTTACCGTCACTGTGTGACACAGGAAAACCTGAAAACACACATGGGATCAAACCAGATGCAGAACCTATTGGCACAACAATAATTATATGACTTTACCACAGATCCATCCTTTAAGGATTACAGGATTTTAAGTGCTAAAAAGGACTTAAAACCATGGAGACTCCAACTCCACGGTTTAAAAAAAAAAAGGAGGCCTAGAAACTCCATGACTAACACAGTCACTTGTAAAAAATTGGGTTGTCCCATTTGTATATATATGGATTGGATTAGATTTGTAAATATGGTCGAGAAGAAAACACACAATCGGGACAATCATGAAAAACCACAGAAAAATTCTATCATTACCTTTAGCTTCTGAACACACAGCCAAAAATCCATCTTCTGTCATGGCTTTAAACAAAGGTCTCACTCCATAGGTATCTCTGCCCAAGAACACTTTCTTATTGGCAGTATCCAGTAAAATAAATGCAAATACCCCATCCAACATACAAACTGTTTGTTCAATTCCTCCTTTGTCATAAAGATGAAGGATTATTTCACCATCCACTTTGGTCTGGTATTCAAATTCAAAATGGTGTTGCAGCTTAAGGAAACAATAGCAAAATGAAAATGTTAGAATCATGTGCTTTCACTAATTTTTTTTTTATTGCAAAGTTGCTTCAGCATTTTTGTGCTCTATAATTTTGTGTAACTTAGTGATGTGATTTAAAAGAATCATGGCATTATCAAAATATAGCTTGTTTGAACTCAGAATCAAATGGTAGCGTAAAGTTAAGCCCATGAAAACTACGTGCATTCTGATAAAATAGAAGAGAAAGGTAATGTACCTCTGTACTATATGGAGGGATGGGAATGGATGTTATATACATACCATATGTGTAATACATGTGTAGTACATGTGTAGCTGTTGCTGCTTAGTCTCTAAGTCTTGTCCAACTCTTCCGCGACCCCACGGACTGTAGTCCGCCAGGCTCATCTGTCCATGGGATTTCCAAGGCAAGAATACTGGAGTGGGTTGCCATGCCCTTCTCCAGGGGATCTTCCTGTCCTGGGGATCAAACCTGCATCTCCTGCACTGGCAGGAGGATTCTTTACTGCTGAGCCACTAGGGAAGTCCAATACATGTGTATTTACATAAATATGTAAGTTAAGGAAATAGCTTGTCCAGGAGTGTCATCACACTAACCATGTGTCCTCTGCAACAGTGAGATTTCGGTTTGGGAACATAGTATTGACTGAAGTTCTTTCAATTCAGCCTCACAGACTTCCTATGCAAACAGAAAGCAAAAGGACAAACGTATTTGACACTAATTCCTGATGGACGAGTCCATCACGATGATAGAGACAAGTGGTCCAGAACAGAGTTGCTGGCCCTGGGGAGGCCTACAGCATCCCGCCCTTCCACACGAGGCATTAAAGCTACTTCTCAGGGATGGACAGAATGATGATGCTGAAGCTTTATTCATCCACATTCTCCTGGGGAACAACAAAGATACCATCACACCCACCACGTGTAGAGAGGGTTTCCTTAAATTAGGCCCAAACTCCTGTGGCTCTCCATTACCATTGGTAAACTGTGAGGGTGAAAAGTTCTCAGGGTGTCCTTCTTTCTTTGTACTTACTCATATTTTTGGCTGATAATAGGGAAGAGGTTCACATAAACAAAATCAAACGGAAATGCTGAGTACGTTTGAACACTTAAAACATGTTTTTAAAATTTAAGGAGTCTCCATGCTTGTATGACCTGTAAATGCTTCACAACCACACTCACGCTTTAATTTCTTAACATTTTGCCTAAAAGCTCAGAACTGCGCAAAGATGGGCTCTGGCCACTTTCAGTGACCACGAAGTCACCTCTTGGTCACTCTCGCTGCTCTGAGAGACTGTCCGTGGTGATCTCTGTCACGAGGAGCTAGGGGTTGCAAAGGGTCTTCTGCTGACCCTTCTGGGCTTAAGTACCTGCAGGATAAATGAGCCTACAACACCCGATGACTTTCAGCCAGCAACAGCTTCCAAACCTACCCTCCATGACCACCGCATCACCATGGCTCTTTGGCCTAAAGCTCACAGGTAATTTACTGTTTAATGATTCACATGTACACTGCCCAGTCTCTTGAAGCCCCCAATACCCTGCCACCAACCAGAAATCACACTGCCGTTTGACTTTCTGGCTGCAGGGTTCTGAAGCGCTCCCCACAGCGAGAGGGCCTTCTCTCTGCCCAGCCTGCACTCATATTCTTCTCTCTGATGGGTCTCCATCCATTCTCAACACACTGCTGGCTATATTTTGTAGTAAATTCTATTTTTATTTAAAAAAGGGGGACTTGGAAGCTTACGCTGAATAATTTTACATAAGCCTAAAATGTCAGTTCTACTCTTTAGACAGGTTTTAGCTGTTTGCATTGGATAACCTGAACGATGGGTAGAAGGAATGGAACTCCTCTACTTCTGAAAATACAACATACTTGGCTAATTTAGAAGAAAAATATTTTCAAAATATTTAACTTTTTAACAACGTGTTCACAAAATACACAAAAGCAGCTATGTTGTTCAAGGAAAACTAGGCATTTCCTATCTCATTTAAGGGGAAAGTCAGGCCACTACTGCTATGATACAACTTAGCATTCTTACATATATGGTGCTAACTTGGTTTAGAAAGGAAGTTTTTTTTATTTTCGTTTGTTTGTTTTGTTTTGTGGCCACACCTCTCGCATGTGGGATCTTAGTTCCTGGACCAGGGACCAAACTCACAGACCCTACAGTGGAAGCATGGAGTCTTCAACACTGGACCACCAGGGAATTCCCAGTAAGGACGTTTTAACTGCTTCCTTCCTCTCTTCCCACTAGTTTGAAAGTCCATTTTTACCTTTCCTGTTCCATCTCACTTCCAAGCACCATGAAAATGATGTCTGGTGTACAGCAGGCCTTAATGAAACACAAGAAAGGAAACTGCTAAATAACTACCTGTGTGTGTGTTTGTAGTGTCGTGGGCAATAGCCCCTGTTGCGCTCAGCTGTTCAGTCATGTCTGACTCTGTGCAACCCCATGGACTATAGCCTGCCAGGATCCTCTGCCCGTGGAATTTTCAGGCAAGAATACTGCAGTTGGGTGCCATTTCCTACTCCAGGAGATTTTCCCGACCCAAGAATCAAAAGTGAAACCCACATTTCTTGCATCTCTTGCTTTGGCAGGCAGATTCTTTACCACTAGCGCCACCTGGGAAGCCCTGAATTCTTCAAATGAGAAGCACTTTCCTTGAAGTATTTCTACAAGTGAACTAAGTGGACAACAAACAATGGCTAAAGCTATTGTTCAAAGATAAACATGACAAGAGGATGACTAGAATATAAATCCCTACTCATGAATGAAAGTCCATCCTAAAGGAAATCAATCCTGAATATTCACTGGAAGGACTGATGGTGAAGCTGAAACTCCAATACTTTGGCCACCTGATGCAAAGAACTGATTCATTTGAAAAGACTTTGAGGCTAGGCATGATTGAGGGTGGGAGGAGAAGGAGATGAGAGAGATGAGATGGTTGGATGGCATCACTGACTCAACGAACATGAGTTTCAGTAAACTCCAAGGTTGGTGATGGACAGGGAGGCCTGGCGTGCTGCAGTTCACGGGGTCGCAAAGAGTCAGACACGGCTAAACGACTGAACTGACTGACTGACTGACTGACTCATGAATGACAGGAATATATCAAGAAGGCTCAAAAAGTACCAAGAAACATCACAACCCAATGTATGAACCTTGAATGAAATCTGAGTCAAACCAAAACACAGCTATAAATATCAATATGTTCTTAGAACACCTGGTGAAATTTACTATGAACTAGATATTAGAAGGTATTATGGCTTCTCAGGAGTTATATAATAGTATTGGTGTAAAGTAGAAGAATGTCCTTCTTCTTAGGAGATAAATGTTTACATATTTTAAAGTGCCACAGTATTGTTGCTATTGATGTTTAGTCACTCAGTCATGTCTGAGTCTTTTGTGACCCTATGATCTGTAGTCCACCAGGTTCCTCTGTCCGTGGGGTATCCCAGGGAAGAATACTGGAGTGGGTTGCCGTTCCCTTCTCCAGAGGATCTTCCTGACCCAGGGATTGAACCCACATCGCCTGCATTAGCAGGCAGATTCTATACCACCTAGGTAAACTCTAAAGTGATTAAGCCCAGAATTGAATGTCTGTGTAGTACAGGCAGAGAGGTAAAGCCAAAAGGGCAAAACATTAGCAGTTATTCAATCCAGGTGCTCTATATTCTGTTATTTTCTATAAATGTGAAATTTTCAAAATTAAGAGTTGGGGAGGCAAGTGACAAAAAATACTTGCCAATTTTAGATTCAAAATTTTCTTATGAAACACTAGCCCCAAAGAATTCCATACTGCAATGCTCTTAGCAAATGTGGCTTCCTTGGGTCATAATTTTCACACCCTCCCCACTCTCATTCTAAGAGTACACTTTCACCAGATTAAAAGTTGTTCCAATTTTAGTGCTTCCTTCCTGCACTCCACTACATCTGGCTACCTGTCTGTCCCTTGGCTCTGATTAAGACAATTACGAAACAGCATTTTAAGGGCAGTCTGAAATGAAATATTTTGTTTTATGCTCTACAGTAAACAAGCCTTTTCCACATGCAAATTTCCGAGCCCAGGTGAAACAAAGCCAGTTATTTGGGAGCCATCATCTACTTCCTCTCCAGGAAGTGCAGAGGAGCTGGGAGGATGTGTGAGTGGGCCATTGGCCCCTTTTGCCATCTCTAATGGTAAACAAGGAATTAGTAGGTGAACAATAAAGCAAGCAGGATTGGCCCGATACTAGATGCATGCTGAAGAAATGATTTCAGCAAGCCTGGATGCTTGCATCTTCCCATACATAGAAGATCCGTAAAACTCTTTATGTGAGAGATTTTGTTTTCTCTTAACAATAATCTTTTAATATTCAGATTACCTGCCCCTTGCTGCAAACTTTTATATAGCCTGGCTCCTCCCCACCTCCTCAGGACTGGCTCTCTAGGAGTCACCAGAGATACTGTCCTAACATCCCCACAGAATAAAACTTAACTCTCAACTTTTAGGTTGCACGTTATTTTTTTAGTCAACAGCAGGATCACCCACAAACTATTACATTCTATCCCTGCCTTAAAATCTTCAAATCTCATTGCTATTAGAATTACATTCTACTGTTTTACCAAGTCCTGCTTGCTCTGGTCCTGCCCGACCTCCCCAAGTTCACCTGGCCCAGCTGCCCCTTGCTCACTTATGAACATCCCAGGGCTCTACACATGCTGTTCCCTCTGCACAAAATGCTCTTCCCAGCCCTGCTAGTTCATCCTTGTCCATTAGGTCTGAGTTTAAACGACAGTTCCTCAAGAGGCCTTCTCTGACAAACCTGTACTCAAACTGGATCCCCCATACCCATCAACTCCAAATTCATTTTTTCCATAAAGCTTAGTATATGTATGGGGCTTTTCTGGTGGCTCAGCTGGTAAAGAACCCGCCAACCAATGCAGGAGATGTGAGATTTGGGTTTAATCCCTGGGTCAGGACAATCCCCTGGAGAAGGAAATGGCAACCTGCTCCAGTATTCCTGCCTGGAAAATCCCATGGATAGAGGAACCTGGTGGGCTACAGTCCATGCGGTCGCAAAGAGTCGGACCTGACTGAGTGCACAAAAACACAAGTAAATGCACAATGATTTTTGTTGTCTGCTCCTTAATAGAATAAACTCCAGTAGTATGCAGACCTACCTTTCATATTTATTACTGCACCCCGGGTGCCTAACACAGGTTATAATTAATATTTAAACTAATAATAGGGAAAAAAAGATTCTTAACAGTTAAAAACCTGAAATGGAATCCTCATTTTATTTATTTTTTGGTGACCAAGTCATTCTACCTCTTTGTGCATCTGTGCCCTGTCTATCTATATATGATTGGAGCAAGTGAGAAAGAACATGGGAAGTGGTTGAAAAGTAAAAAACATTAAACAATAATAAAATTATTATAACCAACTAGCTCTGAGGCTTAATCACATCCAGATAGCTTCTGGTTTTATTCTGTTTACCTTCCTGTGGTTGTAGATTTCACCGTTGTAACAGAGCCACAAGTACGGGTATTTCTTCACTCGAATTGGCTGCATTCCAAACAGCTGGTCAACGACCGCCAACCGGTGAAATCCAAAGCAGCAATTGGTGTATCCATTAACATTTTCAAAACGGAATGCATCCGGACCCCTGTGTGCAATCTTCATAGCACTCAGACACTGAACAGAAAGGCAGTCATCGCTGCCAAAGAGCGCCCAAATGCCACACATGGTGCAATGAAGCTCCGGGCTCTCTATGGAGACAAAAGTAGGCCAATTAAATAGTCAACATACAACCCAAGTCTTCATTCAATCTCAATGCCCAAAACTTGCATAAGCCACTTCAAAGAGTGAAATATGCTATCTTATCCACAATTCACCAGTAGGTTGGCAAGCACAGAGGGTAAGAGAATGATTTAATTTACTTACAAGTATTCAGGAAAGATGAATGACCTTTACATCCAGCCGGCTATTAATATCCAGCAGTTTAGCCCCTAGTCAAAGCTTGCTTCCCTCTGACATTATGATTTGATAAGCTAGAGCTAGCAGTGTTCAGGCCATATTCTGTTTTCTATCCTAGGTTTACACCCAAGACACAGATACACATGCAGACTGGCTCCAGCCCACCCAGGGATCCTAGTCTACTCTCTTCATCCCAGAATCCCAAAAGCTCTGAAAAAAACAAGAAATGCTCCAGCATACTACGATCGCCTCTTAGGTCTTGAGAATAAATGTATCTCTCTTTATTTTTTATCCAGTATATTTGGCTGTGCCATATGCATGCAGGATCTTGGTTCCCAGACTGCAGTCATGAAATTAAGAGACACATGTTCCTTCAAAAACTAGCTGACAAACCTAGAAAGCACATTAAAAAGCAGAAACATCAGTTTGCTGACAAAGGTCCGTATAATCAAAGCTATGGTTTTTCCAGTAGTCAGTACAGAAGTGAGAGTTGGACCATAAAGAAGGCTGAATGTCGAAAAATTGATGCTTTTGAATTGTGGTGCTGGAGAGGGCTCCTGAGAGTCCCTTGGACTGCAAGGAGATCCAACCAGTCAATCCTAAAGGAAATCAGTGCTGAATATTCATTGGAAGAGCAGATGCTAAAGCTGAAGCTCTAATACTTTGGCCATCTGATGCAAAGAGCCAACTCACTGGAAAAGACCCTGATGCTTGAGGGCAGGAGAAGAGGGCAACAGAGGATGAGATGGCTGGATGGCATCATCAACTCAATGGACATGTGTTTAAGCAAACTCCAGAACACAGTGTAGGACCAGGAAGCCTGGTGTGCTGCAGTCCGTGGGGTCACCAAGAGTTGACAGGACTGAATAACTGAACAACTAAAACCAGAGATCAAACCCACACCCTGCGCAGTCGATCTGGGAGTCTTGACTGCCAGGCAAGTCCCCTAAATGCATCTCTTTACCCGTTCAGTTCAGTTCAGTTGCTCAGTCATGTCTGACTTTCTGCGACCCCATGGACTGCAGTATGCCAGGCTTCCCTGTCCATTACCAACTCTGGGAGCTTACTCAAAATCATGTCCATCGAGTCAGTGATGCCATCCAACCGCCTCAGCCTCTGTTGCCCCCTTCTCCTCCCACCTTCAATCTTTCCCAGCATCAGGTCTTTTCAAATGAGTCAGTTCTTCGCATCAGGTGGCCAAAGTATTGGAGTTTCAGGTTCAGCATCAGTCTTCCAATAAATATTCATGACTGATTTCCTTTAGGATGAACTGGTTGGATCTCCTTGCAGTCCAAGGAACTCTCAAGAGTCTTCTCCGACACCACAGTTCAAAAGCATCAATTCTTCGGCACCCAGCTTTCTTTATGGTCAAACTCTCACATCCACACATGACTACTGGAAAAACCATAGCTTTGACTAGAAAGACTTTTATTGGCAGAGTAATGTCTCTGCTTTTTAACATGCTGTCTAGGTTGGTCCTAACAGACATTTAATGGGTAGAAAAGATGATCGTACATATTTCCTAAGTGTAATATTAACTTACCTAGATATTATAAACATTTCACTACTTCTAGCTTACTGCCAAGTGATTTATACAAATATTATCAAAGAAATGTAAAAAGAGAAAGCACTATTATCTGATATCCTAGCTTAATGACAAAAAAAAATTTGTTTAAGTTGACAGAGATACAAAATGTTCACCATCAAAATGTTCTGAAGGACCAAAATATTCTTAAACACTTCTGTCTCAAAGCCACCATGGTCAGAAAGAAAGCAAAGTAGCCTGGACAAACATAGCAGTATCTCTGCAAAACAACATGGCTCATCTTTGTAGGCCAAGAAGTAAGTAAGTACTTCCTATACAAAGACAAATGATAATTACTTTTCTATTCAAATTCAGTTCTCAACTGTGAAATAATGAGACCTTTTTTTTGGATGCCATCAACTCCAAATAGTTACTTTACTTAGGTAAAAATCTAGAAGTCTTGGAAACTATTTTCGTATTTTTTAAATGCAAATTTGTAGCAAATGCCTGGATAAATGGCATCAAAAAGTATATAAATATTCAAGTTACATTAATCACTTGGAACAATCCTCTGAAGACATTTCATTCGTATTTAAATGAACCAAAGTAGGTGGGACAGACAGAGCAGTATCTCGGAAAAACAATGTGGTTCATCCTCGAAGGCCAAAGAACCACAGCCTTGTTAGACCTTTTCAGGAGACCAGACCAAATTAATGGAAAACTGTATTAGAACAACTTGGAAATGAAGTATCACATGTTCTATGTGGACCCTTCCAGGCATTTGACCAAATACCTATAACCAGATACAGGAACACCTTTGAGACACTGTCAGTTTGGTTCTAGTAAAAAAGTAAGTCACGTAAACTTTTTGGTTTCCCAGTGCATATAAAAGTTTTATTTACATTATACTGTAGTCTATTTATTAAATGTGCAATAGCATGATGTCTAGCAGTGTACATACTATAATTTAAAAATATTGCTAAAAAAAAATGCTAACCATCATCTGAATCTTCAGCAAGTAGCAAGCTTTTTGCAATAGAAACTTCAAAGATCACTCATACAGATGTGGGTAATAAAATTTGAAGTTACCAAAATGTGACAGACAAGAAGAGCAAATGCTGTTGGGAAATACGGTGCCTATGCAGACTTGCCATGCACCTTCAATTTGAAGAAAAAAAAGCAGTACCTGCAAAGCACAACGAACTAGGTTTGCTTGGATTTACTTTGAGATTTACTGAGAAAATTCAGTGCGATTTAAGTGAGCTGACTATCAATAAGTCATCTACCTCTGACTCTATACAATGAAAAATAGGCTCTGAAAGTGCTTTGAAAATCACTGGAGGTCATTAGTGAATCATTTCCCTAGGTCTTCCTAATGCTAGTGAATTCCATTAATCGTGCTATAGCAATACACTTAAGCACTCAATTGGAGGGAAAAGAGGGATGACAAATGATTGCAAAGCACACATTTCTGCAGTAGGAAAAGCAAATTAAAACTATCACCAATTATTTTTATTGGAATCAGTCTTACTTGCAAACATCCTACTTGGCAAGGCTTTTTCCCACTGCTGTTACCTGTTCCCAGTAATTTTCCATATTTTGTCATAGAAGTCTAAAGCAGTGCTATCCAATGGAAATGTGAGCCACATATGTAATACTGAATAAATTAGCAGCCCCGTTAAAAGAGAAAAAAAATGAAATTTTAAATAGATTTTAACACAATGTACTGAAAATAGTATTACTATTACTGCAACATGTAAAATAGTACAAAAACATTGACAAGATATTTTACATTGTTTTTCTCTATTAAATCGTCAACACTTAAAGCAAATTTCAATCCGGATTAACCAGCATTTCCCGTTTTCAACAGTCACCTGTGGCTAACTGTTACCGAACTGGAGTGTTGTTTCAGCGCATTTAATTACTCAAAAACTTAAACATTTAATTACATCAAGTGCTATGGTGAAGTTCAAGATCTCAGCAACGAACTCCTGCACAGCTTCAAGACCTAAGTTACCTCTAGTGAATCTTACAAGAATGCGATCAATCAATGAAAAAGCTGAGTTACTGGTGCTTTTAAATTATTTGTCAAGCACCACGGGCAACAGACGGTGAAGAAATCATGTAGGCCACAGGCTGGGGGCGGAAAGTGTTCCTTCACTCAAAATAGCAACATTAATTTGAAGCCGTTCCTATAAAACAGATAACCACTGAGAAAAGCCATGCCAGTTTTTCGGGGGTTTTTTTGTTTGTTTGTTTGTTTGTTTGTTTTTGCCTTTTCCCAGACCGCGCCGCCAGTCATCCTAAACTGATCTCTTCTGAGCAGGATTTGCTCAGCAAGTCACTTGTTGAGTCTTGCAACAAGAGATGGGGGGAGGGGTAGCTCGGAAAAACCAGGTGGGAAGCCGGAGGTAAGGAGTATCCGAGGCCGCGACAGACAGCCCAGGAGACACTCTCTCCAGGATCAGAGCCTAGGGAACGCGTGGCCCCGCGACTCCCAGCTGCACCCGGACCACGTGCGCCCTCCAGCCCATCCAGGGCAGGGCCCTCGAAATGCAAAAATTTCCGCAGGCTTCGACGCAATATAATAACAATAATAAAATAATGAAATTTACAGGCGCCAACCTAAACCGCCGCCGCCGTCTCTCCAGAGCGGCAGGGCCGCCTCTCTGGGGGGCCAGGCGACCCCTCTCTCCCGGACCACTGCGGAGGTCTTCCCGCCCCAGCTGGCTCCCAGGTGCGCAACAATCGGCCCCACCTCCCCGGTCTTCCTAAAGCTGCTGCATCCCGGAGTACCGGGATCCGCGTCTGCCCACCCTTCGGGCGGGCCAGGTTGCCGCGCATCTTCCTACCTCTCTGGGGGCAGCCCTGCGGCACGCTCGCTGCAAGGGCGCCGCGACCCGCGGCTGCCGGGCCTACCTGGGCTCCAGCGGGGCGGGTGGGCCGGAAGGGCCCAGCAGCGGCTTGCAGGGTGGGGGCTTTCGCTCACCCCTCACGTTATACCCTCCCGGCTCCTGTAATGCTTGCGGGAAGTTTCATCACTTCTGGAAAGACCAACCAACGCGCAGGGGCGTGGCCCGCGGGGCGTGAAGGCGCTGTAGCCGGGCCAGGACAGGATGCGGAGCGAGAGAGGCGGGGGAACGGCTCCTGTTTCCAGCGTCTTAAAGTGTTAGTGCCTCTGCGGAAGGATAACCTCAGAGGTCTGGCCAGGTCCCCCACTGACACGTAAGATGGCCTTACCTGCTGTTCTGACAATTCATTAAACTTTCGTACCTGGTTTGTTCTTAGAGAAATTATCAGTAATTGATTGCAGTATGCCTTCTGCAGCGTATCTTCCTCATGTCCTTAACTGCGAAATCTTTAGCACTATATTTCTTCCTTACTATAAGAAAGCATCTGATACATAGCTGTGGATACACATATATTTGCTAAATTAATAAATACTGAGGCAGATGGCTGGAAGGGTCTCCACCTTTTATTAAATGCAGGTTAGATTTCATTAGGTTCTTCTACCTCAGACAGAGTTACATTTCCCCTTCCTCTGAGCATATGGCTCAGTGTATTTGTCTTGTGACGGATCGTCAGACGTCTTCTGTGGTTGTATTGGTGCACAACCAGATCGTCACCTTGTGTCGACTTCTTCACCTTTTGAGTCCCAGGAACGGCTCAGTGGATACATGGACTCAATTCGATTCAATTACTCATTACATTTCGTCGTTGACAAGTTATGCTTTCTGGAAAAGGACTGAGTTCCATTCCAGCCTGAATTTTATGACTTATGTAGTAATATGATCATTAGATACGTCCTATAACCTCTTTACATTTCCATCTTTAAAATAAGCAAGTGAGAGACTACTAGGGGTCCTTCCAAATCCTGAAATTTTTAAGTACTAACGTGATGAGAGTTCTGAAGAGTTATAGCACCCAAGGAGGGAAATCAATTTTTTCATCCCCACATTATCAACTATCTCATCAAAAAACCCCACAGCATTGCAATCAGGTTATTTTTACTTTAGGCCCAGCTAGAAGAATATTATCTGAATTTACGCACCTAATTGTTGTGGATCCAGGATGTGAAGCCATGTTTGTCTGGATCACCAGGCCTTTTTCTTTTCATCACATCTGCCTGTGGAACAGAATGACAAGAAGATCTGGGTTATACTGGAAATGCTGACAGAGGAGAAAAGGGCTAATATAGCCTGTCTTATTTTTGCTAAACATGAATGATTTCTGTTCAGGACAAAATATATTTTCTAGATTTCATCCCCATTCCTATATTGGAGAATTACCCTAAAATTAGACTTTTTCCTATTTATTATCTGCACGGAGACTCACCATTTTAAAGGCATTGTTGAACTTCTACCAGTACTGCCCTCAAATTTATTATGCAGAACCAGGAAAGACCTGCCCTCAGAAAAATACATTTAAGGCCTAATATTTCTTTGTAAGATTCAAGTCATGTTGATACGTAAAACCAAAATAGATGAGTGGCCCCTAAACCTTTTAAGTACAAAGATTCCTTATAGAATTTTGTTTAAAAACATCTTCTTGACCTGCCCCCACAAGAAGGTAGTGTACTTTTAGAGTCTCTTTGATAGAGAAAACATGCTATGATAAAAATAATCAAGGCCCCATGACTTCATTATACTCTATGATAAATTTGTATTTTACTGGTCACATCAGCACCAAAATAAATTAAGAAATAGTAAAATTACATGTGCAGAGACATACTGAGATCAGACTACAGTCAATGCTTGTCAAGGATACAGGTTTGATATCCTCATGTAATACATTCCCAACTAGTTCAGTAATTGCCAAGGATATAAATTCCCTAAGAACAGTGGACACTAGTTGATGACAAAGATGATAGAGGACTAAGTTCTAAGGTTCTTTGTTTCCCTAAATTTTCAGCATCAAATAGACTTTGCTACGTCCTATTCTGTATACTACAGGCTTCCCAGATGGCTCAGTGGTAAAGAATCCTCCTGCCAATGCAGGAGACTTAGGAGACTCAGGTTCAATACCTGGGTCGGGAAGATTCCCTGGAGTAGGAAAAGGCAACCCACTCCAGTATTCTTGCCTAGAAAATCCCATGGACAGAGGAGCCTGGTGGGTTACAGTCCATGTGGTTGCAAAGAGTCAAACGTGACTGAGCAACTGAGCACACACACATATTCTATATATTAGTACTATCTCAAGCCTAAGAATAATTTGGAAAGTAGGTTTTCTACCCACATTTTATAATGTAAAAATAAGAGAAACTGAGAGATTTAGCCAAACACATACTGTTTGCTAAATCATAAAGAAGTGAATCATAATAGTATAAATCCCATTTCCCTTTCCACTTCATCTAGGTAGCGGAAGATAGATATCATTTGATATGTTACCTGGTGTGGTTGGTGGTACTGTACTGGAAGTCTTTTGCTTGTCCCTTCAGAGCCACTTTCAATCTTATGCCCTGGCTTCCCTGCCCTCCTCTTTCACTGGGAGTGACTAAATGGTTCCACTTCAAGGAGCTGCAGAGGGTGGGAAGGAGAAGGACATCTCTTTTCCTGGCTCACCCACCCGAAAGCTCCTCTCCTGCAGCTCCTGTCTGCTGACCCTCTTTTTCTCCTTATCTGCAGATTCCAGGCACTGCTTCCTCCTCACCTCCTCAGGCCTAGCGCTGAGGTGCCGAGCTGTCCTGTTCTCCTAAGCCCTGTCCACACTTCTCTGATCAGTTCTAACTGGAGTGTGCCATCTGCTTCCTATCACAACCTGACCCCATACATCGGTCTTAAGTTATAACACGGAGTTTGTGGTGGATTAAGCTACAGTAGAAGCTTCCCAGGTGGCTCAGCTATAAAGAATCTGCCTGCCAATGCAAGGGACATGGGTTCTATCCCTGGGTGGGGAAGATCCTCTGGAGAAGGAAATGGCAATTCACTCCAATATTCTGAGAAATCCCACAGACAGGGGAGCCTGGTGGGTTACAGTCCATAGGGTCACAAAGAATTGGACATGACTTAGCAACTAAACATCAACAACAAACTAGCATGGAAAATGATTCATGTTCTCTCAATTATCCAACAGAGAAGGCAATGGCACCCCACTCCAGTACTCTTGCCTGGAAAATCCCATGGATGGAGGTGCCTGGTAGGCTGCAGTCCATGGGGTCTCGAAAAGTTGGACACGACTGAGCGACTTCACTTTCACTTTTCACTTTCATGCATTGGAGAAGGAAATGGCAACCCACTCCAGTGTTTTTGCCTGGGCAATCCCAGGGATAGCGGAGCCTGGTGGGCTGCTGTCTATCGGGTCGCACAGAGTTGGACACGACTGAAGCGACTTAGCAGCAGCAGCAATTATCCAATGCAAATGAAAACTAAATTATGTTAGCCTATTTTCCCATGTCTTATCTCATTCTGAGATAATGATCTTATCTCATTATTGAATACTGAAATCTCACACTAAAAGCTGCCAGGGAGCACTTAAAATTATTTGACCTCCAGTCCCTGGTTCTTTAGAACCAGAATAAAAGCCTCTTCTGTCAAGTAAAACCTGTAGGCCTGTTCCCCATCCCCCAAATGTAATTGATAACACAAGACTGTATTTGTTAAGCCTTGAGAGCATTAATTAAAGTCTTTAAATTTCTTCGAAATATCTACTGAATTGTTTTTTTCTCAATTTTTTTGTAGGTAGATCCATTTTCTAGAATTTAAAAACTATATAGTTGTTAGACAGTTACATGATAGTAGCTGTCCTTGGATATTTATTGACTAAGAAAAAGTACATGATAATAAAAAGCTTCATTGATGTTAATAACACCTTAAAGTAAATACATGTTGAATTTAGTAATGGTGAGTTGCAGTGGAATAAGTGAGAAGAATAGAATGTTCTCCACTCTCTATAATGGACTGGATGAAACTTTCCTTGTGGTCCTCAGGAAAATGAATCCTTCCTTCCTATGGCTCACATGTGACTTACAGCTGATGTTCCAGCCTTATAATGTTGGTAACTGAGTCTGAGTATGAGTCTCCTAGCTAGCTGTGAGCTCCGAACAGTTCCGTCAAAGCATGTTAATGATGCTAGGTTAGAAAACTAGAATATTGAAGTCTATTCACAAGTATACAAATAGTTTATGTCTCTTGATCTTCTTGGGTTTCCACATCTGTAAAATAATGAGGCGGAAATAAACAAACTTTGGTGTTTCTTCTAGTCTTACAATTCTGTTAAAACTAAACAGACATGAGCTATTTACAGCATTCCAGCGTAGGAGTTCAGATCAGTAAGTATTAATTTCTCATCTAAGAAACCCTTATATTTACCTTTCAATAAGATTTCCCCTTATTTAAAGATAATCGAGAATCAGAGATAGGACAGGACTTGGGATCACATAGTTATCAGGATTTGAACTCAAAGGGATCTGAACCCAGAATCCCTTGTCCACAACCCCACATGGCCTCTTGTCTGGGAAACTGATCTATATAAGAAGATTATCCTTTTTATTTCAGGGTACAAGTGAGATCCAGGTTAGGCTGTGTTAAAATATAGCATATTATCAAGTATAATCTCTTTTCTGTTCTTGCATTTTTTATTGGAAGCTAACAAAGATGCAGAGGCACTTTTAAAATTGTTTTAGTTCAGTTATTAAGGATGTAGATATAGTTCCTTCTATTCCTGTTTTGAAAAGACTCTGGTATAGGTGTCCTCATCCTTCTCCATTCCCATTTACCCATTCCCACTCTGTCACTCCCATTTTACCCAATTCTATTATGTAAAATTAATATGCCCTATATGCAGGATCCACAGCCAGAGAACAGCCCTAGCTGAGAATATTAATTAAAACAAGAGTTTCACATGAGAATAATCTTGTTGGTATGTAGTTCTAAACAAGAATGTCTTTTTTAATGTCAAAATATTGAGCGGTTTATACATATAACAGTAGTTGTATATCAGCCTCCCGTTGATTGAGAAATATGTGATAAGCCACTTAAAATTCAGTGAAGACTTTGAAACTCATTTTGTGTTCTTCAGCATGTAAGAACATCCACGTATATCATAGGTTAATAATTCATCACGTGCATTCTTGATGCCTCCGATAGGCGAGAGTGGCAAGGGCAAGGATAGGGTGATGTTGTAAATAGAAAGGAAAGGGCAATGGAAGTGACAAGGGTCATGAGAGGTTCGTAAGTGCAATGAAATGATCAGATTGACTTTTTCAAGAGCTAACGTCAACAACAGTGGGGAGAACCAACTGCAATGGGGAATAGCTTCCTACCAGCAGGAAGTCAATGAGAAAGCAGAGGAGAATGTCAGCGACGCTGGGATGCAGAACCTGATGGATGTGGAGACAGTGGGTATTAGGCAGAGGGAGAGGGAAAATCCAGAACAGTCTAAACTCAGGGACTGGATTGAAGGAGAAACCATAATAGGAAATAAGGAATATCAGAGGAGGAAATATTAGAACAGGGGCATCTGCAGGGTAGGGAAGGGGTTGGGCGATGTTTAGGTTAGTGCCTATTAAGATAGAAATGCCTGCATTCATGCTAAGTTACTTTAGTCGTGTCCAGCTCTTTGTGACCCAATGGACTGGAGCCCTCCAGGCTCCTCTGTCCATGGGATTCTTCAGGCAAGAATACTGGACTGGTGACCTGAGCTATGTCCATTAAGCAGTTGGATGGATATGCCAGTTTAAAACTAGGGTGATCTGAGTTAGACTTTTAGATGACAATAAAGCATAGTAACTGTAACAGCTTTAGAGTCAAGACAGACAGTGAGTTCAATCAAAGCTCTGCCATTTGCTAACTCCCTGGGATTAGGGCAAGATTCAGAGCCTTACTGAGCAAAAACTTTCCCATTTGAAAATGAGGATAGTAATACTCAGAGGAGTTTTTAGTGTGGGTAGAAGGCAGACAAGGCAGATAAAGAAATTAGCAAAGTGCCTGACACATAATAGTAAACTCTCAGTAAATGTTAGATGCCATTATTATTACACAGGTTATTGAACCAAAAATAGAGGTAAAAACTGAAACCAAAGGATTGAAAGTGACAGTTGTGGGAGGGAGTACATGAGAGAGAATGATCAAAGGCAAGGTCTTGGAGATGCCTGAAGAGGCAGGCAGGGCATGAGCAGGCGAAACGGACTGAGAAGGTGTAGAGGTAAGGGAAAGAAGAGTCAGGAGAGAGTGCTGGCCTGAAAGCTGATGGAAGAGTTGGAACAAGTAGGAGGATGGATCAAAATCACCACATTAAGGAGTTATGGAGCAGAAAATTAACCATTAGCTCTCTTAATGAGGACGTTGCTGTTGACCTGAACAAACAGTGCTTTGAAGACAGGGTAGAGGCAGTTCACTGAAATAGCGTTCAGCATTCCTAGGAGTCTAAAGCTTAATTACTAAAAATGGACATATAATTATAAGAATACGTAATCCAGCTTAAAACCAGGAAGGGGCTAATTAGTAGCATTAACACAGCTGAAATGGTTCTCTCCAGGAACTTTTCCCTCAGTGTGTGATCATGGTATTATTTCTCTCATCTTAAAAACAACAACAAATTCTTGACTCTGTAATTCTATTTCTTCCTCTGTCTACTGCTCCATCTCTCTTTTTAACCTCACAGCAAAATTCTTCCAATGGCTGAAATCCCCCATCTCCAAGTTTCTTCTACACTCACTCCAAAAGGACTTCTCTCCCACAATCCACAAAAATTACTATTGTCAGAGTCACCAGTACCCTCACATTTCAAAGTCCAACGGTCATTTCTTAGTCCTCACCTTGGTTGACCTTTTAGCAACATTTGATAGTCAATCATTGTCCTTTAAATGCTTAGCTTTCAGGATTCATATTCTCTTCATTTTCCTCTCTTTTTCCCAGGCACCCTGTCTCCTTTGCTGTTTCTTTATCATCACCGTGATTCCTTAATACCAGAGAGCCCTACAGTTTAGTCCTTGGACACCCTTATCATTATTTTCTTAATCCATGGTCATTATTCACTCAGCAATCTAATCTAGTATCATGACTTTAAAAATATTTGCATGCTGATTCCCAAATTTATAGTGCAAACTTAGATCTTTCCAGAAATTCCAGAATACTATATCCATCTTCATTTCAGCATTTTCACTTGAAATATTTTTAAAACTGTAAGTTTTTGAGCTGTGTATCAACTAAATCAATGCTTGTTAACCCTTTCAAGCATGTGGAATACTTCCTAACTTAAATTTTAAACAATTCACATGAGAGTAGTTGTAATTGGCTATCCATTGAGAGCAAAATGTATAATGAAACAACCTACTATGACTTTAGTCACACATTAACATTCACCATTATAGTCACTTGAAAAACATTTTATAGATGTATCAATTACATTACTTGTAGACAATGAAACAGCGACATCCACATTCACTAATTCCTTGCTATAAAATTGCCAAACTCCCCAGATCTATGCCCCACAAGTTGAAAAACACAACTGGATTACCAACTAATTCATAAACATGTCCAAACATTGATACCTTCAATGCAGAGCTTACTATTTAAATCGTATCAATAAAAAGGTTGACACTTGGTCCCAGGTGGTACAGTGGTAAAGAATCCGCCTGCCAAGGCATGAGGTGCAGATATGCGTTAGATCCCTTGGTTGGGAAGAGCCCCTGGTGAAGGAAATGACAACCCATTCCAGTATTCTTGCCTTGGAATAAAGGAGTCTGGCGGGCTATAGTTCATGGGTTCCAAAGGGTCAGACACAATTGAGCGACTGAGCACGTAGCCTAGATGCCTGATTCCTTGTTGCTCTTCATTTCAATAAAACTACTTTTAGGGATTCTCTTTACAAGCACTAGGGCTTCCCTGGTAGCTCAGTTGGTAAAGAATCTGCCTGCAACATAGGAGACCCCAGTTTGATTCCTGGGTCAGGAATATCTGCTGGAGAAGAGATAGGCTACCCACTCCAGTATTCCTGGCCTTCCCTTGTGGCTCAGCTGGTAAAGAATCCACCCACAATGCGGGATACCTGGGTTAGATCTCTGGGTTGGGAAGATCCCCTGGAGAAGGAGAAGGCTACCCACTCCAGTATTCTGGCCTGGAGAATTCCATGAACTGTATAGTCCATGGGGGTCACAAAGAGTTGGACACAACTGAGCAACTTTCACTTAAAAGCATTACAATTCAGAATGGGAAAAACAGAAATCCTTGTGTTTAACCCTCTCATCGTCAATCTTCTCTCATGATTTCCTAAAAGTACCACCAGTATCTGCTCACATCCTAAATACAGTTCAAAGGTCAAATAGCAGAAGATAAAATTTGAAAATAGCCAATATACCATTAAATTGCCATGATTTTGCTTTGTGATATTTTGACTGGAATTTAAAACTCACTTCCCTTTTTGTAAGACAATAAAAAATGATTAACATTTTTCTAACATTCTTAGAAAAATTAAGAAGGCAGTAAGATGTAGGATGGAACTGTAGTGTGGAGAGACTAACAGCAAGGAGGCTAGTTTGGAGGTGACAGGACATGAAGTAGCAGCACAGACATCTCCCAGCTAAATTCCATAGGATTTGGAGCTAAGAGGATAAGGAAAATGAAGGAGCAGAAGGATTCCAGGATGACTCCCAACTGTCTATGTGAATGGTGACATAGTAACAATATCTGAAATACAAGAAGGGGAGATTTAAGAAAATGTAGGTTCAGTTTTGTTCATGTCAAAGTCAAAGTTTCTGGTAGGCATCTAGGTGATGACCCAATAGAAAGTTGAACGTAAGTATCAAGTTCATCATTGTATTAACGGCATGCATCAAAACCATCTACCAAGATTTTTTTATTCAGTAACAGTGAAAATGGACAAAGAGCATCTCTATTTAAAACAATTTTTACTGATGTCTCTGTAGTGCCCCAAAGGTGAAAAGCCCTGGTCTCAGGTTTAAGACCAAAATCGGGGTTGCTATTATATTGGGTGGCATATGGTAAGTTTAAAACAATGGTTTGTAGTAATATCTAAGACCAAATCTCAGATCTTTCAAGCTGTGATTTGAACAAGGAATGTAACATTTTGGAGTAAAACAGGAATACTATTAAGAGCCTTTCAAGGTTGTTATAAGATTTAAGTGATATTAAAAAATATGAAGAAATAAAAACAGTTCTCAACACATAATTGCTCAAAAAATAGTACATTTTATAAGTCGTAAGAGTGCTTTAAAAACAGAATTAAGCACTGGAAGGACAAAAGGTGGGAATTAAAGGGCAGGCCTTAGAAATGCCAACATTTGAGGAGTAAGAAGAAGAATGATCAAGCAAGAGGCTGGAGGAAATCCATGGAGAGTAGTGAACTAAAAGCAATGGGGAAAACTGTTTCAGTAGTCATGGGACAGGTCAATAGCATCAATTTCAGGAATAAGGAAGACTAAAATAAAAAGTATATTGTTGGACTGGAAGATGAGGAATTCACTGGGGACTGAACAACAATTTTGGTAGAAGTGTGAATCTAGGGAGTCCTCTTGACTGTAGCCTTAGGGGTGGCACCTGAGGCTGATCCCTAAACAGGCTTGTGATCAGACATTGGTTTTAGTTTCTGGTTGATGAATGTCTTCCCCAAGGGCCACCATGTCCTATCTCTAAAATATATTCCTGCTTTTGAGTGGATTTTTCATGCAAGGTGGTTGTCAGAGCACCTAAGGGACAGAGAACTTGAACTTTATCAAGCTGATAGAAAAGAGTGAATACATGATTTTATGTCTCCTGGTACACATGGTAGAATGTGACCTAAGGACAACTTTCATTAAAACCCAGCTCAAGGTTTATCAGAAACTATAATTTTCTACCAAAACCATTCATTAGGGTAACCTTTGGGGCTTCCCTGGTGGCTCAGATGGTAAAGAATCTGCCTGCAATGCAGGGTACCTGGGTTTGATCCCTAGGTTGAACAGATCCCCTGGAGAAGGGGATCACTACCCACTCCACTGTTCTTGCCTGGAGAATCCCATGGACAGAGGAGCCTCGCAGGCTACAGTCCATGGGGTTACAAAGAGTTGGAGACAACTGAGCAACTAACACTTTCAGACTCTCAGGGTGATCTTCAGCTTTTGCCTTCTGTGTATTCCTTCCTTTTCTGTGGTGCAGTTTTGAGATATAGCAAAAAGAAGAGAAGCAAAAGGCAAAGGAGAAAAGGAAAGATATACCCATCTGAATGCAGAGTTCCAAAGAATAGCAAGGAGAGATAAGAAAGCCTTCTTTAGTGATCAATGCAAAGAAATAGAAGAAAACAACAGAATGGGAAAGACTAGAGATCTCTTCAAGAAAATTAGAGATACCAAGGGAACATTTCATGCAAAGATGGACACAATAAAGGACAGAAATGATATGGACCTAAGAGAAGCAGAAGATATTAAAAAGAGGTGGCAAGAATACACAGAAGAACTGTATAAAAAAGATCTTAATGACCCTGATAACCACAATGGTGTGATCACTCACCTAGAGCCAGACATCCTGGAATGTGAAGTCAAGTGGGCCTTAGGAAGCATCACTATGAACAAAGCTAGTGGAGATGATGGAATTCCAGTTGAGCTATTTCAAATCCTCAAAGATGATGCTGTGAAAGTGCTGCACTCAATATGCCAGCACATCTGGAAAACTCAACAGGGGCCATAGGACTGGAAAAGGTCAGTTTTTAATTCCAATCCCTAAGAAAGGCAATGCCAAGAATGTTTGAACTACCACACAATTGCACTGATCTCACACGCTACCAAAGTGAAAGTGAAAGTGACTCAACTATGTCTGACTCTTTGTGACCCCAGTCCATGGAATTCTCCAGGCCAGAATACTGGAGTAGGTAGCCTTTCCCTTCTCCAGCGGATCTTCCCAACCCAGGTCTCGCGCATTGCAGACACATTCTTTACAAGTTGAGCCACAAAGGAAGGCCAGGAATACTGGAGTGGGTAGCCTATCCCTTCACCAGTGGATTTTCCTAGCCCAGGAATTGAACTGGGGTCTCCTGCGTTGCAGACAGTTTCTTTACCAACTGAGCTATCAGGGAAGCGCCATGCTAGCAAAGTAATGCTCAAAGTTCTCCAAGCAAGGCTTCAACAGTATGTGAACTGAGAACTTACAGATGTTCAAACTGGATTTACAAAAGGCAGAGGAACCAGAGATCAAATTGCCAACATCCACTGGATCATCAAAAAAGCAAGAGAGTTCCAGAAAAACATCTACTTCTGCTTTATTGACTATACCAAAGCTTTTGACTGTGTGGATCAAAACAAACTATGGAAATTCTTAAAGAGATGGAAATACCAGACTACCTTACCTGCCTCTTGAGATATCTATATGCAGGTTAAGAAGCAACAGTTGGAACCAGACATGGAACAATGGACTGGTTGAAATTTGGGAAAGGAGTACATCAAGGCTGTATATTGTCACCCTGCTTATTTAACTTATATGCAGAGTACATCATGAGAAATGCTAGGCTGGATGAAGCACAAGCTGGAATCAAGATTGCTGGGAGAAATATCAATAACCTCAGATATGCAGATGACACCACCTTTATAGCAGAAAGCAAAGAAGAACTAAAGAGCCTCTTGATGAAAGTTAAAGAAGAGAATGAAAAAGTTGGCTTAAAACTCAACATTCAGAAAACTAAGATCATGGCATCTGGTCCCATCACTTCATGGCAAATGGATGGGGAAACAATGGAAACATGACAGACTATTTTGGGGTCTCCAAAATCACCACAGAGGGTGACTACAGCCATGAAATTAGAAGACGCTTGCCCCTGGAAGAAAAGTTATCACCAACCTAGACAGCACATTAAAAAGCAGAGACATTACTTTGCCAACAAAGGTCCATCTAGTCAAAGCTATGGTTTTTCCAGTGATCATGTATGGATGTGAGAGTTTGACCATAAAGAAAGCTAGGTGCCAAAGAATTAATGCTTTTGAACTGTGGTGTTGGAGAAGACTCTTAAGAGTCCCTTGGACAGCAAGGAGATCCAACCAGTCCATCCTAAAGGAAATCAGTCCTGAATATTCATTGGAAGGACTGATGCTGAAGCTGAAACTCCAATATTTTGGCCACCTGATGCAAAGAACTGACTCATTGGAAAAGACTGTGATGCTAGGAAAGATTGAAGGCAGGAGGAGAAGGGGACAATAGAGGAAAAGATGGTTGGATTGCATCACCAACTGGATGGACATGAGTTTGAGCAAGCTCTGTGAGTTGGTGATGAACAGGAAGCCTGGTGTGCTGTAGTTTGTGGGGTCTCAAAGAGTCAGACATGACCGAGCAACTGAACTGGACTGAAAGTCTGATTATAAATTCTGAGTGTGTGTTTTATTTTGCATAACGTGTTAGGTCACTTTTTGTCATGCCTGACTTTTTGCAACCCCATGGGACTCTAGCCCGCCAAGCTCCTCTGTCTGTGGGATTCTCCACTGTAGTGGGTTGCCATTTCCTTCTCCAGGGTATCTTCCCAACCTAAGGATTGAACTCGCATCTCTTACATCTCCTGCATTGGCAAGTGTGTTCTTTTCCACTAGGGCCACCTGGAAAGCCACAACAGTTTGGTGTAATTTGGGAGGTGATGTGAAACAAAGACCTTGAAAATGGCAAAGGTGAAGTGCAGGGCAGGGACATGTGAGTACAGACTTTTGGGTGATTTACTTTAGGTTCTTCCCTAAGTCCCATCTGCATGCCCCCTTGGCAATACTATGAGTAAACTCTATCCTTGAAGAGTTTTCTGTTCAAAAAAGACTGTTTATAAAGTGGGGCGGGGGGGGGGGGGGGTGTGTGTGTGGGAGGATTATAAACTAAATCTGTCTATTTATTCTTCCTGCTTCTTAGCATTGCCATATGATCCCTTCAAAATGGGGGTCTTGTTTCTTGATGTTTATCTAGCTCAATTTTCTTCAGTTTTCCTCAATCCAAGGTTTAAGAAGTGTGTCTCACCCCTCCCAGGTGCATGTAAAATCATCATTGTCTTTGGGTTATAGCAGCAACTCTCAAAATACAGTCTTCAATGAGATAAAAACTATTTTCTTAGTAATACTAAGACACAATCTGACTCATTCTCTCATGAATATACAGAGTATGAACTATTTATTGATATAGTTTCAGATTTCACACTACAACCAACCTTTAGAAACTATATTTGTCAAGTCTAGTGTATTATCAAAGAATAATATCCACAATTATCTCAAAAGGCTGCTAAAATAATCCTCCCTTTCCAACTACATATCTGCATGATTCTCTTCATATACTTATGCCAAACAACATAACACAATAGATTGAAAAAAGAAGCAGATATGAAAATTCAACTGTCTTCTAAGCCAGATACAAAAGAGATTTGTAAAAATATATAAACAATGCTGCTTTTATCACTATTTTTGGAGGTGAAATTAAAATTATCTCTCATAAAAGTATTATTTATGTTAATATATAAAGTTTTATTATTCTAAAATGAATCAAGAGTACATTTTTAAAAAATTCTCAGTTCTAATTTTTTTATACCATAAATATTGATAGATATATTCCACCTAAAAAAAATCACCTAAATAGATACATCTTTATCTGTATCTTTGAGCCAAACTGTTAGAACACAGTTGCAAGTCAGAATTAATAAAAATACAGGGCTAGTCTGGATTTTGTTTTTCCCAGATATCTGCCACACTTGTTACTTGGAGTTTGCCTGGCTTGTTGCTCTTATAAAATAGAGAGCTTCTACCTTGTTTACATCTCTTTTAGGAGGAATTATAAATTCTTGTTGTTATTTGGTTTCCAATCTTCTGCCTCCCATGCTTTAACTATATACTGTTTTTCTCTTATTTTTCCCAGATGATGTCAAATACAATACCTGAAAAAGACATTTTACTCCAGATATACCTGTTAAATTAATGATGGGTAGGATAACTTTTAACCACTCTTCAGCAGGTTCCCTAAAGACTTCTTTTTGATTCTCAGGCAAATCCCTGCTCCCTCTGTGTACCCTAGACCAAAAGAATGTTTAAATCCTGAATTAAGAAACTCTGGGTAAATTCCAGGTATGGATAAGCTTGAAGCCTTGCTCTAGATGACTGGTATGCAGCCTGTGCTATGAATTTCTGGGAACCACTTCAGATAAAGAAAATACTTTTATTCATCATGGTACCCAGCAGTATCAGCCCAAAGTCCAGAATTAAGAAGATTCTCACTTGTATGTTCCATTCAATTCCTTCAACATTTTATTACCATTTGATTGAAGATCAATTTTCCATTACTAGGGATAGACAATATTAGGCTAGGAGAAGACTCCTCAGGGTCATCCCAATTATATAACAATTGTATGATGTGTCCAGTAGACCTAGCATGGCCTCTTGGTATTTTCATGTTTGCGAAATAATGGGCTAGGCTAAATAAGAGTTGGGGCTCTTCCTGGTGGCTCAGCGGTAAAGAATCTGCCTGCCAATGCAGGGAAGACCACCTGGAGAAGGAAATGGCAACCCACTCCAGTATTCTGGCCTGGAAATCCCATGGAGAGAGGAGGCTGGTGGGCTACAGTCTATGGGATCACAAGAAGTCCGACACAACTTAGTGACTAAACAACAACAACAACAAATACGGGTTAAGTTTCCTCCAGCTTTAGCATTTTGAGCGCTAAATGGAAGTGCACTGTTTGGGCACATGGTACCATAGAAAAAGAAATCAATATTTGTTCATTTTTTCAAGTTCAATGATATCTTATTTAAACTCCCAATAACCTTACAAAATAGGTTTTGTTCCTGTATTGAAGGTAAGGAAACTGAGGTGTACTATTTGGTGATTTTGTATACAATTTTTAATCCAAGTAAGTCCAAGTCCAGAGCCTCCTCTCTCACCACCCTTTACCAACATAGGTGATCAATACTTGTCAATTTTAGGTAACGGACCTGCGAATTGAAAGTCAAAGGAAAAAGTTTTATGTTCTTTTTGTGGTTCACAGTCTTGGCTATGGATGAATATTATAAGGAAACCATAAAAGAGAAGATGCTGGGATCTTAACCCCAAAACAATAAATCCACAGTTCTAGAGAGGAGCCCAGACATGGGTAATTTCAAATTTTCTCTCCTGATACGTATGGGTATTAAAGTGAGAATAACCAATCTGTGTTCAGAACATTTAGGAATAAGAACTTGCAAAGCACTACAAAAATGACAGCAGTTGCTCAATATGGTGGAATTCGGCACACTTTTTCCCTTTCTGTTTTCATATGTTTTATTACAACATTCTTTGTATATTAAACTTGGAAAATATTAGCTATGCATGCATGGGTGCTCAGTCGCTTCAGTCATGTCTGACTCTTTGAGACCCCATGGACTGCAGCCCGCCAGATTCCTCTGTCCATGTGATTATCCTGGCAAGAATATTGGAGTGAGTTGCCATTTTCCCCTCCAGAAATATTAACTATAATTGCTTATAAGAAAAACAAATGCCTTCTGAATGGAGACCAAGTAGCAAGACAGAGTGTGCCTGGACAGGCAGATGGAGAGGGAGCTGTGATGAATGTGGACAGAGAAATGTCATCACAGGGAAGCCCTTTGTCCTACCACCCTCCCCCCCACCCCAACTCCAACTCTGTCTAATTCCAGCCCACATCCAAGCATTCACCTTGGTATCTATGTGAGGAAGAGCGGTGGGGCTGTGAATTCTGCAAGGCCAAGTGTGCCCTTGACAGATATAGGCACTTCGTGTGGTGAGAGGGAGAGAGAAGGATGGCTGCTCCCTGCTTTCCCTTTTGAAACTTCCATCTCCTTTAAGACACTCAACAACCTTACAAAGTCAATATTTATATTAAGGCAAGGATCTAGAAAAATTGGAACCCTCAGACATTTGGTGGGAATGTAAAATGGCTCAGCCACAGTGGAAAACATTTTGGTAGTTCGTCAAAAAGTTAATTATAGAGTTACCATCTGACCCGGCTATGTACTCCCCCAAACTGATAACAGGTACTCAAAGAAGTACATATACAAGAATGTTCATAGCAACATTATTCACAAAAGCCAAAATGTGAAAACAGATCAAATGTCCTTCAATGGGTGAATGAATAAACAAACTGTGGTATATACATACAACAGAATATAGGTGCAAATTTAGGTATAAAGTGGAATGAAATACTGATACATATTACAACATGAATGAACCTCAGAAGTACTATGCATAAGTGAAAGAAGCCAGTCAAAGGTCACATACTATATCATTCCTATTATATAAAATATTCTAAATAGACAAATTCACTTAGAATGCAGATTAGTGATGGCCAGATATTCAGGAGAGGAGTGGGAAGAAACTGCTTAAAGTGTAAGGGGTCTAACTTTGGAGTGATGGAAATATTTTAGAATCAGATATGTGTGGTGGTTGCAAAACACTGTAAAGAAAACTAATAAAAATAATTTAAATAAAAAAATAATGACTGTGGGAAAGAAAATACAAAATATTATAACAGTATGAAGTATAGGATATTTGATTGATTAATTTGGCTATTATGAATGTAATGTAATGATTTTTTTTAAAGAATCAATATTTAGTTTACAAATAAAACGAGTACATTTTTATAGAGTTGAAACTGAAAATGTTATGCTCAGAGCTTCCCTGGTGGCTCAGTGGTAAAGACCCCACCAGCCACTGCAGAGCACATGGGTTCAATCTCTGATTCAGGAGGATCCTGCATCCTGAGGAGCAACTGGGCCCAAGCACCACAATTACTGAGCTTATGCTCTAAGACTGGGAATCGCAACTACTGAGCCCATGTGCCACAACTACTGAATCTCAAGCACCCTAGAGCCTGTCCTCTGCAACAAGAGAAGCCACCGCAATGAGAAGTCCATGCACCACAAGGAGAGTAGCCTTCACTCTCTGAAACTAGAGAAAAGCCCCCGAAGCAATAAAGACCCAGCACAGTCAAAAATAAATAAATAAATAAAATCAATGTTAAAAAATGTTATGCTCTACAGATTAAAGGAACAGAAGAGAGCCCAGAAGCAAACAGACACACATAGACAATTAATCTTTGATAAAAGAGGGAAGAATATACAATGGGAAAAAGACAGTCTGTTCAGTACGTGGTGCTGGGAAAGTAGACAGCTGCATGTAAATCAATGAAGTTAGAACACTCCCTCAGACCATACAAAAAATAAACTCAAAATGGCCTAAAACCTTAAATATAAACATGACACCATAAAACTCCTAGAAGAAAATATAGGCAAAACATTCTCTGACATAAATTGTACCAATGTTTTCTTAGATCAATCGCCCAAGGCAATAGAAATAAAAATAAACAAATGAAACCTAAGCAAACTTACAAGTCTTTGTACAGCAAATGAAATCATAAAACAAAAAGCAGGCTACAAACTGAGATAATTTATTTGCAAATGATGTGATTGATAAGGGTTTAATTTCCAAAATATACAAATAGCTCCTACAATTCAAAAACAACAAGAAAAAACAACCCAATTCAAAAATTGGCAGAAGACCTAAATAGACATTTCTCCAAAGAAGACATACAGATGACCAACAGGCCTGAAAAAATGCTCAGCATTGCTAACTATTCAGTTCAGTTCAGTCACTCAGTCGTGTTCGACTCTTTGTGACCCCATGAATCACAGCATGCCAGGCCTCCCTGTCCATCACCAACTCCCAGAGTCCATCCAAACCCATGTCCATAGAGTCGGTGATGCCATCCAACCATCTCATCTTCTGTTGTCCCCTTTTCCTCCTGGCCCCAACCCCTCCCAGCATCATGGTCTTTTCCAGTGAGTCAACTCTTTGCATGAGGTGGCCAAAGTACTGGAGTTTCAGTTTGAGCATCAGTCCTTCCAATGAACACCCAGGACTGATCTCCTTTAGGATGGACTGGTTGGATCTCCTTGCAGTCCAAGGGACTCTCAAGAGTCTTCTTCAATACCACAGTTCAAAAGCATCAATTTTTTGGCACTCAGCTTTCTTCACAGTCCAACTCTCACATCCATACATGATCACTGGAAAAACCATAGCCTTGACTAGACGGACCTTTGTTGGCAAAGTAATGTCTCTGCTTTTTAATATGCTGCCTAGGTTGGTCATAACTTTCCTTCCAAGGAGTAAGCGTCTTTTAATTTCATGGCTGCAATCACCATCTGCAGTGATTTTGGAGCCCAGAAAAATAAGGTCTGACACTGTTTCCACTGTTTCCCCATCTATTTGCCATGAAGTGATGGGACCAGATGCCATGATCTTAGTTTTCTGAATGTTGAGCTTTAAGCCAACTTTTTCATCTCCTCTTTCACTTTCATCAAGAGGCTTTTTAGTTCCTCTTCACTTTCTGCCATAAGGGTGGTGTCATCTGCATATCTGAGGTTATTGATATTTCTCCTGACAATCTTGATTCCAGTTTGTGCTTCTTCCAGCCCAGCGTTTCTCACGATGTACTCTGCATATAAGTTAAATAAACAGGGTGACAATATACAGCTTTGACATACTCCTTTTCCTATTTGGAACCAGTCTGTTGTTCCATGTCCAGTTCTAACTGCTGCTTCTTGACCTGCATATAGATTTTTCAAGATGCAGGTCAGGTGGTCTGGTATTCCTATCTCTTTCAGAATTTTCCACAGTTTATTGTGATCCACACAGTCAAAGGCTTTGGCATACTCAATAAAGCAGAAATAGATGTTTTTCTGGAACTCTCTTGGTTTTTTGATGATCCAGTGGATATTGGCAATTTGATCTCTGGCTCCTCTGTCTTTTCTAAAACCAGCTTGAACATCTGGAAGTTCACAGTTCACATATTAACTGAAGCCTGACTTGGAGAATTTTGAGCATTAATTTACTAGCATGTGAGATGAGTGCAATTGTGTAGTAGTTTGAGCATTTTGGGGGATTGCCTTTCTTAGGGATTGGAATGAAAACTGACCTTTTCTAGTCCTGTGGTCACTGCTGAGTTTCCCAAATTTGCTGGCATATTGAGTGCAGCACTTTCACAGCATCATCTTTGAGGATTTGAAATAGCTCAACTGGAATTCCATCAGCTCCACTAGCTTTGTTCATAGTGATGCTTTCTAAGGCCCACTTGACTTCACATTCCAGGATGTCTGGCTGGTGATGGATTGATCACACCATCGTGATTATCTGGGTCATGAAGATCTTTTTTGTACAGTTCTTCTGTGTATTCTTGCCATCTCTTCTTAATATCTTCTGCTTCTGTTAGGTCCACACCATTTCTGTCCTTTATTGAACCCATCTTTGTGAAATGTTCCCTTGGTATCTCTAATTTTCTTGAAGAGATCTCTAGTCTTTCCCATTCTGTTGTTTTCTTCTATTTCTTTGCATTGATCACTGAGGAAGGCTTTCTTATCTCTCCTTGCTATTCTTTGGAACTCTGCATTCAAATAGGACTATCTTTCCTTTTCTCCTTTACTTTTTGCTTCTCTTCTTTTCATAGCTATTTGTAAGGTTTCCTCAGACAATCATTTTGCCTTTTTGCATTTCTTTTCCATGGGGATGGTCTTGATCCCTGTCTCCTGTACAATGTCATGAACCTCCTTCCATAGTTCATCAGGCACTCTATCAGATCTAGTCCCTTAAATCTATTTCTCATTTCCACTGTATAGTCATAAGGGATTTGATTTAGGTCATACCTGAATGGTCTAGTGTTTTTCCCTACTTTCTTCAATTAAGTCTGAATTTGGCAATAAGGAGTTCATGATCTGAACCACAGTCAGCTCCCAGTCTTGTTTTTGCTGACTGTGTAGAGCTTCTCCATCTTTGACTGCAAAGAATATAATCAATCTGATTTCTCTAATTATTAGAGAAATGCAAATCAAAATGAAATACCACTTTACACCAGTTATAATGGACATCTTAAAAAGTCTAAAAATAATAAATGCTGAAGAGGGTGTGGACAAAAGGGAACCCTCCTATAGTATTGGTGGGAGTGTAAATTGGTGCAACCACTATGGAAAACAGTATGTAGGTTCCTCAAAAAATTAAAAGTAGAGCTGTCATATGATCTAACAATCTACTCCTGGGTATATATCCAGACAAAACTATCATTTGAAAAGATCTATGTACCCCTATGCTCAGAGCAGCACTACTTACAATAGCCAAGACATTAAACAACCTAAAATGTCCCATTCTTCCAGCTGGGTCACCAAATTGTAAATGGAGCTGAGTTTGGAAAAGATAGGCATGTATATACATACAGTGGAATACCAGTCAGCCTTAAAAAAAGAATGAAATAAGGCCATTTGAAGAAACATGGATAGACTTCAGGATTATCATACTAAGTAAAGTAAGTCAGAGAAATACAAACATCATGACATCACTTATATGTGGAATCTAAAATATTATACAAATGAGCATGTAAATCCATGGCTGATTCATGTCAATGTATGGCAAAAACTACTACAATATTGTAAAGTATTTAGCCTCCAACTAATAAAAATAATTGGGAAAAGAAATTATAAAATAAAATAAATTCAGGGGAATTAAGAAAACTATTGGGTTCATGTTGAGATTTGACAGAAAACAACAAAATTCTGTAAAGTAATTTTCCTTCAATTAAAAAATAAATAAATTTTTAAAAAAGAAAAAATAAAATAAAATATTATACAAATGAACTTATTTGCAAAACAGAAACAGACTGACAGACATAAGACAAGCTCCAATACTTTGGCCACCTGATGTGAAGAACTGACTCATTTGAAAAGACCCTGATGCTGGGAAAGACTGAAGGTGGGAGCACTACTTTCAACAGCCAAGATATAGAAACAACTTCAATATCCATCAATAGATGAATGGGACAAAGTCACGGTTACCAAAGGGGAAGGGTGCGGAAGGTATAAATTAGGAGCTTGGGATTAGCAGACACAAACTGAACTGAAGCACTTTCGCCTTCATGGATCCTTACCTTTATAAAAATATTGACATTTATATTTTCCAAATGTGTTGGTATACAGACAAGTCTATTAATACTACATGTTAAAATATTTTCTTTGGTACACCTGAACCTAACACAACATTGTAAATCAATTACCAAAAAGAAAAGAACATCTCTTCAGAAGACCTAGGATGCCTCAGTTAAGAAGTTGAACTGAAAATCGGAAAAGAATTTTTTAGAAAATATTTTCTTTGAACTCAGTGTTCACTTTTTCTTGACTTTAAAAGAAATGAAAACATTTTAATTATGGGTTCTTAGCACTGTGCCTCAAGGAGAAGGCAGACCTGCCCAGGTATGAGCACATTCAGGTAGTGTCCATGGCAAGAACTCACAGATGATAATCATATTTCTTTTTCTCACCTTTTCAATCTAGGGTCTAACAGAATTTCTTTTTTTAGTATGTGAAATGCAGGTTCGAGAATGTAAACTTCTGATCCTTAATTTTCCATTCTGTCAGTTGCCTCTCAATTCCTCAGTGTACTCATTGCTTTCAACCCATTTGATGGGTTTAAAAAAAAAAAAAAAAAAGGATGCAATATTCAAGATGATACTCTCTAATTTTCAGATACAGTAGTATATTGCCATATTTCTTTTCTATCATTTTAGACAAGTTAGGGCCAGACCTCTTGGTCTCATGTGCATCCTATACAGGTTCATAGCAGAATTATTAACACAGTCCTTCATAGACGCATTGCATTTTACTTTAAGACAAAGATCTCCAGAAGCAGTAGGAAGGAGAGCTACAGTATGAACTGTTGGGAAGCAGGGAAGAGTGAGAAGGTGGAGATGATGCTGCATCTGCGGGGATACCCAGACGTTTGCAGGGTCAGCTCTGCAGGAAGTGGTACCAACCGCACGAGAAGATGAGGGAGGGGGAGCAGGTGGGATAGTTCCCCTCATGTGGAACAAGTCTCACTCATGGACTCACCCTCTAACACAGCTTCCAAGTTTAGAAATACTCTCAGCCATGCCCTCTGGGCTTCCCAGGTGGTGCTAGTGGTAAAGAAAGAACCTGCCTGCCAATGTGGGAGACATAAGGGACACATGTTCGATCCCTGGGTGGGGAAGATCCCCTGGAGGAGGGCACAGTGACCCACTTCAGTATCTTTGCCTGGAAAATCCCATGGACAGAGTAGCCTGGTGAGCTACAGTCCACGAGGTCGCAGAGTTAGACACGACTGAGCAATTTAGCATGCACGCAGGCACATGCCCTCTTGGCATAAGCCACACAAAGCTGGTCCCGAAGTCCTCTGGTGCCCAGGCCACCGTACCTGCGCATCACTGGGGCTCCTGGTGTATTCTGTCTCCTAACCAACCTTCTGCTACTAGTTTTCCCATATGCCGTTTGGCTCTCTGCACTGCTTCCAAAATTATCTTTCAGAAAAAAACAAGCAATTGAACTCTGCCACTTTGTTTTGAAACCTCTTTGACTCCATTTTGCCTGAAGAACAAATTCTAAATCTTCTTGTTATATCTCCAAGGCCCTTAACAATTGGTCCTACCTCCCTGGAAGTTAGCTATTTCTCACACATATATGAGTGATTATTTTTCAGATGGATATAGATACTGTTGAGGTGAAGAAAATAAAATCTCATTTCAAAGCTTTACTGAACTCATATTGGTTTTATTCATGTATTGTTCAATCAATGGAATACAAAATCATATAACTGTTATCATGTGGATTTGCAATTTTCTGATGTTAAAAAATATCATACTTGAAAATTTGACAGTCAACATATCTTATGTTTTTTTAAGTCATTTTCCAACTTTCATCATTTATTCAACTTTTAAAGGCAGGGGCATTCCAAGGATGATGTCTTTGAGAACAATGATATATACAGGCTAAAAAATAAATTCGGTTTTTTATTAGTGTGAGCATATGTATACATAGTGTAGGTGACAATGGCTGGTGGAAAGGAGATTAGTCTACAGCTTATATAAATAGATCAGATATTATACTTTATTTTCAATAATTCAATTAAAACAAGCCTGGCTACCTTGGTAGGCTTCGATAAGGGAACGGGAGCAAAGGCATTTCAATTATAGTATAGTACAATTTAAGCTTCCATAATGTCCTGTCACAAAAAGTAAACATGAAAACTGTTATCCTCCCCACAAAGTCACTAGCTCTTCAGCATCATCAGGATGCCATCTTGTATTGAAGGCTCTCTCATTGAGCTCAGTCATTCAGTCGTGAACGACTCTTTGTGACCCCATGGACTGCAGCACACCAGGCTTCCCTGTCCATCACCAACTCCCAGAGTTTACTCAGACTTATATCCATTGAATCGGTGATGCCATCCAGCCATCTCATCCTCTGTTGTTCCCTTCTCCCTCCCTCAATCTTTGCCAGCATCAGGGTCTTTTCCAATGAGTCAGTTTTTTGCATCAGGTGGCCAAAGTATTGGAGTTTCAGCTTCAACATCAGTCCTTCCAATGAATATTCAGGACTCATCTCCTTCAGGATGGACTGGTTGGATCTTCTTGTAGTCCAGGGGACTCTCAAGAGTCTTCTCCAACACCACAGTTCAAAAGCACCAATTATTCGTTGCTCAGCTTTCTTTATGGCCCAACTCTCACATCCATACATGACTACTGGAAAAACTATAGCTTTGACTAGATCGACTTTTTTTGGCAAAGTTATGTCTCTGCTTTTTAATATGCTGTCTAGGTTGGTCATAGCTTTTCTTCCAAGGAGCAAGCATCTTTTAATTTCATGGCTGCAGTCATCTTCTACAGTGATTTTGGAGCCCAAAAAATAAAGTCTGTCATGGTTTCCATTGTTTCCCCATCTATTTGCCATGAAGTGATGGGGCTGGATGCCATGATCTTAGTTTTCTGAATGTTGAGTTTTAAGCTTTTTCACTCTCCTCTTTCATGTTAATCAAGAGGCTCTTTAGTTCTTCTTCACTTTCTGCCATAAGAGTGGTGTTATCTGCTTGTCTGAGGTTATTGATATTTCTCCTGGCAATCTTGATTCCAGTTTGTGCTTCATCCAGCCTGGCATTTCACATGATGTACTCTGCATATAAGTTAAATAAGCAGGGGAATGTACTCCTTGACATACTCCTTTTCCTATTTGGAACTAGACTGCTGTTCCATGTCCAGTTCTAACTGTTGCTTCCTGACCTACACACAGATTTCTCAGGAGGCAGGTCAAGTGGTCTGGTATTCCCATCTCTTGAAGAATTTTCCATAGTTTGCTGTGATCCACATGGTCAAAGGCTTTGGCATAGTCAGTAAAGCAGAAGTAGATGTTTTTCTGGACCTCTCTTGCTTTTCTGATGATCCAATGGATGTTGGCAATTTGATCTCTGGTTCCTCTGCCTTTTCTAAATCCAGCTGGAACATCTGGAAGTTCATGGTTCATGTACTGTTGAAGCCTGGCTTGGAGAATTTTGAGCATTACTTTGCTAGCGTGTGAAATGAGTGAAATTGTACAGTAGTTTGAGCATTCTTTGGCATTGTCTTTTTTTGGAATTGGAATGAAAACTGACCTTTTCCAGTCCTGTGGCCACTGCTGAGTTTTCCAGATTTGCTGGCATATTGAGTGCAGCACTTTCACAGCATCATCTTTTGGATTTGAAATAGCTCAACTGGAATTCCATCAGCTCCACTAGCTTTGTTCATAGTGATGCTTCCTAAGGCCCACTTGGCTTTCCATTCCAGGACTCTAGAATCAGAAAGTGGTGACTAGTAGACTAGGGATTTAAATGGATTTAGCTTCAAATCCTGACAATGTTGTTGGTAGCTTCATGACCTTGAACAAGTGACTTAGAGCTCTAAGTCTAATTTCTTCCTCTATGACACAAATAACAGGTCCATTGTACAACATTATGACTTTAAATGAAATTAAGTTGTTCTTGTAGATATTAATGTCTTCTTTTCTTTCCCTGTTGCTAAAATTACCATACTTCCAAATATCTCAAATATGTTTGAGTCTTCACCCTGTGTCTGGAAAGATCCTTAGAGCCTATTTAGACAAACTTACTTAGTTCTCAGATATGGAACCCAGGTCAAGAGGTCAAGTAAGTTTGCTGTCATAGTATCATAAAGTGATAATATTTGGAATAATCACAAAGGTAAACAAGGATAAAATAAATAAAAAGCTTTTGAGAATTGCTAAAGTTATCAAGGCCATCAGAAGTAAAATAAACAAACAAAAACCCCACACATGTGTATCAGGGAAAGGATTTCCTCCAAAAATACATGTCAGAACCAGGAAGAAAGAAAGCAGACACCAAACATCCCCCTACCCTTGTGCCTGCTGTTGTTGGAAATGGTTATCTCAGTGTCTCTCTCTTTTTGCAGGTCTTGCAAACAGAGTCACTGACTGCCTTTGCATTAGCTATCTTTTCAAAAATGCTTGTGTAGTGAACAGTCTTGGGAAAGAAAGATCGTTCCTCCCTCTAGAGCAAAGGGAGATTTTGCTTGCTAACTTCCTTCCCACTATAAAAGTCTAAGGTTCTCTAAGCTTGTGGCTCCTCTCTGTAACACAACATACTCTATGCATGCGTAGCTGGCACCTAGCCCTCTTCACTACCCAGTGGGAATCTGGGTTTTGGGCACTGCTGCAAGAAAATGCTAATAGTTGGCTACAGCTACTACCATAATTAAATCCTTTGTCTCTTATCCAGAGCCATTATATCTTCTGCCAGCATCCATGAAATTATCTGGCAACCTTGTTAGTTTGCAAGTAGGGGGCAAATCACAGACCCTTCATGGGTCTGGACATTTGTTAAGTATAAACAACAATCAATGCTGTCTTTGAGTCCTTGAAGCAGAAACTTTATAATAGGTGCCCCTGACTGCCTCCTGCAGACCCCTAGCAACTAAGGCAGACCCAGAAAGAGTAATAATAACCACTCTTTTGATTCCAGCTTGTGCTTCTTCCAGCCCAGCGTTTCTCATGATGTACTCTGCGTATAAGCTAAGTAAGCAGGGTGACAATAGACAGCCTTGATGTACTCCTTTTCCTATTGGAACCAGTCTGTTGTTCCATGTTCAGTTCTGACTGTTGCTTCCTGACCTGCATACAGGTTTCTCAAGAGACAGGTCAGATGGTCTGGTATTCCCATCTCTTTAAGAATTTTCCACAGTTTATTGTGATCCACATGGTGAAAGGCTTTGGATTTGTCAATAAAGCAGAAATAGATGTTTTTCTGGGACTCTCTTGCTTTTTCTGTGATCCAGCAGATGTTGGCAATTTGATCTCTGGCTCCTCTGCCTTTTCTAAAACCAGCTTGAACATCTGGAAGTTCACGGTTCACATATTGTTGAAACCTGGCTTGGAGACAAGATTGCCGGGAGAAATATCAACAACCTCAGATAAGCAGACGACACCACCCTTATGGCAGAAAGTGAAGAGGAACTAAAAAGTCTCTTGATGAAAGTGAAGGAGGAGAGTGAAAAAGTTGGTTTAAAGCTCAACATTCAGAAAACTAAGATCATGGCATCTGGTCCCATCACTTCATGGCAAATAGATGGGGAAACAGTGGAAACAGTGTCAGAATTTATTTTTGGGGGCTCCAAAATCACTGCAAATTATGATTGCAGCCATGAAATTAAAAGACGCTTACTCCTTGGAAGGAAAGTTATGACCAACCTGGATAGCATATTTAAAAGCAGAGACATTACTTTGCCAACAAAGGTCCGTCTAGTCAAGGTTATGGTTTTTCCAGTAGTCATGTATGGATGTGAGAGTTGGCCAATGAAGAAAGCTGAGCGCCAAAGAATTGATGCTTTTGAACTGTGGTGTTGGAGAAGACTCTTGAGAGTCCCTTGGACTGCAAGGAGATCCAACCAGTCCATCCTAAAGGAGATGAGTCCTGAATATTCATTGGAAGGACTGATGTTGAAGCTGAAACTCCAATACTTTGACCACCTCATGTGAAGGGTTGACTCATTGGAAAAGACCCTGATGCTGGGAGAGATTGGGGGCAGGAGGAGAAGGGGATGACAGAGGATGAGATGGTTGGATGGCATTACCGACTCGATAGACATGATTTTGAGTAAACTCTGGGAGTTGGTGATGGACAGGGAGGCCTGGCGTGCTGTGATTCAAGGGGCCGCAAAATTCGGACACGACTGAGCAACTGAACTGAACTGAACCACTCTTTTAGTGTCTGAAAACTCTTAGTGCTCTCATTAAAATCCCCTTGGGATCTCGTCTAGCAGCTCTGCATTCTAATTCCCCAACTTCTGAGGGTCTTGCTGCTAACAGCAGGTACCTGTGACCTTCTCCAGAGGCTTGATTTGGGCACCAGAGCCACCTCACCTGTGTAGAGCATGGTAAGTAGCTGGGCAGCATGGGGGGATTATATTTCTTCCTGGAAACCCTGAAGATAACAATTGACTGAAGAAGAAGTATGGAAATCCTGATCATTTTCCTCACTGGTGGACAAACTCTGTGGGTATAATTTATGTTCCAAAACTTTCTGTGGGATCAGGAGGAGACTGATACTTGCCCTGAAATAGCATCTTTGCCTGGCTCCTTTTCCCTCCCTGTCCTGCCTCCCCACTGCCTTCCTGGTTTCTCTTTCAAACACATCCTTTATAAATAAATGGCAAATGCTTGGTCTGAGGTCTGCTTCTAGGATAACCATTCTAAGATAGCCAGGATTCTCAACTCTGGCTGTATATTAGAATCAATGGGGGTAATTTTTAAACCATCGATATCTTGCCCTAGACAAAGCTCCCCAAATGATTCTAAAGTTCAGCACTGATTTAGGCCAGCTGATGGCCTTTAGGTAGTTTGATTTCACCCTTTGTTATATTCCCAGCATTCAAATAGGCCTAGCAGAAATCCCATCTAGGAAACTGCCCAGCCCAGGAAATCCTCCAATCTGAAAACTTGGCAGCAATAGGCCTAGTTCAGGCAGCAGAAGAATGATGTTGCTCCTTGGCAGCCCCACTGGCATCTGGGGGAGTTCTGAGATGGGAAGGGCCTAGAGGGCTTCTTGAGGAAAACGTTATACAGCTGGCAAGCAAAAGTAGGCCACTAGTTCCTGCCACCTTGAAAAGTCCACTGCTGCCCATGTATGGCTGCAAATCCATATTATAGGGCTACCATGACACCACAGCCATAAAGAGTCTCTTCTCAACAATACCCCTTGACTCCTACCAGCAGACAGCCTAAGGGTGCTGTGGTGGTTAAATTTTATTTGTCAACTTGGCTAAACCATAACATCCAGTCATTTGATCAAACAGTCTAGAGATTGATGCGAAGCAATTTTGTAGATGTAATTAATTTCTACAATCAGTTGACTAAGTAAAGCACATTACTTTTGACAATGTATTAATGGTGGGCCTTGTCCAATTAGTTGAAGGCCTTAGAAGCAAAAACAGATTTCTGGAGACTTCTGCCTCAAGATTCAAGACAGAAATCTTGCCTGAGTTTCTAGCATATTAGCCTGCCCCATCAATTTTAGATTTGTCATTCTCCCACATAATTGCATGAGCCAATACTTTAAGATAAATCTCTTTACAATAAATACACAAATCTCCTATTGGTTCTGTTTCTCTAGAGAACCCTGACTGATACATGTATGTTCCACCATGCTCAGTATCAAAGGCCCCAGGAAAACATGACTGTGGCCTTGATTGTAGCCAATTCTTCAGTCACATTCAACCTAGTTGAACCTGACCTAACCAAGTCAAGGATTCTACTTCCAGCTGCCAAGGATATCCCTACCATTATCTATCTCCCCAGTGCCAAGGATATCCCAACCATCATCTGTCTCCCCAGTGCCCAACTGTAGCCAGGCGCCCTTCTGCATTCTCTTTACACAAGTAGCTGATTACATAGCTTGGCTACCTATCCAGCCCCATAGAACATGCCTAGAGCCAATCTCCACCTTCCCTCACACAGAACAGCCTCTAACCCCAAACTACATTTTCCCTCTGCCATCTCCTATCACCTCTTTCCTCCTGGAACCACTGACACAATCCAGTGCTTAGCAAACTTCCAGCCACACGGAGGTGCTCAAAAAAAAAAAAAAAATCTAATGCAGGAAAGGTGGCCATTTAGCAAGCTCAGGCGCTCCAATAGGATTTTTGAGAACTCTGCTGGTGGACCAAAGAAAGTCAGAAAGTCCATCTGCTTCCTCCCACAAGTGGTGGCTCACTGGCATCTGTTGGGCTCAACTCCTCCACACCTGGGTGCGTTCGGTCACTGGAGCACAGGTCAAGATTCACCGCCAGGCAAACTGTTTCTGCTAAGGGGAGAGGTGTCCAGGGCCTCCCTGATGCTCAGTGGTAAAGAATCTGCCTGCCAGTGCAGGAGACACGGGTTCGATCCCTGGTCCAGGAAGATTCCACATGCTGAGGAGCAATTAAGCCTGGGCACCACACCTACTGAGCCTGTGCTCTAGAGCCCAGGAGCCTCCACTACTGAAGCCAGAGTACCCTATAATCCGTGTTCTGCAACAAGAGAAGCCACCGCAATGAGAAGCCCATGCACCACAACTACAGAGTAGCCCCCTCTCACCACAACTAGGAAAAAGCCCATGCAACACTGAAGACCCAGGGAAGCCAAAGACAAATAAATAAATTTTTTTTTTTTTAAAGAGGGGGAGAGGAGTCTTAATCTAGAACAGGTAAGTGGGCAAGAATAATCATACCTTATCTTGGCCATCATCCCATCCACCTCCTGTCTGTGTTCAGGTCTCCTTAGTACCAGACATCTTTGGTCTACATACACAAGGATTCTCACTTTTGTCTCCTGTTTGGCCAGCCATCTCTACCCAGCTTTGTTCTCTTACAAGATTTCACTTTGAGATTCCTGACTCTGGAATCAGAGACACACATTTTGGAATCCTGACTTTATCACTTACAAACTAGGTGATAGTAAGCCTTGGTTCCTTCACCTATCAGGTGGAAGCCACCTAACAACCTTCCAGGACTGCTGTAGGTTTAGAGGTGATCAAAGAACTAGTGAGATTGAGCAGAACATCTGACACGGTAAGAGCTTTTAAAATGTCAGTCATTATTATTACCACTGGGGTTTCCCATGTGGTACTAGTGGTAAAGAACTCGCCTGCCAATGCAGAAGACATCAGATATGGGTTCAATCCCTGGGTCTGGAAGATCTCCTAGAGGAGGACATGGCAACCCACTCCAGTAATCTTGCCTGGAGAATCCCACGGAGAGAGGAACCTAGCAGGCTGCAGTCCATAGGGCCACAAAGAGTGGGATACGACTGAAGTGACTTAGCACGCATTATTATCATTATTGGGCAAAAGTTAATATTTAACATCCAGGCACCACCACAATTATTTTCACAACTATTTTTTTAAAGACATTTTACACCTGGGTCAGAATAGCCTGCCCACCCTCTAGGTTAGAGAACATAAGCAAAAGACTTTCCAACTATTCCTGTAAGTTTGCACAAACTTAAGAGGGGAAATATTAAAAAAGAACAAAAAACCAAAAAAATCACCACTTAAGTTCGTTATATTTTAAAATTTCAATTTTCTTAGCCATTTACAATCTGTAAGCTTCACTCAATATGTGAAAGGAGCTGATTTTTCAGCTTCCCCTTTTGGTAGCTCAGAAAAATAACATTTCATGAGAACTCTTTTTTCATAGAAAACTGAATTAATTTCTGTGACTCTCAGCTCTAAATCCACATTATAAGTAATTTGTGTACAGCTTTATGAAATGTTCTCCCACTTGATCTCCAACCAAAGAGTTCCACTTCTATGGATCTCTGTGTGGCCCAGATGATTACATCTTTTAAAAGCCCTGATGAAGATTCTTGATGACTAACTGACCTTGAACACCACTGACCTACTCTCTGATTACTGTACAGATTACTGATTACTGTACAGAGGATGTGATGCATAAACAGATGCGGGCTTGTACCAAGGGGGCTGAGGGCAGCCCTCAGCTGTTCTCAGCCTGCTCTCTGCCCGCCCCTCCTGCTCCAGGTTCTGCTTGTCTGGATACCTTAGTGCTGACTGCAAGCTACCCCACTGCTGCAGGATCCTGGCAGACCTTAAAGAGGCAGAGCACCTGCTGCCACTAGGTAGATGCTGCCTCAGAGCAGCAGTCCAGAGAAAAAAGGGGCTGGGGAGGAGGGAGCTGTGTGCAGAAAAGAAGAAAGGAGCGGAGGAAAAGGGAGAGGGTGAGGGGTAAAGCTGCATCTATGCAACTGGCTGTAGGAAAAGAAACGTGACCAAACAAGACCGGTTTCCACAGACAACAAGCAACCCCTCCCAGTCATTCAGAGACAGCCTGGTTCTCTGCACCGTACATAATGCTGCTTTTGCTTTTGTTCACATCTATTTTAGAGGAAATATTGCCTAGCATTGTCATTTCCCCTGCATCTTATACATGTCCTCACTCCGTGACTGGATATTATTAGTAGGTTCTCTCTCCTCCTGTTCTCAGATGTGGTAGCAGGACGCAGTAGTTCACTGGGGCAGATGTGTTGCTCCGCAGATCTGTGTCGCCTTAATGAATGGTGCACTGGTGGACTACCCTCCCCATATACTGCCCCCACACTCTACTTTGTCTCCAGGCAGAAATGCAGCTCTCCTTCCTCTGTGTCCGCCACACTTGGTACTTCCCTTATGGTTATTCTAGTCTAATCTGTCCTACAGATGTTGGATTATGTCTGTGTCACCGCTGCCAGGCCATGAGCACCTCAGGAAGGCTGGCTGCTTTGTCCACCAGCTCTCAGCACAGCACTGGTATTAAGCAGGCTCTTGAATACCTGCTACATTCAGTCCAGTTTTCTACCTCCATCTTATTTCATTGGCATCTGGTTTCTTCATCACTTGGAATAAAATTAGTGAACGGGTAAAAATACAGATATTTCCATATCTGTCCATCAACTGGACACAGGCAGCTCCAAGGACACTTCCAGAGGCCGAAGCACTAAACATAGGAGATAGCTAGAAGCATGGCACTGAAGAAAGCAAATAGACCTGTATAAACTCCCTGGAGATCAATCCAACTTCATAGAAATCTCGCCATTGTGTATTTTATTCCCATTTGAAGAACAAAAAAGAGCATCTCAGAGCTTTGAATTGTTCAAGGTCAGAGAGCACGCTTAGGACTGGAACTCAAACACATTTGAACCCCCAGGCCACTCTCTCACATGCTTTCATCAGTGGGAGACTGACCACACAAGACAGTGTCTTAGGTGCATTGCTAAAGAACTATGACTTCATTAGGCTGGACGATAGTTTTTATCCTCGCTTTTATCACAGGTGGTAATAGAAGACAGAGTTTCACAGTGTGACATTTCTCACTAAATCATGCCCTTTTCCAACTCTGCCTTTATTCCCCTATTGGACCAGCATCATTTAAAATTTTTTATTTGAATTATTGAGAAGAAAAAAATCATTCCCTGCTTTTTAAAGGCTTTAGGGCATGTATTTCTCTATCATCCTAACTTACAATCTTTCCCAGTTACTCCCTCTTAATACACAGAAAAATAAATTTTTCAGTCCAAGTACACCCTTGAAATTTAGAGTCCATATCTTTCTAATAACTTAGCCTAAGAAAGTTTCTTGAAATAAACTATGAATCCTGGAAGACATATTTCATGAGAATTTTATCTAGTTGGTTTCCCAATATTTATAATATGAGAATATCTTCCCTACCAAATATAAAAATACATCTCTGCCTGATAATAGTTGTGTTTAAAGTATCCATTGATTGAGAAAACAGTCAAAATGATAAAAATTCAAAATGAATTCAGTCAAGTTGGGAAATGTTTGTATTTTCTGCATCTCTATGGCATCTATAATCCATCTGAAAAGTAATCACTTGTAGATGCGTGAAAAATAGCTGACTGCAAGATAGGCCAGGCCAGTCATCAAGGGCCTTGTGTGGCATACCAAGGAGATTAAAGTATTAAAATTTATTTTGCAGGCAAAATGGAATCAAAAAAAGTTTTCAAGCAAACTGACAGGACCAGATTGATTTTTTCCAGAATATAATTTTGGCAGCAGTGCATGTACATGTGTGCTTAGCTGCTTCAGTCGTGACCAACTCTTTGCAACTTTATGGACTGTAGCCCACCAGGCTCCTCTGTCCAAGGGATTTTCCAGGCAAGAATGCGGGACTGGGTTGCCATTCCCTCCTCCAGGGGCTCTTCCCAACCCAGGGATTGAACCCACGTCACCTGCTTTACAGGTGGTTTCTTTACCACTGAGCCACCAGGGAAGCCCTTTTGGCAGCAGTACAGACAGCCAATTATGAAATGGCAAGAACAGTACCAGGAGTTTAGGAAGGAAGTGGAAAATGACTTTGGAGCCACAGTGATGGGAGATGCCTCTGACCTCAACACTGGAGGACTTGGTAAGCCAGCCGTGCAGGAGATGGAGGTCTTTAGAATCAGAAACTTTGAGATTTTTTTTAAACCTGGAAAATAATAAGGAATACCAGAGGAGGTGAGTACTTTTTGAATGGGGTTGGGGTTGGAATTGGTGGAATGGCACATTAGATTGAATGGAGTTATATGTATTAAGCTTCAAATAATAAGGTACATTCAAGTAATGTCTCTCCTGTATGCCACTGGATATTAAAGTCTTATAATGAGGAGATCTGAGCTGGATCTTTAGGAAGCTGTAAATGGCAGTTGTTATGACAATAACTTATAAGTCAGATAGCCCTTGGTTCAAATCCACTTATTAACTGGCTTGAGCAAAATCTTGAACTTATGAGCCTTAGCTTCCTCACTGGAAAATTGGGATAATGCCCATATCAAGGGTTTCTTACCAGAGACTGTAGGATCATAATTTTTAAATTAAAGAGTGTATATATTAGCAACTCTTGTAGGCTTCCCTGGAGGCTCAGACAGTAGAGAATCCACCTACAATGCAGGAGACCCGGGTTCGATCCCTGGGTTGGGAAGATCCCCTGGAAAAGGAAATGGCTTACCCACTCCAGTATTCTTGCCGGGAGAATTCCATGGACAGAGCAGGCTACAGTCCATAGGGGTCACAAAGAATTGGACACGACTGAATGACTAACACGCACACATATTAGTAACCTGAATGGCATATGGTAGCGGCTCAACATGTAGCAAATACTGTTATGTAGATTGCAAGTCACCAGAGGAGTGGTACTATCTCCTGAAAGAGTGGCATTTTTCTTGCAGAGCAAAAGAGAGAAAAATAAAAGGCAGGGCCTTGAGAGAAAAAAACCAAAAGAAGGGCATTGACAAAAAGGCTGAGAAAGCAAGAAGGAAATCAGGAAAAGAGGGTGACTGAGCAATCATTGGAGGAAACAGCTTCAACAAGAAGGAGGTGGTCTGATTCCTGAAGATTGGGACCAAATATTCATCTTGAATTAATAAGGAAACCATAATGCCCTGAAAAGTGATGTGAAGAATGGCAACTGACTGGGACAGTATTCAAGTGCTTCTAGAACTATGAGAGGTGAATTATCAAAGCCATTACATAATTGCAAGACAGAGAACATAATCTGAATTAAAAATGAGAGCATAACTAACAGAATAGACATTGCCTATAAAATGATGCATCTATTTGACACACTGGGAGAAATTAATGTCTGCTGCTAAAGTTTCCACTATGGATGCAGGAGAAAAAGTAATTCTTGTGAATTATTATACTGTATACCTGTAACTTATATAATGTTGTATGTCAATTACACTTCAATAAAAATAAACAACTGAAAGAAGTTTCAGAAAAGAATCTTGTAAAGAGTAAAGAGCCTGTTTTACTCCAAAAAAGGAATCAAAATTTTGAGTTAAAGAAAATCGTTCCAAGAAAAAATTGTGCAAATAATCCCCTCAGTCATCTAACAGATACAATCCATCAATAACTGCTATTAGCTCTATTTCCAAAATCAACCACGAATTCAACCCCTTCTGTGGTGGCTAACTCCTTTGCTAATTTAGCTAAATCGGAGCTGCACTTCCCAGAATTCTCTTCCCTGTGTGGCTGTGGGTTACATTTTGATCTAAGAGAAAACTGCATGATATTTCACCGTTCAAAGCAAAACAGCATCACTGAGGTCTAAGGTCACTACAGGGTACCCTGCAGCAGTTCACCTTGTTGCTACTGACTTGTCAGTGTACCTTGTTGGAGCCTGACGCTCCTCCAGCTCCGTTCGTTATTCCTCTTCTGTCTTCTCCATGCCCTGGACCTGGTCCTGGAGGAAGGTCGTCTGTATCATAAAGTTGGAAGCACTGAGAGACAGATGTGATCCTAGTTTGTTCCCAGTCTCCCCTGCTTCACAGTCAGCTTTTGTTCCCAACTCCTGGACCTACTGACTTCAGTGGCCTCAGGCCTCCACCAGACACAAAGGCACCAGTTTTCCAGAAAGTGCTCCATCTCTTACCACAACTGCATAAGGTCTAAGTCCGGCTTCCCAGGTGGCACTAGTAGTAAAGAATCACCTCCCAAAGTAGGAGACATAAGAGACGTGGGTTTGATCCCTGGCTCAGAAGATTCCCCTGGAGAAGGGAATGGATATCCACTCCAGTATTCTTGCATGGAGAATCCCATGGACAGAGTCCATGGCTACAGTCCATGGGGTTGCAAAGAGTCAGACACAACTGAGTGGCTAAGACTTTCACTTCTTCACTTTCAAATCCTATAATAGATCCAATATTTCATACTAGGCACAGTGGTTGTTTCCCTGACTGAACCCTCACTGATACAGAAATTGATACTAAAAGTGATCCCAGGAAACAGAAACTTAAGGAGGGTTCTCTACGTTAGCTGTGGGTTATCTGGAACTGATTTCCAAACCAGTTAGGCAGGCAACAGTAGAGGAGACAGAGATAGCTTATGACATGCAAAAGAATTACCTGAAGTATCACCTGGAGACATCCAGGTGATAATGTGTAATCAACTATTAATAGAAGGCAAGGATTTGAGTGAATTCATTGCTACCAAGGAAGATTTTTAGTGAAAGTAAAAATGTTTGTGAGTCAATGAGTGATTCTAAGTGCACTGAAGAATGTGTGGGAAAAAAACTAATGCACTTAAGGATTTATAACTGTCCTGAAAGGTAAGGATATCCTGGACCATAAGACCAAGGTTTCCAAAACCAAACATGAAATTTAATCCTGTGGGTGGCTGAATCACAACACAAGTTGAATTCTCAACTTTGCAGGGTTTCTTATGTTAAAGTTAGGACATCGATTGAGAAGAAACAGACTTAACATTTGGGACAGGAATGTGGGAGCAGATTTCAATGAGTCTGGGGGCCTTGGAACCCCTAAATTCCTACTGATCCTCCTTTGCCAGGAGAAGCAGCCCTTCCTTCTACCACAGTCTGAGGACATCAGTCATCCCCCATTAGAAGAACCTATGTCTTCCCCTGAGGTGGTCACCTAGCATCAAACAGTTGATCTTCTTTGAAGATCATGCCTCTCATTACTTCTAGACCAGTATCCAGACTCCAGTTCCAGCAGGGCCCAGGAGGTAAGCCATGAAGTGTGATTCACAAGGAGGTCAATGCACACCTCAAGAACTGCAATATTTTGTCAGTATGCATGGAAAGAACCTCAGTAATGTACAAGAGAATGGATTTTAAATTGTACTGGATCTTCGAAGAAGAAAGGCAGTGTTGGACCCACTGAAATTAGTTAAGTGCGCTAAGCAGAGTTTCTGAAATTGATGTGTTAGCTTGAGCAGTTACAAATGATCCTAAACCTGGAGTAAAAGGGACTTTACAGTAAATGAACTTGAAGTTTCATAAGCTTCTTGGTATAATGATCAAGGGATCCAAAGGCTTTGGAAAAAATGACATGCTTCAGTGGATTTATTATGCACTACTTGTTCAGGTATCTCTAACTATGTCCCCCAGAAAGGTTCAGAGGATACTCCTTCCACTACGGCTTTGAGAAATGCACTGGGAAAGGAATTACAGCTTCCACAGAGAGTGCTATGGTAGCTATTCTCTAAAGGTTAGAAATGAGATGGGGAAGTGCTGCTATCAAACTGGAGTCTCTGAATCCAACAGGGATAATAAGACTCTGGGGTGGTATGAGCAAACTGGTAGGATTTAATCACATCATTTATTTCAAATCCTAAAACATAATGCTGTTAAAGTGCTGCATTCAATATGTCAGCAAATTTGGAAAACTCAGCAGTGGCCACAGGACTGGAAAAGGTCAGTTTTCTTCCCAATCCCAAAGAAAGACAATGCCAAAGAATGCTCAAACTACGGCACAATTGTACTCATCTCACATGCTACCAAAGTAAGGCTCAAAATTCTCCAAGCTAGGCTTCAACAGTATGTGAACTGAGAACTTACAGATGTTCAAGCTGGATTTAGAAAAGGCACAGGAACCAGAGATGAAATTGCTAACATCTGTTGGATCACAGAAAAAGCAAGAGAGTTTCAGGAAAACATCTACTTCTGCTTCATTGACTATGCTAAAGCCTTTGACTTTAGTCAAAAGTAGTGATGTATGGATGACCTTTTTTTTTTTTTTCCAGTAGTCATGTATGGATGTGAGAGTTGGACTATAGAAAAAGCTGAGCATTGAAGAATTAATGCTTTTGAACTCTGATGTTGGAGAAGACTCTTGAGAGTCTATTGGACTGCAAAGAGATTTAACCAGTCACTCCTAAAGGAAATCAACCCTGAATATTCATTGGAAGGACTGATGCTGAAGCTGAAGTTCCAATACTTCGGCCACCTGATGTGAAAACTGACTCACTAGAAAAGACCCTTATGCTGGGAAAGATTGAAGGCAGGAGGAGAAGGGGAGGACAGAGGATAAAATGGTTGAATGGCATCCCTGACTCAATGAACACAAGTTTGAGCAAGTTCTGGGAGCTGGTGGGTAATGGACAGGGAAAACTGGCATGCTGTAGTCCATGGGGTCACAAAGAGTCAGATATTACTAAGTGACTGAACTGAACTTAAAGCCTTTGACTGTGTGAATCATGACAAACTATAGAAAGTTCTTAAAGAGATGGGAATACCAGATGACCTTACCTGCTCCTAAGAAAGCTGTATGCAGGTCAAGAAGTAACAGTTAGAACTGGACATGGAACAACAAATTGGTTCCAAATTGGGAAAGGAGTATATCAAGGCTGTATATTGTCACCCTGCTTATTTAACTTATATGCAGAGGACATCATTCGAAATGCCAGGCTGGATGAAGCACAAGCTGGAATCAAGATTGCCGGGAGAAATATCAATAACCTCAGATATGCAGATTACACCACCCTTATGGCAGAAAGCGAAGAAAAACTAAAGAGCCTCCTGATGAAAGTGAAAGAGGAAAGTTAAAAAGTTGGCTTAAAATTCAACATTAAAAAAGCTAAGATCATGGTATCCAGTCCCATCACTTCATGGCAAATAGATGAGGAAACAATGGAAACAGTGAGAGACTTTATTTTCTTAGCCTCCAAAACCATTGCAGATGGTGACTGCAGCCAGGAAATTAAAGGACACTAGTTCCTTGGAAGAAAAGCTATGACCAACCTAGACAGCATATTAAAAAGCATAGACATTACTTTACCAACAAACGTCTATCTAGTCAAAGCTATGGTTTTTCCAGTAGTCATGTATGGATGAGAGAGTTGAACCATAAAGAAGTCTGAGTGTTGAAGAATTGATGCTTTTGAACTGTGGTGTTGGAGAAGACTCCTTGAACAGCATGGAGATCGAACCAGTCAATATCTAAAGGAAATCAGTTCTGAATATTCACTGGCATATAATATTCTGAATATTCATTGAATATTCAATTCAATATTCAATGAATATTCATTCAAAAATTCATTGTTGGATTTTAAACCAGCTTTTTCACTTTCCTCTCTCACTCATTGGAAGGACTGACACTGAAGCTAAAGCTCCAACACTTCGGCCACCTCTAGCGAAGAACCAACTCATTAGAAAAGACCCTGATGCTGGGAAAGATTGAGACAGGAGGAGAAGGGGATGCCAGAGGATGAGATGGTTGGATGGCATCACCAGCTCAATGGACATGAGTTTGAGCAAACTCCAGGAGATGATGAAGTACCAGGAAGCCTGATGTGCTGCAGTCCATGGGGTCGCAAAGAGTTGGACATGACTGAGCAACTGAACAACAACAAAATCACAGAAGACAAGCAAGATGTAGGCAGAGAACTTAAAGGAATCCAAAGAGTCTGAGCCATGGGGACCTTTGACTTTTGATAGTTGGTCGTAATGTCCCTAGGACTGAAATAGGTGATGGCTCTTCTAATGTCCAACTTGATTAGAGTAAGTAGTGGTAGCAAAAAGAAGTCATACCTGAGTCAGCAATAAAGAATTGTGGACCCTTCATGGGTCCAATTCATGGGCCCAAAGCCCCTTGGAAGAAAGGAAGACAGGGGTCTCCTTGAGGAACACTTACTAGGCAACCAAAAATGTGCTTTGGTTGTCTAGTAAGTGTTCTCTGTCCCCTCCCAGGCCTAGCTGGTCTTCAACCTGGGGCAGTTTCACCCTCCAGAGGATAGTTATCAATGTCTGGAGACATTTTGGGTTGTCACACATGGTAGAAGCCAGGGACGCTGCTAAACATCCTACAATATACAGGACACCCCTCCAGTGACAAAGAATTATGTCATCCAAAATGTCAGGGGTGCTAACGTTGAAAAATCCTACTTTTCTCAAGAGAGAAAAGTAGTTAGAACCACTGAGTTCTAACAAGCAGAAAGTGGGTCAAGATCATAATTCCAGGTGATTCAAGAGAACCAGGGCTGAACATAAAACTCAGATTTGGCATATATGATAAATCAGCCACAGCACAGGCTGAAGAGTGGTGCCAGGTCAGTGATCAGGCACTCCTAGAGCTTTGAAAGTTTAATTACCCAAAATGTCACATAATTGTAACAGGGTGAAAGTAACCTGGATTAAAAATAGAATGTAATTAACCATATCAACAAAGTAAAGTTTGTGTTTAAACTCAAAATGTCAAGTCATCCTCTTTCATTTACCCAATCCAATTCATCAGCAACTGCAAACCAAAATCAATCCCAAACCCAACTCTTCTTGTCTTCTCCACTTCTGCTACCTGCTTGTTGAAATCACCAGCATGTCTCTCTCAGAAAGACACTTTAACAACCTCTTTACTTCCTCCCTTGCTCCTAGAGAATTTATTCTAGATAAGTTGCTGCCAAGTGATTCTCTTAAAATATAGATTACTCACAATGCTCCTGAGCTTCACAGAGTGCAGCTGAGGATGTGAGATCATAGTGTGGGGAATGAAAGTGGGAACTTCTTCCTTCCTTGAAAGAAAGCCGAGAGGTAGGAGGAAAGAAACGGCTTCCCAGGTGGTTCAGTGGTAAAGAATGCCTGCCAATTCAGGAGATGTAGGAGACATGCGTTTGATCCCTGGGTAGGGAAGATCCCCTAAAGGAGGAAATGGCAACCCACTCTACTGTTCTTACCTGGGAAATCCCATGGATAGAGGAGTCTGGCAAGGTACACAGCCCATAGGGTCACAAAGAGTTGGACACACGACTGAGGGACTCCCTACCCCACCCCCAAGGAGCATTGTTAGACCTCTTTTTTTCTCCCTCCCTTATGAAATGTTAATAATCACACCTACTCCGGCCCTTGGTTAGGACCACAAAACACTGTAATATCTGTGTTTTGCCACCTCCTTGTGGGCAATATCACCCTCAAGGGGTGCAGGATCTGAGATCTTCTATTCCCTCATTTCAACCAAAGAGCTCCCAGGCCTGGTGTGTAGACCACATGCTTAGATCCTTTTCTCCAGCCTGACCCTGACAGCCCAAGTGTCAGGCAGAGAGGACACTATCTTTACAATCACACAAATGAAGTTAAACCCAGCCTCTGCTATTTACAGGTTTTGGGACCTCCAGCAAATTTTCCCCTTGCTTATCCTAAGCATCCCAACTGTTAAATGAAATTAAAATATTCACACTGAAAAATTGTTGTGAGGTATAGAGGTGAAGAGAAATGACTGAAAAGCATAAATTATAATGCACAGCACAGGGCATGTGTTTGATAAATGGTCCTAACATGATTTAGCAGTTGCCCTTTGTAGCTTCCTTGTTGTTGTTCAGTCGCTAAGTCATGTCTGACTCTTTACAACCCCATGGACTGCAGAACATCAGGTTTCCCTGTCCTTCACTATCTCCCAGAGCTTGCTCAAACTCATGTCCATTGAGTTGGTGATGCCATCCAACCATCTCATCCTCTGTCATCCCTTCTCCTCCTGCCCTCAACCTTTCCCAGCATCAGGGTCTTTTCAAATGAGTTGGGTCTTTGTATCTGGTGGTCAAAGTACTGGAACTTCAGCATCAGTCCTTCCAATGAAAATTCAGGGTTGATTTCTTTTAGAGATTGACTGGTTTGATCTCCTAGGTGTCCAAGGGACTCTCAAGAGTCTTCTTCAACACCACAGTTCAAATTCACCAACTCTTTTACGCTCAGCTTTCTTTATAGTCCAACTCTCACATCCATACATGACTACTGGAAAAACCATAGCCTTCACTAGACAGACCTTTGTTGACAAAGTAATGTCTCTGCTTTCTAATATGCCATCCAGATTGGTCATAAATTTCTTTCCAAGGAGTAAGCATCTTTTAATTTCATGGCTGCAATCACCATCTGCAGTGATTTTGGAACCCAAAAAAATAAAGTCTGACACTGTTTCCACTGTTTCCCCATCTATTTGCCATGAAGTGATAGGACCTGATGCCATGATCTTAGTTTTCTAAATGTTGAGCTTTAAACCAACTTCTTCACTCTCCTCTTTCACTTTCATCAAGAGGCTCTTTAGTTCTTCTTCACTTTCTGCCATAAGGGTGGTGTTATCTGCATACCTGAGGTTATTGATATTTCTCCCGGCCATCTTGATTCCAGCTTGTGCTTCATCCAGCCCAGCGTTTCTCATGATGTACTCTGCATATAAGTTAAATAAACAGGGTGACATTATACAGCCTTGACGTACTCCTTTTCCTATTTGGAACCAGTCTGTTGTTCCATGTCCAGTTCTAACTGTTGCTTCCTGACCTGCATACAGGTTTCTCAAGAGGCAGGTCAGGTGGTCTGGTATTCCCATCTCTTTCAGAATTTTCCACAGTTTATTGTGATCCACACAGTCAAAGGCTTTGGCATACTCAATAAAGCAGAAGTAGATGTTTTTCTGGAACTCTCTTGCTTTTTCAATGACCCAGTGGATGTTGGCAATTTGATCTCTGGTTCCTCTGCCTTTTCTAAAACCAGCTTGAACATCTGGAAGTTCATGGTTCACTTATTGCTGAAGCCTGGCTTGGAGAATTTTGAGCATTACTTTACTAGTGTGTGAAATGAGTGCAATCGTGCAGTAGTTTGAACATTCTTTGGCATTGCCTTTCTTTGGGATTGGAATGAAAACTGACTTTTTCCAGTCCTGTGGCCACTGCTGAGTCTTCCAAATTTGCTGGCATATTGAGTACAGCACTTTTTTAGTACAAAATTTTTTAGGATTTGAAATAGCTCAACTGGAATTCCATCATCTCCACTAGCTTTGTTCATAGTGATGCTTCCTAAGGCCCACTTGACTTCACATTCCAGGATGTCTGACTCTAGGTGAGTGATCATACCATCATGATTAACTGGGTCGTGAAGATCTCTTTTGTACAGTTCTTCTGTGTGTTCTTGCCACCTCTTCTTAATATTTTCTGCTTCTGTTAAGTCCATACCATTTCTGTTCTTTATTGAGCCCATTGGTCCTTTATAGTTTAACCATTCCAGTGATTTTTTTAATTTCCATATCCTGAACCACTCATGAAGTTCAGCAAGTGTTTATTGGTTATTTGTGTATTTTCTTTTGAGATGTGTCAGGTATTTTTTCGAGTTGGTTTTCTACTAGTTCATATATAATATGCATGTATATATATTATATTCAGGGTACACATTTGTTGTGTGTGTGTGTGTGTGTATGTGTGTGGTGTGTGTGTGTGTGTATGGAGAATATTTTTCTTTACATCTCATTCTCTTAATGGTGACTTTTGTTGAATAGAAGTTCTTCATTTTAATAGATCTCAATTGGTGCTGTTTTGTTGCTCAGTCGTGTTTGACCCTTCGTGACCATATGGACTACAGCATGCCTGTCCTTCACCATCTCCTGGAGCTTGCTCAAGCTCTTGTGTCAAATATAAGAGATATCATATACCAGTTGTTAACTGGTATGGATAAATGGATAAATAAACTGAGGTTTATTCACAGAATGAAATACTATACAAGAGTGAGAATAAATGAATCAGAACTATCTGCAGCAATATGAGTGACTCTCACACAACACTGAGAGAGAAGCTAAACCCAAGAGTATGTATTTAGTTTAGTTTTTTTTTTTTTTAATTCCAAAAGCAAAATAATTCCATATGTTAGTCAGGATATTGACAACTTTGGCTGGACTGTAATAACTTTGGCTGGGGTACAAATGGCTCCCTTGAGCTGCTGGTGATAATCTGTTTCTTGATCTGAGTGCTGGTTACCCAAGTTTGGTCAGTTCATAAAAATTCACATTTATGATATGATATGTTCACTTCAATAAAAAGTTAATAAAAATAGAGGTTCATATGCCTGAGCCCTAGGCCTAGACAGCCGAGATGTCCGTGTTTCCTAGTGATTCAGGTGGCAGACAGGGCCAAGGACCTTTAGTCAATACTCTGACCATAAATGGGCTTCCCAGGTAGCTCAGTGGTAAAGAATCTGCCTGCCAATGTGGGAGCCGCAGGAGACAGTGGTTCAATACCTGGGTCAGGAAAATCCCCCAGAGTAGGAAATGGTAACCCACTCCAGTATTCTTGCCTGGAAAATCCCATGGACAGAGGAGCCTGGCGAGCTACAGTTCATGAACTCACAAAGAGTCAGACATGACTGAGCGCGCACACACACACACACACACACACACACACACACACACACTGATGATAAATCTCTGCAGATACAAGGACTAGAAGTCCCATTTCTTGAAAAATGTGTTTATTGTACACATTTAAATGGTAGGATTATAAAGAGCATTTGAAATGGTAGTAATAGGAAAAAAATTCTTTAATATTTTGTTAATAATTTTTACATATATTTGTATCCATCCCTGGTGGCTCAGATGGGAATGCAGGAGACCTGGGTTCAATCCCTGGTTCAGGAAGAGCCCCTGGAGAAGGGAATGACAAACCATTCCAGTATTCTCGCCTGGAGAATTCCATGGGCAGAGGAGCCTGGCGGGCCACAGTCTATGGGGTCACAAAGAGTCGGAGATGACTGAGCAACTAACACTCACTATATTCATGGAACCACGTGTGACTAGTGTGACTGAAAAGCTGAATTTTAGGTTTGATGTAATTTGTATTATCTTAAATTTAGTAGCCACAGGCGCCTAGTGGTTCCTACAGCACAGATGTAGAACATTTCTTTCATCACAGTAAGCTCCACTGAACTGCCTGGTCTGGTCTGATCTCCTGCTATCTTCTCCCTTACTTCCTGGATTTCAGTGTCGCTGGCTGACCTTCTGTTCCTCACCCACTTTCAGCTCCTTTTCCCCCAAGGGTGTCTGCACAGGTTGGTCTTTCTGTCTAGGTCTTGTTGCTGGTTGATCTTCACATGGCAGCCTTGTCTCAGCTTCAATGTCACCTCTGCAGAAAGGCTTCCCCTTTCACCCAAATGAAAGATTCCCCATTATGTTGTTGCCAAATAAAGCATTTCTAGTTAGATAAAAACATTTTCCATATGGTTCATTTACGTCTTTATTGCCCGCACCCCTTTTAGCATGTTATTTCCCCAAGTGCAAGAACCTTGAACTTCCAGTGTAGGTGGAGGACCTAAGTTTTAAATAATAAGAGGCAGAAATCAACACAACAATGTAAAGAATCATCCTCCAATAAAAATAAATACATAAATAGGAGGCAAGGCTGGTAAATGTGAACCTGCTGGGGATAAAGGGATTTGAGAGCCTAGGAAACCTAGGAAGAAGCTGCTAAAGAGGATTTAAGTATAACAAAGGGGGCCTCTGAGCCTCACTGAGGATCCATGAGGGAGTGGAAATTATCAACATTTGCAGTACAATCTGTAGTGTGACTTTTCTCCAGTAAGAGGAACAGCCCAGATAGATATGCTTATCACATGTAACCCTCACAACAACCTCTGAGGTGTGCTGAAGTGTCCCCACGTTACAAGTGATAAAACTAAAAGGCAGAGAGATTTAGTAACCTACCTAAGACTATGAAGCTAATAAGTGAAGAAGCTAGGATTTGAACGCTGGTATTCAGAACCCAGAGCCAGCACTCTTAGCCACATCATCAAACTGCCTCCTTCCTTATTAGAGTAGCATGTAGTGGGTATTTCATTAAAAATGTGATAAATGTCCATTGCAGGGCTCCAGGATTTCCCATTCCTTCCAAAATGGCAGTCCAGGCATAAGAAACAAGATAAGACAGATAACAGTAACATTTGAATAAACTTACATAAGTCAAACTTCTGCCCACAAGCAATACATATCATGTAAAGAAAGAAAGTGAAATTGCTCAGTTGTGTCCGACTCTTTGTGACCTCATGGACTGCAGCCTACCAGGCTCCTCCGTCCATGGGATTTTCCAGGCAAGAGTACTGGAGTGGGGTGCCATTTCCTTCTCCAAGGGATCTTCTGGACTCAGGGATCAAACCCAGGTCTCCCGCATTCCAGGCAGATGCTTTACCGTTGAGCCACCAGGGAAGCCACCATATCATGTCAGAATGCATACAAAAAAACAGATATTAAATACTTTAGAATGTTTAGATTTAAAAAAAATTACAGAAAAACAGGGAGTAAATAAATAAAACAAGAGAAGAGCCTTGCGTGGACATATAGAACTGGGCGTTCTGCCTGAGGCTGGGGAGACCAGGGGCTGCCAGGGTCATCTCTCCAGATGAGAGGACCCAGATCAGAAGCTTCCCCCTCCCGTCAGAGGTCTCCCATAATTCTGATTTCAGAGGGCTTAGGGTGACATGGGGAAGATTTCAATACATACTGAACTGCTTATAAATATATATTTTTTTTACTATTACTAGCAGTTGTCACTCAAAAATATGAATGCCTATCAGTTTTAGGTGAGGCAAAAAATGGCCCCTCAAATCAAAAGATTATAAATAAAGATACTATATTCTTGATGGTTCTCATCTTTAGAAAAACTCAAATACTCTTCCATATTTTAGGAATCCACAGCTCTGAAGCATGGCCCAGCATTCCCAAGTGTGTGTGTGTGTGTGTGTGTGTGTGTATTAATATTAAAAGCAATCCTGAGATGATCTGCATGACCAGCCACACTTGGGAAGCACTGCACTGTGGCTGAGTAACTACACATTTCTCAGTCAGACATAGAAGGGAGAGACAGTCCAAGCATGAACAATGACAGTGCAGCATGGACAGTCCTGGCAGCTTCTGGAAAAAGTCATCTACTAGAGCTCCTGTTTGTGGACATAAGCGCTGGAAGCACAGGCGATGGGGTCAGACAGCCATCAGAGGCTCTAGGAGGCAAGGCTGAGAGTGCTACACGTCACCCTGGAGACAACGGGGGAGCCCAGGCTTGGAGCAGGAGGTGGCAGGACCAGGTGTGCTGGCTGGAAGCGGGGCTCTGGCAGCCACTCCAGTGGGCCGCAGAGTGGAGGGACTGGGGAACGTGCTGAGTAGGAGAGGGAAGGCAGGGTTTCCCTTGTGGTCCAGTGGTTAAGAATCCACTCTGCAATGCAAGGGACACCTGTTTGATCCCTGGTGGGGGAAGATCCCACATGCCCCGGAGCAACTAAGCCTGGCGTGGTAACTACTGAGCCTGCACTCTAGATCCTGCGAGTTGTAACTACTGAAGCCCGAGTGCCTAGAGCCTGTGCTTTGCCACAAGAGAAGCCACTGCAATGAGCAGTCCCTGCACCACAATGAAGAATGGTCCCCGATCTCCACAACTAGAGAAAAGCCGGTGCAAGAACGAAGAACCCAGCATCACCAAAAATAAATAAAATTTTTTTTAGAAAAGGGAAGGCAATCACGTAGACTTGCTGTCTGGCACATCAGGGAGGTGCAGTATATCGCTAACGTTTCTGCCATTAGAGACTGGGCAGGAGGTGGTCTCAATGCACAAACTCTGCAGGGATGAGACCAGGAGGGATAGGCCACTGAGTCACCCCAGAGATAAATCAAACTCTTCCTGTTTTGAATCATGTAAGCCAGAACGTGGACATTTAAACCGTTGTGTTCATTTCATCCCAACTCCACTCCTAGGCTGGAAGCCTGGGAGGAAGGAATAGCAGTTGCAGCTTCTTTATTCCAAATACAAACACTGTGTACAAGCAGCTGGGCTTGCTCAGTGTCTTGTGTTGGATAATCTAATTTCACCTTCGGGCTCCCTGGGTCTTTCTGGTTTCTGTGTAATGGTTTAGCAAATCTGCCACCCTCTTTAAGCTCTGAATCAGTTTGGTAAATATCAGTGATCCACCTTACTACATCATTGGTCATGCTGGTTTTGAGCATCTATATCCCTTTATGTCTTAGTACTTTCTCCCTTCTGCCTAGATCATTCTCTTCTCATCAGTGTTTTTTGCTACCCTTTTATTTTTCTTTGCCTCAGTCTTGCTGGATATTATAAACACAACAGTTATGATTTCTTGTATAAAGTATTGTTCTAATAAGCATGTTACAGTTCAGCTCAGCACCCTCTACAGTGGTGCCTGAGGGAGCCCGCTGGGAAAATGTGTAATAAAGCAGCAAAGAGATGATGAGACATTGGTAAGGAGGGGTCAGGAAATGAGAAAAAGGGAAGAAGCCCAAGAATTCACATGGAGACTGCAAATAAATGCATTGAGGGGACAGGCCAAAGATATTTAAAAGACTGGAGATCACTATTCAGTGATTCGGATTCCCTGGTGGCTCAGGAGAAAAATTCTGCCTGTCAATGCAGGATATGCTGGTTCAATCCCTGGGTCTGGAAGATCCCCTGGAGGTGGAAATGGTAACCCACTCCAGTATTCTTGCCTGAGAAATCCCACGGACAGAGGAGCCTGGCAGGCTATAGTCCACAGGGTTGCAAGAGTCAGACACAACTTAGCAACTGAACAACAGATTTAGGAAAGAAGATGTGACAGAAGATTGAATAATTATCACTGGGAGCAGAGATGTGGGTCACGAAAATATTTTCATTCAATTTTAGTATGGTAGAAACAGTCAACATGGCTGAAAACCTGAAAAGATTTCAAAAGAAACAGTTACTGTAGCAATTCTGCCTACCTTAATCACTGGACAGAATTCTCTCTGGTTCAGTAACACACCAGACTTCAGAGAAGTTGCTCCTAGCTCTTAAGTTTAGGATCCCAAACTGTCTGGCCTCCCCTGCTAAGAATCCTACTTTCTTCTGACAATAGCAGGACAAACCAATAGAGTATTTAGTTTACATTATATGCAAAAAATACAGAGTCCAGGATATAGCAATGGAAGAAGGAAAATGAAATCAATGAGGGTTGATGCCATTAGGGTTAACATCAGACTCACAGAACTGTGTCCAAATCTAGCATAATTTTTTTGCTACTCTTTTACTTAAAAAGGTTTGATTTATGCACCCTTTCCCCCATCTAGGATATTGATTCACACAGGCATATACTATGTTCTATTTAATCTTTGTATCTCTAGTAACAAACGGTGTGCCTAGCACAGAAAGGGCACTGAATACATATTTGATAAAGGAATGTGGTTATTTTCTTGACAAAATAATAATCATCAAAACTCTCAACTGAAAAAAAAAAAATCATTCTCAGAATCATTACCTTAGAGACTTAAAGACTGAAAGTCTGTACACTGTGTTCCTGATTCTTTAAACAGAGCAAGTCCACCCTAGTATCCTACTACACCTGGCTTATAAATTGGCTTATAAGCTTTCTCTCCAGTTGCAGAGAGAAATTATTCCAGGAAATCTCTCTGGTATACTCCCCACTTATCCCAGATCTATTGCTTCTGCTGCCTCGTTTGGCTGTCCAGACTCAGAGCTCAGTACCTCTGACCTGGATAGATGCTCTGCACGCCTTCAGGTTTCATGACTGAGAACATTTCCCCTGTGGTTCATGAGACCTCTTCTTTCCACCTGGCTCTTATCCCTGCTGCTGCCCAGTGATTATGACTTTATTAGGATCCAGAAATATCCTCAGGATAATCAAAGCAACTCTCAGAGTGCCAAGTCAAAATGGCAGTAAATACGAGATGAACTGAAATAACAGAGACTCTTGTGGTCATTTGGGTTTCCCTGGTGGCTCAGACAGTAAAGAATCTGCCTGCAATGCAGGAGACTCTGGTTCAATCCCTGGGCCAGGAAGATCCCTGGAGAAGGGAATGGCTACCCACTCAAGTATTCTTGCCTGGAAAATCCCATAGACAGGATGGTCACATGGGTAAATGTGATTCTTCAGGGGGTGGGTGGTCTCTGACATGGCTGTTCATGGCAATCCCCTGGGAAATCTATGACTCCTGACTCCTGGTTCCCACCTCCATGGATTCTGATGTGATTTCTCTGCAGTGAGGCCTGGGAGTCAGAATTTTTTTTTAAATTTCAGGTGATTTCTGTGTACGATTTTTAAATCACTGCTTTGGGTTGAAAACCAAACCAGTGCCATTTTCCCGCCACATTGCCAAGAACAGGCATTACTAAATGAAAATCAAACAAATTCTTAGCAGTGTGTCCTAGTCTCTTGACCCAGTATATCATCGCATCTATATAAGGGTTACTAAATGACTGTGCATTGGCTTAGATGACATGTTAAAACCACCGTGCAGGGCTTCCCTAATGGCCTGGTGGTTGAGAATACACCTTCCAACATGGGGAATGCCAGTTTGACCCCTGGTCAGGGAACTAGAATACTGTGTGCCACAACTAGAGCCCGATGCAGCCAAAAATAAATAAATAAATTAATATAATATAAATAAGAATTAAAAAAAAAACACTTTGCCAGTAAAATGAGCTATGTTGGCTGGATAGGTTTCAGACTTGTTAAAACAAACCAAAAATTGCAAAATGTTATTGCCATAAGGATTGATTCTTCTCTCTAGTGTGAGAACCAGGGGTGAATTTTTTTCCCTTCTTTTTATCCTATCTGAAGGCTGAACGCCGTCTCCTCAGGGTGTGGGCCAGGATGCCCCACTCCCCAGAATTAAGGCTTGGCATTCTCTGATCCTTACATCTGTCGGCACTGGCTGCTTTCAGAGATGCTTATCTGGAGAGATACCGGCTGCAGCTCAGTTAAACGCTAGCCTCTGGGTCTGACTCATGCTTGAAATATGCAGAGGGAGCCCAGAGGCATGCAGGCCTCCTTCCTCAGCTGTTCTTTAAACAGCTGACAGGGAAGATCACAGACACAACAGCTGAGGAAGCATGTGGACTCAGCTTCCATTCCTAAGACTCCAGAGATGAGGGCATGGCCCAGCCCTGGGTCCGGCATCTTCTGACGTAATTCTTGTGTGATCTGTCCCTTTCTCTAAACTCGAAGAGCCAGCTCATACTTGGTGCCAAAAGCAAAAATTCAATTTCTGGGAGAAAACGGGGGGAAAGGGGATAAGGGTGGGTATTAAACAGAGAGGTTAACAATGTGATACAAACTATACTGTGTGCAGTTTAAATAAGCTGCATGTGTATGGTTTTCTTTCATTAAGTCCATTATTCTAGTTCTTCGGAGGCTCCTCAGAATCTTCCACCTGGGGAGTCCTGGTCTGAGGCCTGTCTCAGGGTGGAACTTGCAGAAGAGTTCTCACTAACTGTCCACAACTTGAACCCTCCCTGACCTGTGATTCCAAATGGATTCTGCCACAGCACCAGTCATTCAGCCCCTATGGGGGTAGGGGTGGGGGCCTGTCATTTAAAAAGACTCCTGGCTCCTCTCCCTGGAACATTTGCAGAGATATTCTGACCACCTGTCCACCTGTTGGTGAAAGAGGAGCTGCAGCTTGAATAGAATTAGAGACAGGCCAAAAGAAGCAGGCTGGCTGGGAAAGCCGACATATTCTCTAACTTTTACAAATATTTATTTCCTTGTTTATTTGGCTGGGTTGGGTCTTGGGATCTTTCCTTACCGCCATACTGACTCTCTTAGTTGTGACTGGTAGGCTTAGTTGCTCCGAGGAATGCGGGATCTTAGTTCCCCAACCAGGGATTAAACTCACGCCCCCTGCATTGCAAGGTGTATTCTTAACCACTGGACCACCAGGGAAGTCCCACATATTCTCTATTGACAGGACTACATCACAGAAGTTTCAGAGAAACCTCACAGTGGGACTTGTATGGACTTGTAAGGAGAGGGTAAGCACATGAGCAACACACTCCTCCTCCACATCTTGAACAGGCCCCCACCGGCCTGTCTGTAGAGACAGTGATAAACTGGCAATGGAACTAGGCAATGGAAAGTGCTGACTCTGCAGGGCTAAAACAGGTGCCTGCCAGCCTAGAAGGAGTTTATTGCTCCCACCTCTTGTGAATGCCCATGCCAGACAGACACACATCCTCCACTCCTCCTCATTGCTGCCATCTGCTGCCTCAGGTCACTCTCCATCACTGAGTGAGTGAAAGCCCCTTCACTAGAAATCCTAAGGGATTTCAGCCTCTGTGAAGATAGCTAGTCAGCAACTTTACTTCCCGATACTGACTGTCCTTTGCTGCCTTGCATGTCAGTCCTCTAATAAAGGAGCCTGACCTGGATCTTAATATCCTGGAAATGCCCCAACATAGAAATTCTAAACCCCAATCATTTGTTCTCAAATCACTTCCTATATCTTTTCTGCTCTCCATTTTTACACTTATCTTTTCTTTTGGAAGAAAAGTTACGCCAAAAAGTTATGAAAAGTTAAGACAGCATGTTAAACAACAGAGATACCATTTTGCCGACAAAGGTCTGTCTAGTCAAAGTTAAGTTTTTTCCAGTAGTCATCTATGGATGTGAGAGTTGGACCATAAAGAAGGCTGAGTGGTAAAGAATTGATGCTTTCAAACTGTGGTATTGAAGAAGACTCTTGAAAGTCCCTTGAAAAAAAAGAAAAAAAAAAAGAAAGTCCCTTGGACAGCAAGGAGATCAAACCAGTCAATCCTAAAGGGAATCATTCCTGAATATTCATTGGAAGGACTGATGCTAAAACTTAAGCACTGATACTCTGGCCAACTAATGTGAAGAGCTGACTCATTGGAAAACACCCTGATGCTGGGAAAGATTGACGGCAGGAGAAGTGGGTGACAGAGGTTGAGATGATTGGATGGCATCATTGACTCAATGGACATGAATTTCAGGAAACTCCAGGAGATAGTGAAGGACAGGGAAGCCTGGCATGCTACAGTCCATGGGGTCACAAAGAGTCGGACACGACTTACTGGCTGAACAACAATCTTCACACCCTCTGGACCTGTTTACAAAACCCCTCTAATTCCTTGACCTCTTCTCTCCTTCCCATCTTGCAGGACCCTCTTGGCCTCATCTACAACTACTCAACGGAGACCCATGTGTCCTGAATTACGATCTCAAAACTCACCATCTACATTCTCTGATTCTAAACTCTGGAGTTGCTGCCGCCATGCAGAATGGCAACAATGCAACAACACATTTATTTGTGGCTTCCAAGCTCAGCTGAGCCCTCAGCACGGTTTGTCAACTTTCCGTTGTTTTTGACCAGCTTCTTCATCCCATCTTCTCAATGACTCTCAGTTGATTGCTTCATTCCTGCTTTATCCACAAAACTGGCACCAGCAGCAACAGGATCAATATCCGACTTCCTTTTACTCACACACTGCAAACTCACTCCCCTCACCCGCCCCTCACCCCCACTGAGGGCCCTGCCCTTGTCTCCCTCCTGTTCCCTCTGGAAGGGGCTTCATCAGTCATTCTCCTGGTTTTCTTTACCTTCGACGTCTCCTCTCTACCAACTCCTCCCCTTGTCTACAGGCCTATCGGCTTTCCTCTCAGCCATGCCATCTGGGTAAGCTGTGGGCCACAGAAAGCCTGTCTTTGTGACTAAAATCTGACTGGAATATAGCCATGCTTATTTGTTTATATATTATCTATAGCTGCTTTTGTGCTGAACAACAGAGTAGTTGAAGAGTTGTGACAGAGATCATCTGGTCAGCAAAGGCTAAAAGATCTGCTCTGTGGCCCTTTAAAGAAAAGATCCCTTGCCCCTCTATCCTCACCATGTTCCCTCCTGGCCACTCCTCAATCCATGGTAATTTCGTCTGCTTCTGTGGTTTACTTCATCTTCTTAATCTTCCCTTCCTCGGGTCACTGCGGTGACTCACAACCTACTAACTGAAAGGCAGGGGAGAGTCTGTCATTTCTTAGTCATTCCTCTGCTGCAGTGGACATTTGGAGATCACACCGTTCTTGAAATTCTAGGGAAAGATCCCAGATATAAATGCCCAGAGGAGGCAGGCAGGTCCTCAATGAACGAAACGGTCACCTCAAGATATGAGCCTGTGGGATCCTGGAGAGCCTGTCGCCCCAGCAAAAGGGCTGCTGCTGTGCAGCTGTGAGGAATCTAGGCCCTACATGGCCTAGATATTCCAGTGCTTCATGGGCAGCTAAAAATGCAGATTTTATGAGGCATCACTCAACCCAAGTTGCGAACTATTTTAAAAATATTACAAACCCTGAGGAGCCAAACAAAGTGAAACTTTTGGTCAATTTGGCCTCAAGGCTGTGGATGAGTCCCCCTGGTTCCACAACTGAACTTTCTTGTTCTCTTGGGGAATCTTGATTCTTTGCTTCTGGAGGTCCTCTCAGAGCCAGCATGCCTCTGCCCTCTCAGATGTTCATCCCCAGCCGTGCATCTTTTCTTGCTACAGAGTTTCTCGGGTGAAATTCCAAATCTATCTCTCACTCTCTATCCTACACACCTGCTTCTGACTCCCATCTCCAAATGGGAAGTGAACCACTCTACCTGGAAATCCCACAGACACTTCAAACTCCACTTTAGCCCTGAACCACCCTCAACCCCTGCCCTCTGCCAAGCCAACACATATTTGGAAATGGACTCAGGTTTCACCCAACAAAGCTGTCCTCCCCTCCATCTGTCCATCAGGATTGAGGTGCCTCTCACTGTGTCTTCAGAATATTTTGGCAACTATATTTTCTATAAAGTATTAAAAGTATTACAATTAATACTGTCTCTGTGTCTGCCTTACCTGCCTACAGTACAGCCTCTCAGTGGGCACCGGCTGCCACATTGATCTTTGTATTCCCAACTTCTAGCTAAGTGCTAACGTATAGTAACTTCCTAATAAATGTTTATAAGATTATGTTAAAAATCCTTCAAGCTAGGTTTCAATAGTACGTGACCTGAGAACTTCCAAACGTACAAGTGGGATTTAGAAAAGGCAGAGGAAACAGACATCAAATTGCCAACATTTGTCAGATCACAGTGAAGGCAAGGGAATTCCAGAAAAACATCTACTTCTGCTTCCCTGACTACATGAAGGCCTTTAATTGTGTGAATCACAACAAACTTTGGAACATTCTTAAAGAGATCAGAATACCAAACCACCTTACCTGTCCCCTGAGAAACCTGTATGCAGATCAAAAAGCAATAGTTAGAACCTTACATGGAACAACTGACTGGTTCCAAATTGGGAAAGGAGTCCAACAAGGCTGTATATTGTCACCCTGTTTATTTAACTTATATGCAGAGTGTGTGCATGCTCAGTCACTTTAGTAGTGTCCAACTCTTTGCAACCCCATGGACTGTAGCCTGCCAGGCTCCTCTGTCCACGTCATTCTCCAGACAAGAATACTGGCGTGGGTTGCCATGCCCTCCTCCAGTATATGCAGAGTACATCATGCAAAATGCCAGGTTGGATGACTCACAAGCTGGAATCAAGATTGCTGGGAGAAATATCAACAAGTGGTATGCAGATGATACCACTCTAATGGCAGAAAGCAAAGAGGAACTAAAGAGTCTCTTGATGAAGTTGAAAGAGAAGAGTAAAGTCTGAAGTCAGGCAGGTTGATTCCTCCAGTTCCATTCTTCTTTCTCAAGATTACTTTGGCTATTCGAGGTTTTTTGTATTTCCATACAAATTGTGAAATTATTTGTTCTAGTTCTGTGAAAAATACCGTTGGTAGCTTGATAGGGATTGCATTGAATCTATAGATTGCTTTGGGTAGTATAGCCATTTTGACAATATTGATTCTTCCAATCCATGAACACTGTATGTTTCTCCATCTGTTTGTGTCCTCTTTGATTTCTTTCATCAATGTTTTATAGTTTTCTATGTATAGGTCTTTTGTTTCTTTAGGTAGATATACTCCTAAGTATTTTATTCTTTTTGTTGCAATGGTGAATGGTATTGCTTCCTTAATTTCTCTTTCTGTTTTCTCATTGTTAGTGTATAGGAATGCAAGGGATTTCTGTGTGTTAATTTTATATCCTGCAAATTTACTATATTCATTGATTAGCTCTAGTAATTTTCTGGTAGAGTCTTTAGGGTTTTCTATGTAGAGGATCATGTCATCTGCAAACAGCGAGAGTTTCACTTCTTCTTTTCCTATCTGGATTCCTTTTACTTTTTTTTCTGCTCTGATTGCTGTGGCCAAAACTTCCAACACTATGTTGAATAGTAGTGGTGAGAGTGGGCACCCTGGTCTTGTTCCTGATTTCAGGGGAAATGCTTTCTATTTTTCACCGTTGAGGGTAATGCTTGCTGTGGGTTTGTCATATATAGCTTTTATTATGTTGAGGTATGTTCCTTCTATTCCTGCTTTCTTGAGAGTTTTAATCATAAATGTGTGTTTTTGAATTTTGCCAAAGGCTTTCTCTGCATCTATTGAGATAATCATATGGTTTTTATCTTTCAATTTGCCATAGGACCCAGCAATACCACTTCTGGGCATACACACCGAGGAAACCAGATCTGAAAGAGACACGTGCACCCCAATGTTCATCGCAGCACTATTTATAATAGCCAGGACATGGAAGCAACCTAGATGCCCATCAGCAGACGAATGGATAAGGAAGCTGTGATACATATACACCATGGAATATTACTCAGCCATTAAAAAGAATTCATTTGAAGCAGCTCTAATGAGATGGATGAAACTGGAGCCTATTATACAGAGTGAAGTAAGCCAGAAAGATAAAGACCATTACAGCATACTAACACATATATATGGAACTTAGAAAGATGGTAATGATAACCCTATATGCAAAACAGAAAAAGAAACACAGATGTACAGAACAGACTTTTGGACTCTGTGGAAGAAGGCAAGGGTGGGATGTTTCGAGAGAACAGCATCGAAACATGTATATTATCTAGGGTGAAACAGATCACCAGCCCAGGTTGGATACATGAGACAAGTGCTCGGGGCTGGTGCACTGGGAAGACCCAGAGGGATCGGGTGGAGAGGAAGGTGGGAGGGGGGATCGGGATGGGGAATACATGTAAATCCATGGCTGATTCATGTCAATGTATGACAAAACCCACTACAATATTGTAAAGTAATTAACCTCCAACTAATAAAAATAAATGAAAAAAAAAAAAAAAAAGATAGAGAACAGTGAAAAAGCTGGCTTAAAACTCAACATTCAAAAAACTAAGATCATGGCATCCTGTCCCATCACTTTATGCCAAACAGATGGAGAAAAAGTGGAAACACTGGCAGATTTTATTATCTTGGGCTCCAGAATCACTTCAGATGATGGCTGTAGCCACAAAATTAAGATTCTTGCTCCCTGGGAAAAAAGCTATGACAAACCCAGACAGTGTATTAAAAAGCAAAGACATCACTTTACCAACAAAGGTCCATCTAGTCAAAGGTATGTTTTTTCCAGTAATCTTGTACAGATATGACAGTTGCACCATAAAGAAGGCTGAACCCCAAAGAATTGATGCTTTTGAACTGTGGTGCTGGAGAAGACTCTTGAGAGTCCCTTGGACTGCCAGGAGGTCAAACCAGCCAATCCTAAAGGAAATCAACCCTGAATATTCATTGAAAGGACTGATGCTGAAGCTCCAATACTTTGGCCATCCGATGTGAAGAGTCGACTCCCTGGAAAAGACCCTGATGCAGGGAGGGACTGAAGGCAAAAGGAGAAGGGAGCAACAGAGGATGAGATGGTCAGATAGCATCACCGACTCAATGGACATGAATCTGAGAAAACTCTGGGACACAGTGAAGGACAGGGAAGCCTGGCATGCTCAGTCCATGAGGTCACAGAGAGTCTGACACAATTTAGTGACTGAACAACAACAACAATAAATGTTTGGCAAATTAATACACAAACAAACAAAACACGAGAAAAAGATGCACTAAAAATTTAAATTGCCAAGTTTTCTCTCTCTTCAGAACATTTTTACTAGTGCAATTTTTCTTTTACGTGTCTTTGATATGCAACTAGTATTAATGTTGACATGTTAGTATTTTATCAGAGAAGAATGTAATTTTCCCCTAATTATGATTTTTAAAAGCATTTGTTTTCATGTTAAGGGAAAACTTTGTTATATCCAGCAATTTAAAAAAATAGTAAAATATAATAAATTGAAGTTAATAAAGTAGACTTTGCCAAATGTCTGTTAGGGAGATTAAATAAACAGTCTTGTTTAGGCTTCAGAGACAAAGCAGAACAGGCCTCTGACCTTGCTTCTAACCTGCCTGGACACTGCCCTGACTATAGCCTTACAGAGCCATAGATAAGATGGTGGAACATTCTTGAAATTGTTGAGCCCCTGGAGGGGAGCTGGCCAACCAAGCCCCAGGCTTAACAACACTTCAAGTTTTAAGACAAAATAAACAGCATTAACATGAAACCATCACAACAAACTATGGAAAATTCTGAAAGAGATGGGAATACCAGACCACCTGGCCTGCCTCCTGAGAAATCTGTATGCAGGTCAGGAAGCAACATGAGAACTGGACATGGAACAACAGACTGGTTCCAAATAGGAAAAGGAGTATGTCAAGGCTGTATATTGTCACCCTGCTTATTTAACTTATATGCAGAGTACATCGTGAGAAACGCTGAGCTGGAAGAAGCACAAGCTGGAATCAATATTGCCGGGAGAAATATCAATAACCTCAGATATGCAAATGACACCATCCTTATGGCAGAAGGCAAAGAAGAACTAAAGAGCCTCTTGATGAAAGTGAAAGAGGAGAGTAGAAAAAGGTGGCTTAAAGCTCAACATTCAGAAAACTAAGACCATGGCATCTGTTCCCATCACTTCGTGGCAAATAGATGGAGAAACAATGGAAACAGTGACAGACTACTTTTTGCGGCTCCAAAATCACTGCAGATGGTGACTGCAGCCATAACATTAAAAGATGCTTGCTCCTTGCAAGGAAAGTTATGACCAACCTAGACAACATATTAAAAAGCAGAGACATTACTTTGCCAACAAAGGTGCGTCTAGTCAAAGCTATGGTTTTTCCAGTAGTCATGTATGGATGTGAGAATTAGACTATAAAGAAAGCTGAGAGCCAAAGAATTGATGCTTTAGAACTGTGATGTTGGAGAAGACTCTTGAGAGTCCCTTGGACTGCAAGGAGATCCAACCAGTCCATCCTAAAGGAGATCAGCCCTGGGTGTTCATTAGAGGTACTGATGTTGAAACTGAAACTCCAATACTTTGGCCACCTGATGTGAAGCACTGACTCATTTGAAAAGATCCTGATGCTGGGAAAGATTGACGGCAGGAGGAGACGGGGACGACAGAGAATGAGATGGTTGAATGGCATCACCGTCGCGATAGACATGAGTCTGAGTAGGCTCCGGGAGTTGGTGATAGACAGAGAAGCCGGGCGTGCTGCAGTTCATGGGGTTGCAAAGAGTTGGACACGATGGAGCAACTGAAGTGAACTGAACATTAAACCAGAGCTGCAATTTGCTCACAGATTGATAACGATATCAGTTTACATTCTAGGGTTATAAGCAGGAACTCAGTCTCTGAAGTCCCAGCCACAGAGCTGATGTACTACCTGGAACCTTTTCCCAGTTAGGACTCCAGATGTGCTGCGTCACAGACTTCCCAGCGCTGTTTGAGTCTGGATGTTGGTCAAAACTCAATTTGGTGATGTATCCTCTGCTGTTTCTATTTCTTTTTTCTTGTAGTATTAGTATACTGAAAGTAAGCCAGAGAATCTTCTAATAAATACTGGTATTATTTATTTGTATATAACAAGTGGATCATTTTGTTAATAAATCCTTTGAATCTGAGACAAAAGTGAAAACTTTCAACAAAACCATATTGTAAACAAAACAGTGTAAGGACACATCTCTGCTAATAAGTGTGAGATTTACTGGGAAAATTTACTAACACACATGACAGAAAAAGTAGTTTCTTGATCTTAAAATATTGTTATAGGGAATGATAGCTAACAAGAGAACAACAAAAATTTCTCTCAAGCAAATATAGAAGGCAATGATGCCAGCTTTTTGGAGGGATTCGTAATGCCCTACCAAGTATTTGATTTTGTGACATTTAAGAATCCTATGAGCTATATCTCTTGTGAAAGCTGGTGGGAGCAGGTCAGGGTGAAAATGTTGAATTAATACAGCTTATTTTCATCCATGGTTATATCATTACTGCTTGCAGTTAAAACACTGAGATAAAGTTCTCCTTTTCTACCAATAGATGGCAATATTGTTTTGGGACAAAAAAAATAAAATAAAAAACACACCTTACAGTTTTTTGTTTTTTTAAAGATTTCTAGATCTATGCTTGATCTTTATCTTACTCCAGAACTCTAGGCTTCGGGGTACCCAATACAAATAGCAGTGGAGTAAACAAGGCACAAACATGACATTTGAAGGAAACTGAAGTTCACCAGTATCATCCCCTCATTTAGAACCAACTTGTCTTTGGAAGAAATGCACAGATTCCTCTCCCCTTTTCCATCAAGTAAACTTAGAGTGACAATTGAGGCAGAAAAATAGGCACCATGTTGCAAGTGGTCAATTTGCTTCTCTGAGAACCTCCAGACTGGGTTACATTCAAATCACTAATCTACTCCCCAGCCTGGCAAGAACCTACTCTAAATATGTATTTACAGAAGTCTCTTCTTACACTGATTGTTGGGATGGGCCTGGAGACAGGTAAATGAATTTGTTGATGCTCTATTAATTTTTTAATTCATTCATATTTATGAGCTTATGTAACCATCATACTGTGTAAGATATAGAACATTTCTAGCACATCAGAAGGTTTCCTCTGCTCTCTTAGTTTTTAAAATAAGGAAGAAATTTTATTTCTCAAATACTTGAAACAAAACAAACACACACACACACACAAAAACAACACCTCACAAGGCAGAAGAGTTGAAGGGAGGGAGGGATTGTTCTACTTTATACATTGATCTGGGTCTCTTTGTAGCCTTGAATAGAAACTCTGTAGTAGATGCTCTTTGGAAGGTGTATTCAGTGCATGGATAGGATGGAAGATACCAAGTCACAGTGAGGATGTGGAGCAACTAGAACTCTCATGCATCAGTGGTGTGTGTGTACACTGAGGCAGTCACTTGGGAGATCTGTCTGGCAGTATCTACATATGTGCACCTATGACCCCACAACTCTACTCCTATGTTCACAGGCAACAAACACGCACACATACTTGTACCAAAAGGTGTATACTAGAATGTTCAAAGTAGCAAATAGGCTATCAACAGTAGAATGCATGACTCACTTGTTATATATTCTTACAATGAAATACTATACAGCCATAAGAATGAATCATCCACAAATACTATAACAACATGAATGAATCTCAAACATAATATTAGGGGAAAGATATGGATATGAAAGAGTATATACTCTTAAAAAGCAGTTGTGATTCTGCTTTTATGAAGTTTAAAATCAATCTGTGCCCTGACTTGTCGACTGTTGTTACGCTTGGATGGGAGTGGGGATAGGAGAAAGAGTTTCCTAGGTGCTGGTGACATTCTGGTTCTTGGCGTCACAAGTGTGTTCAGTTTATGAAACTTCATCAACCTGTACACTTACTTTTAGGAAATATTGGGTTGACTAAAAATTTCGTTCAGGTTTTTTGTACCATCTTACTGAAAATTCAAACAAACTTTTTGGCCAACACATGTAAATTATACTCTAATTAAAGTTTTAAAATATTAAACTCTAATCAAGTACAAATAAAAGGCACTTCCACCTGGAATGACAATGCAACTGGATGAAGGGAATCACATTTCAGTTAGGTCCTCAAACATGATAAGCTTTCCAAGGTAGAGATGGAGAACAGGCATTCTAGGGGGCAAAAAAAGGAATCCTTTAATCAAAAACATGGAGGTTTAAAAGAGTAAGGAATATTTGCAAAATGACAAAATAGGCCAAAGAATAAGGTTGGTACAAGAAAGAAGCAGATTTGCTTCTTTCTTGTAATAACCTGCTGGATCAGCATTTCTTCTCCTTTTTTTTTTCCTCTTTCTTAGTTTTTAAATTATAAAACTATGGTAATACATTTACAGGAGACTTGAAAAATACAGAACAAGATTACATATAGTTTGACTATATATTACAATTATTTTTTAAGTAGATAAATTAAGATTTTTAGTTGGAGTTTCAATATCAAACTCTCAAAAGTTATTAGAATGAATACACAGAGAAATAGAAGGATATAGTAGATCTGAAAAGCACTATGAACCAATTCAACATGATTAAGAGTTATACAATTTTCACACAACAGTAGGATACAAATTCTATTCAAATTCCCATAGACTATAAACTAGGAGATGCTGGAACATATCCAGGGATATAAAACAAGGTGCAAAAATTTCATGGTCTAAAGATACTGAAATATAGATTCTGTTCTTTTACCACTGTGGAATTACATTAGAAGTCAATATCAGAAGATATTTGAAGGTAACCCACATGTTCTCAAGTGCAAACATTACTTGACTCTTTAAGGGACTTAAACACTGAAGGATTTTTCAGGGATTCTCCCAAAGGCAAAATTCTTTGCAGGGAATTTGACATGTTCAAGTCAAAGAGGCCATGCAATCCTGTGTGTGCAAAATAAATGGCCTTGGTTAGGTCACCCTGTGGAATGTCTCCTGGAACTCCAGTGCCTTCCTGCATTGTCCTTGATTTTTTTTGTTTGTTTTTGTTTTCTGTATTCTATACTTTGCCTTTAAATAAAGAAGCAGGAACTCGCAACTAGACTGAGGGAGTCTAAAGAATTTGGTCTTATTGGAAAACATAGTGAAGCTTTTGTTTTACTTTTGTTTTTTAAGGGAAAACAGATCTATACTTATCAGTTTCCCTAATGACTCAGATGGTAAAGAATCTGCCTGCAATGCAGGAAACCCAGGTTCAATCCCTGCGTTGGGAAGATCCCCTGGAGAATGGAATGGCTACCCACTCCAGTATTCTTGCCTGGAAAACCCCACGAACAGAGGAGCCTGGTGGGCTATAGCCCATGGCGTTGAAAAGACTTGGACAGGGCTGAGTGACTAACACTTCACTCTTTGGGAAGCCGGATGTGCAGGATGCAGAAGGGGAAGGCGTAATTTCAGGCTGTAGGGATGTCACTTGAGTGCATGAGATCCCTGTGCCCACCCACCTCTTCATTCTAGCCTTTCACCTAACCTTAACCTGTTATAAGTCAGTCATCCCATCACTTGGCAGCTCCTCCAACCAAATCCAGCCTCCCGGCTTTGCACCTGGGGCTCCAGCCCCATGCTAGAGCCTTCCTCTGCCCTGACTAGGCTCACCCGGAAAATGAGCCATCTCTCCTCCCAGCAGCACTTCCAGAAGCTTTGTGCATGAAAGTTGCTCAGTAGTGTGTGACTCTGTGATCCCGTGGACTGTAGCCTGCCAGGTTCCTCTGTCCATGAAATTCTCCAGGCCAGAATACTGGAGTGGGGAGCTGTTCCTTTCTCCAGGGGATCTTCCCAACCCAGTGATCTAACCCAGGTTTCCTGCACTGCAGGCAGATTCTTTACCGTCTGAGCCACCAGGGAAACCCAAAAATCATTTCTGACCAGGCACTGCCAAGCCAAGCACTGGGGAGAGACTGCTCAGTCGTGTCTGACTCTTTGTGATTGCATGGACTGTAGCCCACCAGGTTCCTCTGTCCACGGAATTTTCCAGGCAAGAATACTGGAGTAGGTTGCCATACCCTTCTCCAGAGGATCTTCCTGACCCAGGAATCGAACCCAGGTCTCCTGCATTGCAGGCAGATTCTTTTATATCTGAGCCACTAGGAAAGATCCTCCAGAAGCTTTGCCATAGAACAAGTCAAAGTCTGCAAATACAAAATTTGTCTTCAGGATCAAAGAATGTGTGTAGAAACCAAATACGGAAAATAAAATGCAAACACTTTCAACTGTCAGATCATGTACAGATTCTGAAGGGAAAAAAAACCCTATTAATTTTTAAAATTAATTTTCAAACAATGAAGTTTCATTCCTGGACCTCATCACTTTCAGTAGTTCATCTGGGGTCCTGAAAAACCACAGACACTTGTAGTCATGTCCATAATGAAAAACCACCAGAGGTTACCCCAGAAGATAACCACAGCTCAATTTTGCGTTGGTACACAATGTTACACAACATGCTGTCCCTCTTCCTCGCCACACCACCAACCCACAAGATGCTTCCTGGTTATTGGCAAGAAATTAGAAATTGGGTATTGCATCATTGGGTCTACTTTTACTGGCCCCAGTTTTGAAATGTTTGAAGAAAATGAATAAGGGCTAAAGAGAACCATCTGGATGTTTTCCAAGGTTCAAAAGGAAACAGGAAAACTCAAGTAATTCACATCCTTTATACCTTTTAAGCCAAACACACCATTAAGTATTAAGTGTAGTCATCTACAAGTGTAAATATTGGCCTAGGTGACATATATGCCAGGCAGTGGCAAATAAAAAACACAAATATTTGTAGAAGGGTTTCAGTGCCAGGACCCAACCCTGGTGAAGAGGAATGGAAGCCAGCTGATGGATCAGCCATGAGCCAGCAGAGTGAGATGACTGATAAGCCTGGGGTTTCCAGAGAAAGGGCAGGAAGGGGACTGTTCATCTGGAAACTCATGAGCAATGAGTGCTCACTGGAATATCGGTATTTTAAAAGTTTAAAAATACAGAGGCTCTAGCCCTATCTTCACTGGTAGATAGATTTCACTGATCTAAGGAAAGTCCCCCATGTCAGGTTTTTACATTCTAAGCTGCAGCAAAGGTTAAGAATCACTCAAAGAGCAGGAAGGCAGGGGAGTTAAACCTGTGGGGTGAGTTCAGGGTTGCAAGTGCTCTCGAGTGAGAACACATTCTCACCCCAACCCACACCTTTCCACCCCACCCACACTCACCCAATCACCACCAGCTGAGTTTCATGTCACCTGAGTCAGGCCCCTGGAAGACTCATCTTTATGCTCTCCAACCCCAACCCTCACCCTGGCACAACTCTCTAAATCAATCAATCACCAGGTTCTCTCTAGTCTGTATCTTAACTCTCAAATACGCCTTCTCCTTTCCATCTTCATCGCTGCTGCCTTTTTCTGGGCAATTGTTGAGTGCCCACAACTCTTTAGGGGCAAGTTATATGCACTGTATTGGTGGATAAAACAGACACAGTCTTTGCCCTGTGGGGCTTACAGCCTAACGGGGGAGAAAGACTATAACCAGGTAAGTGATCAAAATAGTTTAAGAAGAGAAATCTAAGAATTGAGAAGGAAACAGGCAGGGTGCAATGACAGGGTAGAGGAGGTAGAGGAATCTGACTAGACAGGTTGGGTTGGGAGGGACTTCCACGAGGGTCACATATATTCTTTCTAAACCCTCACATCATAAATAACCTTGACCCCGCTCCCTTTCACTCCATCTCCTGGGCAACCACCAGAGCAAACGCTGTGAGAGCCCAGACACTTTAGGAGGTTTTGTAGCCTCTTCACAACCCATCTCCTACCAACCGTGCCAGGGTCACATGCCCCTGAGGCTCTAACCCCCTCAACCCCACTAGCAGCCACAGGATCACCATGGTCTTTCCTTTTTTAAGCAATAATTTTATTTCTTTACTTTTGACTGTGCTGAGTCCTCACTGACGCTCAGGCTTTTCTCTAGTTGCAGTGTATGGGCTTCCCACCATGGTGGTTTCTCTTGCTGTGCAGCACAGGCCCCAGGGCACGTGGGCTCAATAGCTGCAGCTCCCAGGCTCTAGACTACAAGCTCAATAGTTGTGGCACACGGGCTGAGTTGCTCCGCGGCATGTGGGATCTTCCTGGGTCAGGGAATCGAACCTGTGTCTCCTGCATTGGCAGGCGGATTCTTTACCATTGAACCACCAGGGAAGCCCACCATGGTCTTTCCAACCCACCGTGTACACCACTGCGCTGCCAAGAATGCCCTTTCCATCTGGCTTGTTCCTATTTGCTTTTGAGAACATGTCTTAGGTCATCTCCTATAAGAAGCCTCACAGGACCCTCCCTGGTTTGAGGGGGGCTTCCATCCTTCTGGGGTTCCAGGGCACTCCATGTTTACGTGAAGCACAGCACTATCCACTCTGTGACATGACTGAAGTTTTCCTGGTCTGCTACTTCTCTGACTTGGAGTATTTTTAGGACAGAGACTATATCTCATTCATGTTTGCTATGCCTGGCACAGTGCTTGGCAATTTAAGACACAGTCAATTTGAATGTACGCATGTAATGCCCTTTGTATGCTTTTGTCCTCTTTGCTGGTCCTGCTAGGTCTCAATGGGATAGAGGGTGACCAGTTGTCCCAGTTTGCTTATTAGCATTGAAGCCAGAAGATGGAGTATGTTTTCTATCTCCATTATGTTTTTTTCCACATAATAACGGCATAATATTCTCTACATTGTTTTTTAAATCATTGATACCATGTAAATCAAACAGCTGACAGAGGATCATGTTAGAAAACTTTGAAAAACACAGATAAACAAAAAGAAATCACTCAAATCCCATCTTGAACTACAATCGTTATTAACATCATAGCAGGCATCCTTTCAGACATGTTCTCACAGTCATCACATACATAGTCCAGGTGTGATGTGTACACAGGCATTGTACTCTGCTGTACAGTTCCACTGCACTGACTACAGTATTTTACACAAAAGGGACTACTTATTTGCTGCTTAAGAGTGGTTTAAAACACAGTTGGTAAAAAACTGTGGTTTAAACACAGTTGAGGTTTTTTACACTTCATCAGTTACTTAAATCAGAACATGTGACTTTCATTTTGGACCATGTGTTCTATACCTCAGGCTTCCCCGGTGGCTCGGTGGTAAAGAATCCACCTGCCAATGAAGGAGACACGGGTTCAATTCCCGGGTCAGGAAGATCCCCTGGGGAAGGAAATGGTAACCCACTTCAGTATTCTTGCCAGGGAAATCCCATGGACAGAGGAGCCTGGCCTGGCAGGCTACAGTCCATGGGGTCACAAAAAGAGTCAGACCTGACTGAGCGACTAAAGCACGCATGCACTCTGTACCTTTATTATACCCTCAGTATTTTCAAGCCCTCTGTGAGCTAGTCCTATCCACCCTGAAGTCTTTCGAAACCATTTCTATCTGGAGTCCTCAATCTTCCTGCTCCAGCGTGGGCTGGGTTCTCTGTGGGCTGCTGCCCAGCAACCATCCTGGGACTTTATTTCTCTGCTTCCTGTGTCCCGCATCTTCCTTTTCCTTAGATTACTCTCTCTTATTGCTGAAATCCACCTCAAGTAACATTTTAAGGAAAGGTGTGTTAGAGGAAAAATTATAATTCTTCAGTATTTGAAAATGCCCTTCCCCCTTCCCCCCAAATTGAATCGATAGTTTGGTTAAGCATAGCAATAATCTGGATTTTAAAATTTCCCCAGACAACTTTGAAAGTCTTTCTCCATAATTTCCTTAGCATCTCATGCTGCTGATAAGTTTGAAGGAGTTAATGATAATTATCCTTTGTAAGTTTTACATTTTCTCTGTCTTCCCACCCACCTCACCTCAGGTTTTAAGGTGTCTGTTGCAGTTCTCTGTGTAATTTCTAGGTACAACACAGTGTATACTTTATGGAGGTTGACAGAGTAATGCTTCCCACCCCCTCCCAAAGATGTCCATGTTCTAATCCTAGAATCTGAGAATTCATTCTTTTACATAGCAAAAGGGATTTGGCAGACATGATTAAGGTTATCTACCTAGGGATGGGGAGATTATCCTGGATTATCTGGCTCGGCCCAATTTAATTACATGTGTCCTTAAAAGTAAAGAGACTTTCCTGACTGGGTCAGAGCTGGGATAGAAGAAGGAAGAGATACGAAGTGTGAGAGGGACTTGAGCCATCACAGCTGGTTTGAGGACAGAGGATGAAGACCCTGAGCCAAAGACCACAAGTGGACTCTGGATCTGCCCTGAGCTGACAGTCAGCAAGAAAATGAAGCCCTCAGACATATCTGCAAGGAATGTGCCAGCAGTGGAGATAAACAGGAAACAGATTCTCCCTTAAAGCCTCTAGAAAGAGACACAGACCAGAGGACACCTTGATTTTAATCCAGTGAGAGCCATACTAAACTATGACCTATAGAGTTTAAAGTAATAAATCTGTGTGTGCTTTAAATGTGTATAAAGTCTCTAAAGTTTATGGTAATTTGTTATAGCAGCAACAGAAAACCGATACATTCATATTTTGGTAAGTGCTGCCAAATTTTCCTTCCAAAAGGCTGACTTTATTTATACTTATGCCAATAGTTGAAGAGAAAACTCTTGTTCAAAACCTTCACCGACATAAGATATTTTCAATATCTTAATTTTTCCAAGCTGATTCTGAAAAAAATTTTTTTGTCATCCTCTAATTTTGTAAACAAGGTTAAACATGTTTTATGTATTGTTAAACATGTTTTGTTTTGCTTGGAATTACACTGTTCTTTTTTTAGTTACTAGATTTCTGAAATTTCAAACTGTTATGACTACGTGTACAAAAACATATTCTGTTAGGTATGTGCTAGTAGAGACAGAAATGGCAACCCATTCCAATATTCTTGCCTGGATAACCCCATGGATAAAGGAGCTTGGTGGGCTACAGTCCATGGGGTCACAAAGAGTCTGACATGACTGAGCACGCATAGAACAGGTACGTAATAGATACTTAATGATTTGCATCTCCTTTCTGCTGTGGAAATTATGCTGCCTATTAAACTAGGTGCCAGAATCTGCTAGCTGCCTAAGTCAATACCAATATCCTCTTCCTTAGTAGGAGTATCGTAATTATTATGTGATCACATTGCTGCCCAGAATAAAGGACTACCTTTCTTAGCTTTCCTTGCAGGTAGGTTTGGCAAAAGAGGTGTAAGCAAAAATATGGGAAAGCTACTTAAAGATAGCTGACACTCTAACAACTCCCACTCCTTAAAAAAAAAAAAAAAATCGGTTCTTGTTTGACCTTGATTCAGACATAATGGCTAAAGATCCAGCAGCATCTTGGACTGTGAGGTGGCCTTGAGAACAGAGAGCATCTACTAGATGGTAGAACAGGAAAGTAACACGCTAACATTCCTGGTGATCCACTGAAGTCACCAACCATCTCAGAGCTATCTACTTCCTTTATACGAGTGAGAAACTTCTATGTTGTCAAACTCTGATTTTTTAAGTGATTTTCTACTGTATGACACAGCAAATCTGACTCTAATACATGATCCCAGCACTGATCTGCTAGGTCTTTTATATTTTACCTCTTATACCTTTTACCTTTTATACCTTTTATATTTATCTTTTATATTTTACCTTTTGTTTTTGACATCTCAGAAGCTACCAACTGGAAAATCTCTCCTATTCTAAAGTGTACCTCTGTTCCCTGATTTTTTTTTTCTTCTTCATGTTAGTGTATCTTGGGTTTTTCTTTTCATGTTAGAGACCTTCATCTGATATCTATTGATCCTTGGTTGCTGTTCACATTAAGATTTAGGCAATAATGGGACAAACTAACAACAGATGCCTCTTGATAAGATGCACTGAGAAAAGTCTCTTCCTTCTGTGATTTGCTGCCAGTAGTATAGAGCTGGAATTTAATCATAAGGAAACATTAGACAAACCAGAACTGAGTGACATTTTACAAAATAACTGAAGAGTCACCTTAAATGTCAATACCATGAAACACAAAGGCTATGAAGTTGGTCATCCCTGAAAAAGATAAAAAGAGACACGGCAACTGAATGCAATGTAATGGAAATTTCTATTGCTAACAGGGACATTTTTTTAATTGGAAAATCTGAATAAGATCAACAACTAAATAATAGTATTATGTCAGTGTTAACTTTCTGATTTTTAATCAATTTCCTGTACTTGAGTAAGAATATTTTAAGGAAATACACATTAGAGTATTTAATATTTTAAGGAAATATACATTAATGGAAATACACCTTAAAAATGATGCCTAATTTTTAAAAATGAGGCATCATGTCTGACTAATTGAACAGTTCAGGGAAAAAACAAAATGTTTTTATGTCTATCTACCTATTTATCAAGAAAAGAGAAAGTAAAAAGTGAATATATTAATATATTAATACCACAGGAACCTGGGTATAATGTATATGAGAATTCTTTCCTCTAACTTTTATGTAAATCTAAAATTATGCCAAAATAAAAACTTCTAAAAAATTACACTAGAAAGACTCTAGGAGCTATAGATGGGCTAGTTAACATGAGGTAAAGTTTGTGTAGGCAGGAAGCCAGCTGTAACTGTGTCCGTGCTGATTCACTTCAGTCTGTTCGACTCTTTGCGACCCTGTGAACTGTAGCCTGCCAGGCTTCTCTGTCCATGGAATTCTCCATGCAAGAATCCTGGAGTGGGTTGCTATACCCTCCTTCAGAAGATCTTCCCAACCGAGGGATAGAACCCACGTCTCCTGCACTGCAGGCATATTCTTTACCTGCTCAGTCCTGTAACTCTAGGAACATTTAAATGCCAGAATAAGGAGGCATTTACCCTGGGAATATTTTCTAGTCATCTGCCCTAGTTTTTCCTAGGCAGTTTATTAAGATTATTTGAACCCTCCAATTTTGGGCCTGGGGTTAATGGCTGTCTACAGACCCTTTCATTCCAATTTCTCAGTCCTATCCCCTATTGTATCTGCTATGTCAAAGTCTGAGCCTGTCTGGGCTTCTTCCAGATGGTCAGCACCCTAATGTGTTCTAGGCTTTGGCCTCCTCTACTCATCCTCATCAATCAACACTCATTAAACCATTTTACATTTTTCAGAAATTTCTTGAAATCTCTTGTCTACCAACAACTCCCTCCAGCCCATTTCTTTCATTGTGCTATTTTTGTTTTCATTTTTTAATATATTTTTCTTCCTAGGCATGTGCTTCTTCAGCCATCTTGACCCAGAATTCTTTGGACAATTTAATGTTAACTTTAATCTAAAACTTATTATTCAAGGAACATACTGGGGAGAGGGATGGAGAGGAATATCTGGCAATCTCCTTTAGTTTTTCCACATCTGATATTGTTATAAGCTTTCTCTGATCACTATAGATCATGCTGAACTCTCAGCCCTTGGCATTTGCCATACTATTTACTTGGTAATTTAGTCAAGCTACATTATTTGATTATTTCATGTGAATTGTCTTCTATAACGTCATCTTATGGATTTAGGTTTGCTAAGGCCAAATACAGTTTATTCCTTTCTATATACTTTGAGTGAAATAAAGATATGCCCAGAAGAACAGGGAAACCACTACATCACATGCAACCTCTCCATCTCCCAGTCGTGGCTGACTGGACCAGGTTATCAGCTCACATAATAGGTAGCCAATCCACTGGTTTATCAGAGACTTGAACAAATGACCTGGACCAATCAGATTCCCTCCATCATGAATTCAAACCATAAAACACAGAATTTGTTGCTAGTCCATGGGAGTACTGGACTGACAAAGCCATGCCAGCTCAGTGACTGAGGCAGCCATGTCCAAAATGATGAGGAAGAAAATGAGAGATGAAAATGAGACAGATATGGAGAAGAAGCTGAGACAAAGTGAGAGAGAATTTACCTCAGTTTTACACAACTTTCTAGTTTATGTGAAGCCCATTTGTGCAGAATTCTGTAACATTGTATGTTATATTTCTATAACTTATAGAAATATCTGTAACATTGACTTACATCTTTCTAATAATGAAGTTTGTTTGAGTGGGAATCTCTTGTAACTAAAAAAAAAAAGGTGTTATTTTCCTGCTTTTGTTTTTTAAAACACGCTGTTCAGTCACTCAGTCATGTCTGATTCTTTGTTACCCCATAGACTGCAGCACACCAGGGTTACCTGTCCTTCACTATCTCCCAGAGATTGCTCAAACTCATGTCCATTGACTCAGTGAGGCCATCCAACCACATCATCCTCTGTCACCCACTTCTCCTGCCATCAATCTTTCCCAGCATCAGGGTCTTTTCTAGTGAGTCAGCTCTTTGCATCAGGTGGCCAAAGTAATGGAGCTTCAGCTTCAGCATCAGTCCTTCCAATGAATATTCAGGGTTGATTTCCTTCAGGATTAACTGGTGTGATCTCCTTGCAGTCCAAGGGACTCTCAAGAGTCTTCTCTAGCAACACAGTTTGAAAGCATCAATTCTTCAGTGCTCAGCCTTCTTTATGGTCCAACTCTCACATCCATACATGACTACTGGAGAAATTATCTTTGACTAAATGGTCTTTTGTTGGAAAAGTGAAGACTCTGCTTTTTAATATACTGTCTAGGTTTGCTATAGTTTTTCTTTCAAGGAGAAAGCATCTTTTAATTTCATGGCTGCAGTCACCATCCACAGTGAATTGGAGCCCAGGAAAATAATATCTGACACTGCTTCCCCATCTATTTGCCATAAAGTGATGGGACTGGATGCCATGATCTTAGTTTTTTGAATGCTGAGCTTTAAGCCAGCTTTTTCACCCTCCTCTTTCATCAAGAGCTCTTTAGTTCCTTTTCTCTTTCTGCCGTTAATATGGGGGTTAAAATATAAAGAACAAGGCTATTGTTGGCTGAAAATAAATGCACAACCTAAAAGTTGGGAGCTATACTTTATCTGGCCGACAAAACTGAGAACTTAAGACCATAAGTAGCCTCTCAGATGGCTCTGATGGACTGCTCCCAAAGGGTAAGGGAGAAGCCATGATATATAGGAGTTTTGCAATAGTTCAAACATCAAAAGATTACTGTTAATTAAAGAAAACCAGAGACTTCCCTGGTGGTCTAGTGGTTAAGACTCCACACTTCCACTGCCGGGGTATGGGTTAGATCCCTGATCGAAGAATTAAGATCCTGCACACTGCAAGGCAAGGTCAAAAAAATAAAGAAAACCAGGTATCTCAAGTTAATGAATTTAGTGTTTTTCTGTGTACAGGAAGATGAGAGAGTATGGGCTCATTGAAGTCATTCCTTTGATGTGCACCTTAACTGTCTAGGGCGAGTATCTTGCTTTTCTCTATTCTGAATCCCTCAGGGCACATGCCTCTTGAGAAACCTGTATGCAGGTCAGGAAGCAACAGTTAGAACTGGACATGGAACAGCAGTCTGGTTCCAAATAGGAAAAGGAGCATGTCAAGGCTGTATATTGTCACCCTGTTTATTTAACTTATATGCAGAGTACATCGTGAGAAATACTGGGCTGGAAGAAGCACAAGCTTGAATCAAGATTGCCGGGAGAAATATCAATAACCTCAGACATGCAGATGACACCACCCTTATGGCAGAAAAGTGAAGAAGAACTAAAGAGCCTCTTGATGAAAGTGAAAGAGGAGAGTGAAAAAGTTGGTTTAAAGCTCAACATTCAGAAAACTAAGATGGTGGCATCCAGTCCCATCACTTCATGGCAAATAGATGGTGAAACAGTGGAAACAGTGGCTGACTTTATTTTTCTGGGCTCCAAAATCACTGTAGATGGTGATTGCAGCCATGAAATTAAAAGACACAAAGTCCTTGGAAGGAAAATTATGACCAACCTAGACAGCATGTTAAAAAGCAGAGACATTACTTTGTCAGCAAAGGTCCACCTAGTCTAGGCTATAGTTTTTCCAGGAGTCATGTATGGATGTGAGAGTTGGACTATAAAGAAAGCTGAGCACTAAAGAATTGATGCTTTTGAAAAAAAAAAAACAACAACCGATGCTTTTGAACTGCAGTGTTGGAGAAGACTCCTGAGAGTCCCTTGGACTGCAAGGAGATCCAACCAGTCCATCCTAAAGAAGATCAGTCCTGGGTGTTCATTGGAAGGACTGATGTTGAAGCTGAAACTCCAATACTTTGGCCACGTGATGTGAAGAGCTGACTCATTTGAAAAGACCCTGATGCTGGGAAAGACTGACGGCAGGAGGAGAAGGGGACGAAAGGATGAGATGGTTGGATGGCATCACTGACTCACTGTACATAGGTTAGGGTGGATTCCAGGAGTTGGTGTTGGACAGGGAGGCCTGGCATGCTGCAGTTCATGGGGTCGCAAAGAGTCGGACATGATTGAGCGACTGAACTGAACTGAACTGTCAGTGATAGCTAGTTTGTTGGTTGCAACATCCTTTATTTACTGATATGGCAGGCAATTTTTTTAAATCATATTATACATAAAAATTTACATCTCAGTCAGTACACAAATTAAAATGTCAGAGAATTAGAAGCTTTATTTTTAAAAATCCTGATAGAATGTAGCATCTTCCTCATTAATCTTTGACTGTTTCTAGTCAATTTAATCTAATTCCACCACTGTAGTAAAAATTTCTTCTGGGAAAACTCAGTTTTAACTGTTTAAAGAGTCAAGAGAACAGGCATGAAGTTTCCATTGTAAGCTCTCCTGTGAGAGATCTTGCCAAGAACTTATTAAGGAAACCCAGTGCTTTCTCTGCTCCCTTCATCTGCCCCTCTTCATCTTTCTTCAGAGGCAGCAGGAGAAAGACCCAGTACCTTCAATATGTTCCCATATTTGCTATTGTGAAATTATTATCTTACTTCAGTACTATTCTCTATATGCATCTGACCTTTAAAGCTAAAGTTTACTCTTGTTTTTATATCACATGGATTAGATATATCATGGGCTTTTGAAAAAAAAAAATGTATATAGTTACAGGAATACTCATTCAGAATGAAATCCTAATTTAAATCCTAATTTCATGATAGTTCTGCAAAGTGAGTTCCCAAATGCAGGGACCATGTCTTTTGATTCCTTTCTACATTCCCTCCAAAAAGAAAAAAAAAAAAAGATTTAGAGCTGTGTAACCTTCAGCTATCCAATAAATGTTAGTCGAATTGAATCATTTCAATCACAAAAAGAAAATTTTATTAAACATCTGTGCCAAGTTTCAAGATGAAAATACATTTAAAGCAAAGTTAGGAAATGACACTAAAATTTTGAGTTGCAGAAGTCAGCAATTAAGAGTAATGTTCCAAAATAAGCACTGCCCATCTCCTGTGAATAAGCAGTTTATTTTGGCAATGGCAGAAGTTTGCCTTGGGTGGATACATAATGATCCCATGCCACTGCTGCTCTCTTCCAGACCAGTTAGAGATTTATTTCTCAGGCAGCTATGTAACTGATTGCTAAAGCTAAAACAAATGTGTTTCATATCATTCTCAAACACCATTTTTTTTCTACTTTGAAATAGTTTAGCTCATTAAAAAAGTTTTGACAAATATGACAAAGTTGCAAAAATAATTATCCAGAGCTCCATCATCTATACAGATCCACACTTTTTTTTCATGTGTAATAAGAATTTTATTACATCTCTTCTTATTTTCTCCCAGTTTTACTGAGATATAATTGACCTAGAGCACTGTAAAAGTTTAAGGTGTACAGCATAATGATTTGACTTACATACATCATGAAATGATGACTACAAAAAGTTTAGTGAACCTCCATCATCTCATATAGATGCAAAAAAAGAAAAAAAAATTTTTAATTTTCCTTGTGATGAGAACTCAAGATTTACTCTCTTAACAACTTCTGTATATAACATGGGCTTCCCTGGTGGCCTGGACGGTAAAGAATCTGCCTGCAATGCAGGAGACAAAGGTTCAGTCCCTGGGTTGGGAAGATCCCCTGGAGAAGGGAATGACAACCCACTCCGGTATTCTTGCCTGGAGATACCCATGGATAGAGGAGCCTGGCAGGCTACAGTCCATGGGGTCACAAAGAGATAGACTTGACTGAATCTGGGATTTACTCCCATAACAACTTCTGTGTATAACACACAGTAATATTAATTATATTTATCATGCTATATATTACCAAACAGATCCACTCTTAACATGTTCTTCTTGCTACTTTCTTCTGATACACCAAAAAACCATGTATGTTAATTGATTTTTGCATAGAATAATAAGCTAATCTGTATAAAATGTCAAAGTTAACTATGATCTAAGTGATGATACACCAGTTGTCTGTGAGTTCTCCCAGACTTTCTTTTGTGCTCTACATAGTTCTGCTGAAGGAAACACATTACCCCCAATCACTGTGTGTCTGGGTACATCTATGTTGGAGAAGGAGGAGGAAACATTTGAATTTCACTGTGCCTAGGAACCATCTGTAGGTCTTTTTAAAATGGAGAGTCAGAATTTTATTTTTTTTAATTGATGTATAGTTGATTTACAATGTTGTACCCAACTCTGCTGTACAGAAAAGTGTAGAGTCAGCATTGTAAACAAGCTTCCAGGTGACTAGCAGAAGATGCTAATTCATGGGCACACTTTTAGCAGCATAACCTGGGACATAAGAGAACTGATGGAAGAAGAAATTTTTGCCTTCACACATCTATCCACCATTAAGCCATTGCCACATCCCCGATCCATTTCTGGGAAAACATGGGACTATTTCTCATACCTGGAAAGTTTCCCGTAGGCTGAGGGTGGAGTAAAGACTTTTACTGCCATGCAAGTTAAGATATTGAGCAACCATAGTGAGGCCTCAGTACTGGAAGCCTTGCAGAGTTCACAAAGTATCTACTCATCTCTTTTCCTTTGGTAGTAACATATATGATATCTGGGCACAGGGCCTCCTAGAAAAAGGCTATACTTCTCAGCCTCCCTTGCAGCTGAATGTGACCACATTACCAACTTCCAGCCAATGGAATCTAAACAGAAGGGTGTGTAATCCATGGTTTGAGAATGGCAACAAATCAAATGAAATTAAAAGATTTTATTGGTTCTAGTTATGATAAACTATAGCCCAGTTACAGTCAACTAAAATTTTAAAGAAAAGTGCATACAGAGGTTGTTGCTTTGTTCCAACTGAAAAACCCATATCCTGGAAGTGACTACTCCAAGTGTTTCTGCCATCTAAACCTGGATCAACACCAGATTCTCTGGTAATGTTCCCCATGAATTTCAGAAATAGGGTTTTCACTTCAGTTGCTCAGCTATGTCCAACTCTTTGCGACCCCATAGGCTGCAGCACACCAGGCTTCCCTGTCCATCACCAACTCCCGGAACTTGCTCAAACTCATATCCATCCAGTCAGTGATACCATCCCATCATCTCATCCTCTGTCATCCCCTTCTCCTCCTGCCTTCAATCTTTCTTAGAATCAGGGCCTTTTCCAATGAGTCAGTTTTTCTCATCAGGTGGCCAAAGTATTGGAACATCAGCTTCCAATGAACATGCAGGACCGATTTCCTTTAGGATTGACTGGTTTGATCACCTCGCAGCCCAAGGGACTCTCAAGAGTCTTCTTTAACACCACAGTTCAAAAGCATCAGTTCTTCAGTGCTCAGCTTTCTTTATGGTCCAACTGTCACATCTATATTTAACCACTGGAAAAACCACACTTTGACTAGATGACCCTTTGTGGGCAAAGGAACGTTTCTGCTTTTTAGTATGCTGTCTAGGTTTGCTACAGCTTTTCTTCCAAGGAGCAAGCATCTTTTAATTTCATGGCTGCAGTCACCATCTGCAGTGATTTTGGAGGCCAAGAATATAAAGTTTGTAACCATTTCCATTGTTTCTCCATCTATTTGCCATGAAGTGATGGACCAGGATGCCATGATCCTCGTTTTCTGAATGTTGAGTTTTAAGCCAGCTTTTTCACCCTCCTCTTTCACCTTCATCAAGAGGCTCTTTAGTTCCTCTTCACTTTCTGCCATAGGGTGGTGTCAACTGCATATCTGAGGTTATTGCTATTTCTCCTGACAATGTTGATTCCAGCTTGTGCTTCATCCAGTCCAGCATTTCACATGATGTTCTCTGCATATAAATTAAATAAGCAGGGTGACAATATACAGCCTTGACATACTCCTTTCCCAATTTGGAACCAGTCTATTGTTCCATGTCCATTTCTAACTATTGTTTCTTGATCTGCATACAGGTTTCTCTGGAAGCAGGTAATGTGGTCTGATATTCCTACCTCTTGAAGAATTTTCTGCAATTTGTTGTGATCCACACAGTAAAAGGCTTTGGTATAGTCAATAAAAGCAGAAGTAGATGTTTTTCTGGAACTCTCTTGCTTTTTCTATGATCCAACAGATGTCAGCAATTTAAAAGTTTACTAACTAGTACACTGAATGCCAGAAAGGAATTCTCATTGGTTAACTTAAAGATACTTAAAATATCAGCATGGTCTCTAAAATCTTTTAGAGACCCTCCCCACCCTTGTAATAATACAGTAAAAGAATGCAATGTTTGAACCTTTAGAAATGATGCCTAAGGCTTGATTTCTAAACAAGGTCAGGTTTTTGGTTTTAAAACTGCCTGATATCAGCTATCTAGATAAGATTCCTGCTTCTGGAATGTTGTCACGCTTGCCTTGATTGTCTGGAGAAGGAAATGGCAACCCATTCCAGTACTCTTGCCTGGAAAATTCCATGGACTGAGGAGCTACAGTCGATAGGGTCTCAAAGAGTTAGACACGACTGAGCAACTTCACTTTCACTTTGCCTTGACTGAATTTTTCACTATTGATGAGATTGGAGATTAGAGGAGATTTGAGTCCAGATTTAGTTTTATTGACTGTGCTATGTTTAGTTGCTCATTTGTGTCCGACTCTTTGCAACCCCATAGACTGGAGCCTGCCTGTCCATGGGATTCTCCAGGCAGAATACTGGAGTGGGTGGCCATGCCCTCCTCCAAGGGATCTTCCCAATGCAGGGCTTGAACTCAGGTCTCCCACATTGCAGGTAGATTCTTTACCATCTGAGTCACCAGGGAAGCCTAGATAACAGAAACTATTATGCTTGTTTAAAAGTAAATGTTGTTAAAAGATGTCTCCATTTGTGGCAGAATTTGTTTTGAGACTTGCTTTCATATCATCTGGTAGCAAAGTTGACAAAGTGACCATTTTTACTGTTCTCTACCAAGTTACTCTTTACCAAAAAGCCCGTTAAGTATCATGTGGAACTCAACTAGCTTGTGTCAGTTCATGGTAAAGAGCAAGAAGGAGAGAAAGAGTTGTGTTTCCTTAAGTCCATGGAGCCACCATAGAACTCTGGACCTCTCTCCTCCAGCGGTGTTTTTATGCCAGAGAAATATATTTCCAATTTGTGTCAGATGCTAGCTATCCACTTATGTTTTCTGCTAGTCGTGGCAGAACCTGTCCTGATAAACCTGTAGATTCCAGTCACCATCCCAGGAAGACACTTCCCAGGACACCTTTTCTGATTTCACTTCCCCTCCCCCTGCCTATCTCTTCAGTATTTAGGATTAGCTCCACCATCACCCTCCACCCTCTACTTTCAAATACTTTGTACTCCTCTTCAAGCTCTTCTGAGAGTAAGCAAGAAGGGTGTTTTGTGACATTGTTGCTTTGGTGGGGGCCTAATCCCTCACTACTACTGTTTCAAGAAAAAAAGTTTCTAATCTTAACTATTTCCTGATGGCAGATATATCGGACATCAGGCATCTTGCCCTTAGACTTCACATCTGAGCACATATGATTTTAACACATTATTGATCAGGGGATTTTTGGAGAAACTAATACCTGTGGCCATCAATTTGTTATGCAAGTGAATATTGAAACGTCTCTGGTCAACAATGTTTGGGTAACAAAAGATATGGGCTACCCTAATGGCACAATGGTAAAGAATTCACCTGCCAATGCTGGAGACATGGGTTCAATCCCTGGGTAGGGAAGATCCCCCAGAGAAGGAAACGGCAACCCACTCCAATATTCTTGCCTGGGAAATCCCATGGACAGAGGAGCCTGGAGGGTTACAGCTCATGTGGTCACAAATGAATCAGACACGACTGAGCGACTAAACAACAACAAAAGATATATTAATACATTCCTGGTCAATAATGTGTTAAAAATAAAAATGATCAATTGTTCAGGATTGAATTTAACCCAAAGCTTGTGTAACACAGTATGGAATATATTTCCATTTTTTTTTACTTATTTTTTTAATCTCATGCTTTGTGTTTACACCACCTTCTTTTTTTTTAAGAGAGTAGGTTTTTAAGATTACAAATGACTCAAGACGACATAATATTCAAGATTATAGAACATGATTCAGACAGTCAGAATGCCTTTTGTCCTATTGTTATTATTTATCCTTTTCTTCATGCTTCTCTCCCCACTTCTCCAATAAAATCAGAAAAGGAGGTAAATAAAAGGCTTCATACTCCTAAGACCTCTTTAACTTCCTACATAGCAGAATACCATAATTTGGATTCTTTGGAGATCTCCTCTTCATGCAAAGTCCAGTCTATGATGAAACCAGTACAACATGATGATTTAGCCCACGTTCTAGAGTCAGTGTGAGTTTAAATTCTGGCACTCATTATGTGCCCTTAGACAGACAACTTAACCATTCTATACCTCAGTTTCCTTATCTAAAAAATGGAAATAAAAATAATGCCTCTCAAGATTAACATAAAGATTAAACAAAACAATAAAGAACTTAGCATAGTGCTTGGCAAGTAGTAAACATTTAATAGCATTTACTTCTTCAACAATTAATGTGTGCTATTTAAAATACTATTTAACATTGTATCAAATTGGAAACTGAGGCAGAGTGAGTCCCTAACATTAAGGAATTTGTAGGCTGGTGGGAGAAATAAAACATGCAGAGTACCTAACTGTAACAGGAATGGATATTAAGATAATCAGATAAATTACTTACTGTAAGCATTCATTAAAGATGGTTGCAAATCCTTTGTTATCCTGCTATTGGATCTAATTCACTTCTCCTTCAAGTCTGCACTGGTCTTAGTAATTTGCTTAAATAACAGTGTAACCAAAGCAATGCTGTAGGATCCTGCTCTGCTCTTTTAGAATGCTTGCTCCAAGGGAAGCCAGCCATCATGCAGGAAGCCCAAGTGTCTGGAATCATCAAGCTGTAAGGAAGCCCAAGATAGTGATCTGGAGCATGCACACGGACAGAGCACTAGGCCTGGCTGTTCCAGCCGTCTATCAATGAAAAATATTGCCTGCCATATAGTAAACAAAGGAAGGTGCAGCCATCAAGCCATCACATTACAGTCACCCCTGACAGTGTACCCTGAGGAAACTCAAGATGAGTAAACACAGGATACCAACCCCAGATAGCTGAGGTGTGTGTCAAAGGAAAGATTTCAATGAGCCCAGGCTTGCATCTTCCCATACATATAAAAACAGTGAATTCATTAACTTGAGATATCTGTGTGCGTGTGTGTTAATTGCTCAGTCATGTCTGACTCTGTGACCCCATGGACGGTAACCCACCAGGTTCCTCTGTCCATGGGATTTACTAGGCAAGAATACTGGAGTGGGCTGCCATTTCCTTCTCCATTAGACATTTGGTTTTCTTTAATTAACAGTAATTTTTTAATGTTCCAACTACCTGGTCTTTGCTGCAAAAATTCCTATATATCCTGACTCCACACCCCCTTGCCTCTTCAGAGTAGTCTCTCAGAGTGATCTGAGAGTTCTGTCTCTCAGGCTTGAAACACTCAGAGTAAAAGGTAATTCTCACCTCTTCAGTTCAGTTCAGTTCAGTCGCTCAGTCGTGTCCGACTCTTTGCAACCCCATGAACTGCAGCATGCCAGGCCTCCCTGTCCATTACCAACTCCTGGAGTCCACCCAAACTCATGTCCAGTGATTGGATGATGCCATTCAACCATCTCATCCTCTGTCGTCCCCTTCTCCTCCTGCCCTCAATCTTTCCCAGCATCAGGGTCTTTTCAAATGAGTCAGTTCTTATCAGGTGGCCAAAGTACTGGAATTTCAGCTTCAATATCAGTCCCTCCAATGAACACCCAGGACTGATCTCCTTTAGGATAGACTGGTTGGATCTCCTTGCAGTCCAAGGGACTCTCAAGAGTCTTCTCCAACACCACAGTTCAAAAGCATCAATTCTTCAACACTCAGATTTCTTCATGTCCAACTCTCACATCCATACATGACTACTGGAAAAACCATAGCTTTGACTAGATGGACTTTTGTTGGCAAGGTAATGTCTCTGCTTTTTAATATGCTGTCTAGGTTTTCTTCCAAGGAGCAAGCATCTTTTAATTTCATGGCTGCAGTCACCTTCTGCAGTGATTTTGCAGCCCAGAAAATAAAGTCTGTCATGGTTTCCATTGTTTCCCCATCTATTTGCCATGAAGTGATGGGACCGGATGCCATGATCTTAGTTTTCTGAATGTTGAGCTTTAAGCCAACTTTTTCACTCTCCTCTTTCACTTACATCTAGAGGTTCTTTAGTTCTTCACTTTCTGCCATAAGGGTGGTATCATCTGCATATCTGAGATTGTTGACATTTCTCAGCTCTTAGGTTGTGCTTTTCTTTTTTCAGTCAACACATCCCAGTCCAGGAATCAGACATGAGTACAAAAAAACCTGTTCTGGCAGCATCTTGGGAGCCACAGGAAGGTCAATAAGCAGAAGAACCCAGTACCCAGATACCACCAGCCAGATTTGAGTCCTCAGTCCTGTTGCCCCAGTAAAGCCATCCAAGTCAACTAACCAGATACAAATGCTAGATAAGCCATGTAAACTCTCTTTGCTACAGGTGACTTATTTTTTTATTTTTTTGAAGTGAATGTTTTCTGTTTTTCCTTTTGATTGCTCTGGGTCTTGCTGTGTGCAAGCTTTCCTCAGTTGTCGGGAGCAGAGGCTACTCCTCACTGCAGCGCACGGGCTTCTCATCACGGGGACTCCTCTTGTTGTGGAGCGCAGGCTCTAGGGTGCGTGCTCTTCAGTGGCTGCAGCACATGGGCTCAGTACAGCTCCTGGGCCCTAGTTGTTGTTCAGTTGCTAAGTCGTGTTCAACTCTGACCCCAGGGACTGCAGCACACCAGGCTTCCCTGTCCTTTACCATCTCCTGAAGTTTGCTCAAACTCATGTCCATTGAGTCAGTGATACCCTCCAACCATCCCATCCTCTGTCACCTGCTTCTCCTCCTGCTCGAAGTCTTCCCCAGCATCAGGGTCTTATCCAATGAGTCAGCTCTTTGCATCAGGTGGCCAAAGTACTGGAGCCCTAGAGCTCGGGCTCAGTAGTTGGGATGCACAGGCTTAGTTGCCCTGTAACATGTGGAAGCTTTCTGGACCAGGGATTGAACCCATGTCTGCATTGGTAGGCAGATTCTTATCCACTGTATCACCAGGGAAGTTCAGATGACTTATTTCTAATGGGATTATAAGAGTCATCTTTTTTATGCCTCTGTACATGTTTGAATGAGGAAAATAGTGTGTGCAGAGAAGAATTAGCATAGCAGGCCTGAGACTGTTAACCTTAGAAAGGTCTGCTTGAAAGATTGGCCCTTTGCTGGCATCTGGGAACTTAGCTAGTAAACAGTTCCCTATGCTGGTAGAAAACTTTCCCTAAATGACAAAGGCAGCTGAGTAGGTCTAGACTATGCACATTGATATGCTTTATACTAAATATCTGCCTTTATTCTAGGATCTGGAATTTGGGTATGCAGTGGGCAGAGAGTGCCTATTGACCAGCCCCCAGTAAAAACCTTGAGCATCAAGTCACTAAAGAGCTGCCCCAGACGACAACACTTTTCATGTGTGGTCACAACTCACCATTGAAGAAGGAAGTCACTGCACTGGGAGAGGCCTAAGAAGCTAACACCTGGTTTCCTCCCAACTTTATCCCAAGCACTTTTTCCTTCTTGTGATTTTACTTGTATCTTAAAAAAAATTTTTTTTTAATTTTTAATTGGAGGAAAATTGCTTTACAATATTGTGTTGGTCTGTGCCATACATCAACATGTATCTTTTTATGGTAAAGAATCTTAGTTATGAGTACACATAGATGCTGATTTCTACGAGGCCAGTTGTCAAATTGCTGTGCCTGTGGGGTGATCTTGGGGTCCCCCAATACATGGCATTTTAGAAATTATTAAACACATATTGAAGAGTCATTCAACTTTTTCATAAAAGGCTAGTCATCCCTCCTAACTAGCTCATGCTCTCCTCTTCTCCCTCCTTCCAAGGACACAGGTATTGAATTTTCTTCCCTCCCAAGTCCATCGCAGTATGTGGGCAGAAACACACTGCTGGGGGGGATGGTTTTATTTCTTCAGCCCTAAGAAAGGTGTTTAACTGCTATCTTGCACCCAAATGTAACAGTGGTCCACCTGATTTCCCTGGTGGCTCAGACGGTTAAGTGTCTGCCTACAATGCAGGAGACCTGGGTTCGATCCCTGGATCAGGAAGATCTACTGCAGAAGGAAATAGCAACCCACTCCAGTACTCTTCCCTGGAAAATCCCATGGATAGAGAAGCCTGGTAGGCTGTAGTCCACGGGATCAGAAAGAGTTGGACATGACTGAATGGCTTCATTTCTTCTTCTTCACCTGCCTTTTACTTGTTATCCAATTGTGTTACCTTGTGTGGGTGGAGTATAAGAGCTTTTATCTTATTTATCTTATTGGGTTGCAGATATCATGGAAATTTCTTTTAAAATATTTACCCAAAGGCTGAACTGGTGATAAAAAGCATTTTCTTTGCAATTAGAGAGCAAGTCTTCATAAATCTACAGCTAGCCACTAAAGAACTGGGATTACAGCATCAGCAAGATTTTTATCTGCCACAAAAAATCTATACAGTGTATCCTGCAATGCAGCATATCCATCTCACGTTGTTATAATATGGGTGGCTTATTTTCAGATGATCTTTCTGGTAAACTTTCTGATTATATTTTGATAAGGCTGAGCACCATTTTTTTAATCACAGAGAGGGACAAGAGCTTAGCCACCATGACAACCAAAGTCATTGGGTTCGGCTCTAGAAATCGACTGAGCATGGGAGAGTTGAAGAATTCAAATAAAAAGCCAGCAAATGACTGAATATTATATGATAAGCCCTTTAAATCTTGTTGTAGACACAGGACTGAGAATTAGGAGCCCAAGTTCTAATCTGCTTTCTGTTCTAAAGCTGACCTTGATAAATAATTCATCTTTACTGGACCTCTATTATACCAGCTATAAAATGAGAGGGTTCAAGTGAAACATTTTTTCAATCCCAAACATTCTACAGTTCAATGATAATATAAAACCTGGGATATGTGCCAGATGAGAGGGCACAAATGTATTTTGTAGGAAGGAGAGGTTCCTGCAGGCTAATATAGGACATTTTAATTAGTCAGAAAAAGAGAGTCACTTCTCTTGGAGGACAGAACTGGAGTAAAGGTATAAGGACAGAATCTACTCTGAGGGATCTTAGGGAAAATTCAATGTGAAATAACAATGTTATTAGTAATAGTTAACCACTTTGAGTATTTACTAAAATGAAAAATATCATCTCATTTAATTCCCATAACAGTTCTAGATATGGTCATTATTCCCATTTTACAGAAAAGAAAACCAAGGTACAGGAAGATTCAGAGTTTTCATGAGGTCACACAGCAAGTGGCAGAATCCAGAATGTGAAGCAACCTGGTATTTCAAAGAATAGCTTTTAATTGCTCTTATGGCAGTCACAGGTAGCAGTTGGTGACAAAACTCCCCACAGAAGCACTACAGTTTAAGTGCAACTGACTGGAAAACCAGCATAAAAAGAAAATAATAAGCCATCATCAAGAAGAATGATAATTACCTTTCCTGGAGTGCCATTTGTGTGTTGTTCATTTATTAACTCTAACCTTTCCAGGGGACTATCCTGGTGGCTCAGTGGTAAAGAATCCACCTGCAATGCAGGAGATGTGGGTTTAATCCCTGGGTCGGGAAGATCCTCTGGAGAAGGAAATGGCAACCTGCCGGGCCAGCCGGAAGATTTCAGTGAGCAAAACGATGCATTCCTTTAGGCTAAGAAATAAAGACACAGAACAGATGGGGTCGAGAGGATCGCTGCAGTCAGCGATGATTCTTTATTTCTCAGGGTTACATTTATACTAAACCAAGAAGAGAGTCTTCAGAAGAGAAAATATTTAAAATATTTTTCCATATACATCACTTTGAGATAACAATCACCAGAACTCTCTGATAACATCAAGGGATAAGAAAGGCATCCCATTTATCTTAAGTGTGGTCGTGAAAGGCTATCCATCTGCGTCATGTGTGCATTCAAGGCTTGCTAATGTTCTGTTAAGATTTAACTTGGATAATAAATTCCAGAGAGGGGTAGCGGGACAGAGAGCTATGTCTGCGAACAGACCCTTGAGGATCAAGGCAGCTCCCAGAGCCAGCCTTTTGGTTCAGGCCGCTCCCCGCAGCAACCTACTCCAGTTTGCTTGCCTGGAGAATCCTATGGACAGAGGAGCCTGGAGGGCTACAGTCCACGGGGTCACAAAAGAGTCAGAGATGACTTAACGACTAAACAACAAAAACGACGACGACCCTAATATGTGCCTTTTGTTTTTATTTCTGTTTTAAATGTCCATTTTACAATTAAGAAATATGGGTTCATTTCAACTTGCAATAGTTAGGTAGGTGGGTTGGGATTCAACCCTGAGTTTGTCTAACTTCAAGAATCCTACTTATTCCACTATGCCAGGTTGTATTACTGGCAAAAAAAAAAAAAAAAAAAATTTACAAATATTAAAAACAGCTGCATCCTACTGTATGCTTTTATTTATATGAAATTCTAGAACCCAGAAAACCAGTCTACAGAGACAGAAAGCAGATCACTGGTTGCTTGGCAAGGGAAAGCAGGGGTTAACTGCAGAGACCAAAAGAAATTTTTGGAATGCTAGCAAAATTTTACATCATGATTGTGGTACTGATTACATATATACTATGTTTGTTAAAACTCATTGAACGTACACTTAAAATAAGTACATTTTATTATATGCAGATTGTACTTCAATAAAGTTGATTTTGTAAAAAAAAAAAAAACCCAAGTGAATCTAGTATTTGGTACTCCAGACAGAAGCTGGGGCCGCTGGCGTAGCCTGTCTTTTCACATGCATGGGATCACTGTGCTGCATATGAAACCTGAGCTTCTTTTTCTGGCTGTGCTGTGTCCTGCTGCTTTGTGTGGGCTCTTTAGCTGCAGCAAGCGGGGGCTACTCTCTAGTTGCGGTGCACAGGCTTCTCACTGTGGTGGTGTCTCTCATGAAGTACAGGCTCAAAGGATAAGGCTCAGTAGTTGCCGTGCCCAGGATCTAGAGCCCAGGCTCAACAGTTGTGGCACATGGGCTTAGTTGATTCTCAGCATGTGGGATCGTCCCAATTAGCGATCAAACTGGGGTCTTATGAATTGGCTGGCAGAGTCTTCACCACTGAGCCACCAGGGAAGCCTGAAACATGAGCTCTTAACATCCATTCCAACCACCTTCTGTGATACCTTCTGGTATTGCAAAGACTGAAAAGCTCAAAATTACATTTCTATAACTCCTTCACAGCTAATGTTCAGAGTGTGAGTTAAATATACTCAAAAGAGACTAGGAAGGCAGGAGTGAGTCCAGGGCCACCTGCCTACTCTGTTTCAGCTACCGAGTAGGGTCATGCAAGCATTGGTTTTTCTGCAACAGCATCTCAATGTCCAGAGTTCAGCTTCAAGAGTGTTACAAGTTAACAGCTGCAAGGATGACAGTGTTTTCACAATCCTCAAACTGCAGCTATAGCAATGTGACCAAGAATGCAATAGCCTCCCTGAGAGACTCTTGATTTCACACATTTATAGCTCTCCTGGCAAATCATTTTGATGTTTATCTCCTGGTAGTAATTTCTGGTGGTTCGGTTTAGAGGCTATTCCTCATGTTCTCCAACAATTTTGCAAAAACCTAATTACCTATATTAAGTCCCTTTCTACTTATAATTGTGGGAATGATTTCTGTTTTCCTCAAACTATACATACACTGACACTACCATGAAAGATGGTATGGGTTTATTCAGGCAACCCAATAACATGTAATTACCAGCATCATCAGATTGATAGCAAGTTTTACTGAGTACTGCCTTTCTGCCAGAATGAATTCAATAAAGCACAGGCTGAGGACAGCTTTATTCTTCTCGCCATTCAACTCAAAACTCCACGGATTGATCTGTCTGCTCCTCCATGAAAGAAATGAGGCAGATCTCGTCACTTTTTAAGTCATTCTTAGATCTTAAAAAGTCCTCCAATTCATTTCAGCCTCCCAAATCACCTCATTTCAGTCATTAAAATTTCCAATTCAAGGTTGTTAACATGTAACCCAATGCTTTCATCCAATTTAAAACTTGTTTATGCCCCCAGCTTGAGCTTCCTTTGGCCTGTCATTTTGAGGAAGGGAACGTGGTTGACTTCTGCTCCAATTCGCTCTAAAACGTTTCTTCATCTCCCTTCTCCTTTCCATGCCTCCTCCTTTACTAGACTACACAGGTTCCTCAGAGTTGAAATGTCATTATGTCACATGTGAGTATGACATTATGAGTATGTCGTTACTTGCTCAGTCATGTCTAACTCTTTAACTCCACAGACTGTAGCCCATCAGGCTCCTCTGTCAGTGGAATTCTCCAGGCAAGAATACTGGAGTGGGTTGTCATTTCCTTCTCCAGGGGATCTTCCCCACCCAGGGATCAAACGTGGGTCTCCTGCATTGCAGGCAGATTCTTTACTGTCTGAGCCACCAGGGAAGCTCCTGGAATGTCACTGGGAAGAGGTGCAGTTAGTCTCTATAAGTCTAGATACGACCTGGCACTGGAGCCCTCTGGACACGGCAGATTCTCAATGCTAATTCTTTGTACTGACACAGCTCCCTCACAGAGCCCCCAGTGCCACCTTCCAATATCCAACCAGCTTCTTTCTAGGCTGCCCAGTGAGGAATCCTCCTCAGTTTCTACATCCACAAACTTCTTTTTGCTGAGGTGCAGCTTAGCAGAAAGCCTTCTTAGACAGTCTTTCCAAATGATTCCCACATAGCTCCATCTTGCCAGCCCATGGAACAGATGAGAAAATTTCCCTCTTCATTGTCTGTCAGTGGGGGAGCATCTGGGTGCCTGCAACCATAGCCTTTCACAATTTAATTCCCAAAAGTGAAGTGAGTGAAGTCGTTCAGTCATGTCCAACTCTTTGTGACACCATGCACTGTAGCCTACCAGGCTCCTCCATCCATGGCATTTTCTGGACAAGAATACTGGAGTGAGTTGCCATTTCCTTCCCCAGGGGATCTTCCTGACCCAGGGATTGAACCTGGGTCTCCTGCATTGTAGGCAGATGCTTTACCGTCTGAGCCACCAGGGAAGTCCAATTCCTAAAGCATCAGTTAAACATTAGTTCCTACTTCGCTCAAGCTCTCTGAAGGCTTCCTATCTCCCTCCTTGAGATGAAAGGAAAATGCTCCCCTCCCCTTCTACACGAGAAGCAGAATAGCTCTTTAAAAAACGATTTCTTTCTTTCTGACCTTATCAACTATGACTTCTTTGTCAGTAGAGATGGGTGATTGCCCACGTCAGCTCTCATAGTCTCAAACTCTCTCAGACTTTCTCTAGCCTTGTATAGGTGGCTCAGCAAGTCAGTTCAGAATGTGGAGGTATTCTGCAATTTTTTTATTTTGGTTTTGCAAGTCATGAAATTTTGGTCTTTATGGCCAAAACTGAAGCAGGATATTCTTTAATTATCACAGAAACTCTCTTATAAGGTAATGATTAAGGCTTCTGTTTTAGAAACAAAAAAACAGAGGTTCAAATGGCAGAAAATGGAATTCTGACACAAATAGGTATGACTAAGGGCTTTGTGGTTAACCATTATCATTATATGTTTGACACTGTAAACACTGAATTATGTCCCCCCCAAGACCATGGTTGGATGGCATCACCAATGCGATGGACTTGAGTTTGAGTAGGCTCTGGGAGTCGGTGATGTACAGGGAAGCCTGGAGAGCGGCAGTCCATGGGGTTGCGAGGAATCGGCACGACTGAGCACTGAACTGAACTGAACTGAACTGAGGAGCATATATTGACGTTCTAATCCCCAGATGTCCAGTACTCAGAATGTGACCTTACCTGGAAGTGAGAGGGTAACAGGCATAAAGGCCAGGGGTCTCCAAACAGAGGAAACAGGCTGCAAGTGTCAGACATTTTTTATCTCTCTCTTAAGCAGCAGGAGGAAACAAACTACAAGTGTTAGATTTTTTCCCCTTCTCTATACAAATATAAAAAGAGGTTTATTTTAAAATTCTCTGTTGCCATGATGACACCTGGTTCCACCTGAACTTAACTTCTCTCAAACCTTGAGCTAACCAATGCGGTTTTTCTTATGGAAATGTTTGTCTTAAGCTATGTTAATGAACTATGTATTTACCCTAGACTCGGTTTTCAAGTGGTTCTGCCTAAGGATCAAAACCAACTTGACAAGCCAGTAAGTTTTACACATGCAAATGTTCTCTTAAGCTATGTTAATGAGACTGTATTTGCTTGGAAATCTGCCTTTCTTTGAGATTCCATGGCCTGGGACAACTCACCTTGTGCCAGTGTAATCTAAAATGCATGCTGCTGGTGAGGGGCCAGGTGCCAGTCTCTGAGTTCTGAGACATTTCCTTTCTCCAGTTAGCAGACTGCTAGTGGCTATATAAAATCCATGGGATTTTCCAGGCAAGAGTACTGGAGTGGGTTGCCATTTCCTTCTCCGGGGGATCTTCCTGACCCAGGGATGGAACTCAGGCCTCCCGCATTGCGGGCAGACGCTTTACTGTCTGAGCCACCAGGGGATCCCCAGTAGCTAAAGACTAGCAGGGGGCATTCTTTCCGCTCCCTTCTGGTGTCTACGTCAGAAGTTTTATCTATCTCTTTTATACTTCAGTAAAACTCTATTACACAAAAGCTCTGAGTGATCAAGCCTCGTCACTGGCCCGGATTGAATTCCTTTCCTCTGTGAGGCCAAGAATCCTGGCGTCTTTCACGGCTCAGCAACAACCTTTCAAAAGGAAGGTTAAACTATTAAACTGCTAGTCTCTCAGTCATGTCTGACTCTTTGTGACCCTGTTGACTATAGCCAGCCTGCCAGGCTCCTCCGTCCTTGGGATTAACCAGGTAAGAATACTGGAGTGGGCTGCAATTCCTTTCCCCAGGGGATCTTCCTGATCCAGGGATGGAACTTGTCCGAGCCACCAGGGAACCCCAGGGAAGGAAGTTGTTGCAGCGTAATTTGTCAAGATAAAGTCATATTAGACTAGGGTAGGCCTCTATTCCAATATGATTGCTATTCCTATAAAAAGCGGGAAATCTGAACACAGAAAGGCACATGGAGAGAAAGTCATGTAAAGACAGGTTAAGCTGTCACAAGCAAAGGAACTACCAGAAGCTAGGAGAGAGGTGTAGAACAGATTCTTCTCTAGCTCCCTCAGAGGGAGCACGGCCTTGCTGCCACTTTGATATTGGGCTGTGAGTCTCCAGGCTAGGGGACAATAAATCTATTTTTCAAGCCATTCAGTTCGTGGCACTTTGTTACACCAGTCCTAGAAAACTAATAATAGAAAACTATTTCCGTGGCTATGTGACTGCCACGGAAATATGACTGAAATTCCAGTTGAAATAAGTCCTGGGAGAAAACACCTGAGCAGCTAAGAGAAGTAAAGGCATTGGAACAGCAGAGTGGGGCCTGTTAACTTTCTGTGCTGGATGACAGAAAATTGTGTTGGTCATTAGGAACCATTGGATGGGCTGCTAAGTAGGAAGCTCCAAAATTAATCTCACTTTCCTAACAACAGAGAAGGACCACTTAATTTACCTTAAAAATTTTTTAACCAAACAAATCTCCAACCAGAATTTTATATATAACTGTTTCTAGAAAAGTTTAAGGAAATTTGGAAGGGGCCCAAATAGGATGTAATACCTGTACCTGAATGTACAGAACTAGGAATGAATGAATAGGCAGTGCATTATAAGCTTACATTGAATAGTTAATGTTCTTACTGGCTTTGAGATGTATTGAGATACTAGGACACTTTAACGAGATTCACTTATATATACATGAGGCTTTCAGATAAACAATTATAAAGATTTTCAAATTGTAATTCATGCAGAAAATGGAGACATATTTGCATGTTCCAGACAAGACACACACAAACACTATCATTTTAGAGATTTTAGGTATCTAGCTTTGATTTAAAAAAAAAATTGGCTCAAGTAGCATAGATATGCAATTAGATATTAATAAAAATACCTCAAAAATCTCAGTGGCTTATCACAATAAACGTTTGTTTTTCTTTCATATCACAGTCCAATGTGGATCAGATGGCCCTCCTGCAGCTTGTAGCTATGCCATCTGGAATGCTTGGCCTCCACTGAGGGGAGGTGGGGGATAGACAGGGTACCCTGGCTCTTAATTGCCTCAGTCCAGAAGACACACACATCAACTCTGCTCATGGGTCACTGGCCAGAACAAATCACACGGCCCAGAGGCTGGCTAATGTAGGAGAACACCTAGAATATTGGGGGAATACTCTTTGTCTCTGCCATAAAACTACACAGGGAATGAGTGTGTAAACACTAACTCCCAAGCTGCAATGTTTGTTAGATGACAAATCCAATGAGAATCTGATCTCATTAATATTAACAAGCAGGCACTCCAATGCCTTCCTATCTATATGCAAATCATTACAGCCTGGCTTGATTGCTAAAATTAGTGCTGCTCAAAGGCTCCCCATTAATCTGGTAGCTCCCAGAGGAGTACCTCATGTGTGACCTGTCTCCACTGAACTAAATCACTCCACGTATAAAACCAAAAAGGAAGTAAGAGCTCTCAGGGGCAGCTTAGTGAGAGAAGAAAGTGGTGAGCAGTCCAGAACTTGGAAAAAAAGTAAAAAGATTGAGGAGAGGGTCTCAACAGAGACGGAGGCCCAGCCAGGTGGCAGCTGACAGGAGAAAATGGTGGTTAGTGATTTATCCCCCGGATCAGGACAATGATCACTAGTATCCAAGTTTCAGTCACTCTCAATTCTTTCCTGAACTGCCTTGGTGCTGTTCAGTCACTGAGTTGTATCTGACTCTCTGCAACCCCCTGGACTGTAACACGCCAGGCTCCTGTCCTCCACTATCTTCTGGAGTTTGCTCAAATTCACGTCCGTTGAGTCAGTGATGTTATTTAACCGTCTCATCCTCTGCCACTATAACCTAAATGATACTACAAATCTGCTACCCTAGAGAAAGGGACAGGCCTTGGTAATTAACGAGGGCTGGAATAACTATGGAGACCCTGATCCCACATTGTCTACAGCAAACATATTTTACAAAAACTCACATCTCAGATTATATATCCCAATTATTTTATTTAAAAAAAAAAAAAACTGTATTCTGTAAAGCAATTATCCTTCAATAAAAAATAAATAAATTTTAAAAAATAAAATTACAAAAAAAAATACTGTCACTGTGGAAAATCAGTCCCAGAGGAAAACGGAAAAGAAAGAACTTTTCTGGGGGAAAGCCCCATGGAGAGCAGCTGACAGCACAGATTTGAAAGTAGGTACAAGCAGCATGCTCTCACAGCTTTTTGCCAACATTGCTTAATAGAGAAAAAAAAATCTTTCTATATTTTCACTATATTGTATTTGCATCAGTAAATCCTAGAGGAACACCAAAGAAGCTGTGGGGGAAAAAAAAAAAAAAGCTACCGGGGCCAGAAAAGAGGGGAAACAGGCAGACAAAGTCAGGGTAGGAATGAGAATTTTCACTACGTACCTTCGATACTGTTTGATTTTTAAACCATCTGAATATGTTATCTATTGAAGACTGTAAAAGCAATTAGGAGAAAAAGAAAAGTCTTCCAACTGCCACAGCCTTGTGCACAAGCTGCTCTGGGAAAACAAAAGAACTGAAGCAGAATTCTTGAGTGAGGCAGTGTAGAAAGTGGCCAGTAGCCACAGAAGAATGTGGACAGTAGCCACTGTCAGCACAAGCAGGAAATGGGAACAAGGAGACCTGGAAGCTTCTGACTCAACTCCCTTCTCTCTAAAGCTTCAGAGTTATTTGTGGAGAGAAGATGTTGGGTTTTCATATAATGTGAAATGGGAGCTGGACACTTGGGAAAACTTGGACCCAAGAGGAAATGGTGGCTCTAGAAGAATGGGAGGACTTGGGGACATCCAGGTAGCAGACACTTGGATTACACCAGCATGACATTCAAGGAAGGCCCTTGACAATGTGACCTGGTCCTTTCTGAGTCTCACTTCTCTCCTTTACTGGGGTACTCCTCTCCTTAAGAACCAGTCCTCACTAAATGTTGAGGACACTAGATGAATAAAAAATTAAGGTGCTCACATTCCCTTGTGGCTCAGCTGGTAAACAATCTGCCTGCAATGCAGGAGATCTGTGTTCAATCCCTGGGTTGGAAAGATCCCCTGGAGAAGGGAAAGGCTATCCACTCCAGTATTCTGACCTGGAGAATTCCATGGACTGTACAGTCCATGGGGTCACAAAGAGTCGGACACGAATGAGTGACTTTCACTTTCATTTTCAGTCTGGTTGATTAAAAACTGACTTACAAACAGCAAGATGTTACTAATACTCTACTAGGAAAGTGTACAGTTTCTGTGAAGACACAAGTGAGGAGTGATCAGTGGTGAACAGGGAAGACCAGGGAATGAGGCTTCATGGTCAAGGCAGAGCTTGACTCAAGTACTGGAAACGAATGGACGAGCCAGGAGGTGGGGAGGAGAGGAGGGCACTCCTGGTAAAGTGATCTGTGCACAGGCTCAGAGGGATGACACAAGATGGGATTTAAACTCTGCACTGTGCAAGTGACTCCACATGGTTAAAAAGTAAAGAAAGGAGGTGTTGAGAATTGCAGCCAGAGAAACAAAAGAGGCAAAAGAAGCAAAAGACTCTGTGCCACAGTCTTTATCCTAGACACCAGGGCATTAATAAGGGTGAACCAGAGACCCTGCAGATATTTGCTAACAGTAGTGAGGACTGATTTGGTCTGCTGGAGGGATGTGATTCTGGAAATTAGTGAGATGAGTTAGACCACTGCCAAAGAGAGAAGAAAGCTGGAGAACACCTGAAATGAGGCATTCACATTATACCTTACCATTCTGCTGTGACAGCGTTACCTGTGAGGCCCTGAGAAAGTTTCTTCACATCTCTGAAATTTCCATCAGCCAAATCACCTGCTTTATCATTACCATGATTACTTGATTAAAGGTAATAAGTGTTATCCCCCAAACCCACTGTAGACTGGAACCTCAGTGCCCGTGCTTCTGGGGAGTCATTGTGGATGCTTTAGTTACCTATTGCTGCATGGTGATAAACTATCCCAAAATGCAATGGCTTAAAACAGCAATCATGAATCTGTGAGTTGTCTGGGTGGTTCTCCTGGTGGTCTCACTGGGGCCGCTGTGTACAGCTGCATCAGCTGGTGGCGAGGCTGTCCTAGGAGGTGGAAGGTGGTAGCTTTATCCTCCCATCTGGGGTCTTGGCAGGGCTGATCGGAACGCTGGGACCTAAATTTCTCCACATGGACTCTCACTATTCCATTATCTAATCCAAGCTCTTGAATGTGGTGGCTGACTTCCAAGGCAGTGGAAATGGACGCTCAGGACCTCATAAGTTCCAAGGATTCATTGCTATGAAACAAACCATCCCAAAACAACTCAACCATTTATTTGATTGATTTGCCTATGATTTTGCAATCTGGGCCGTTCAGCTCTGCTCCACATGGTACTAGTTGGTGCAGTTCAACAACAGCTACAGGACTCAGGGTGGAGGTTTGGCTCCCAGGACTGACACCCCAGCTGGAGTGATTGAATCACAGGAGACCCCCTGGGTTTCTTTCTCTCCACTGCTTCTCTCATCATTCAGTAATCTAGTCTTGGTTTCTTTACATGGAAGCCAGATCCCAAGAGGGCAGAAAAGGTTCTGCAAAGTCTTTTAAGGTTTAAGCCTGTAAGTCATGTCACAACACTGTCAGCACATTCTACCGGTCAAAGCATGTCATGAGGCTAGTCTAAACTCGGGTAAAAGAAGGAATCACAGCCTCTGGATGGAAGGATTGGAAAAGGCAAACTGTAAAATGGCATGTGAAAGGGGAAGAGTTAGCTGGCTATCTGGAAGTGATCTACCTCAGCGGGAAAGCACTAGTTTGGGAGATCTACACGCAGGACTATAGATCCTAATTCCACCACTCCTTAACTAATGCCTTGCAAATTTAGTGAACTGATATTTAGCCCAATGTCTGGACTGTCTTTCCAAGTATGGAGTTCCCACCCCCCTTGCCCCCACCCTTTGAGCTCGGTTTTTTAGGATCCACCACTAGATCTGAACACCCTAATAGAAAGATTCTGTGGTAACCATCGCTCTACAAAGAATTTAGCATGATGCCGGGCATTAGTAGCAGAGGAAAGGACTCAGGAAGTATGTATGTGTGCTGAATTAGTAGTAATAAATAAGTAAATAATAAGCAACATTAGCTATTTACTGTATAGAAATAGCTATACAGTTTAGAACAGGGACTGTTCTAAACACTCTAGATGTATTGACGGTTCATTTAGGTCTTTCAGCCCTATGAGGCAGGCACTATTATTCCCCACTTTCAGATTAGGAATCTGGGGCACAAAAGGCTAAAGAGTTTGTCCAAGATTATGGAGCTAGTATGAGCTGGCCCTAAGCTTGGAGTCACTTTATCTGGATCCAGAGCCTTGCTCTGAAACACCAGGTTTTGCTGCCTTTGTGAGAGTGCAAAATGCAGTGAAGACAGGACTGAAAACTGAATAAAACAACGAACTTGAAAAGGGATAATATCCCAGACAACAATTATATAGAAGCATCATAGCATACTGGTAAAGCTTCTATGCTTCTATATGATTGACAGATTTTATTTTCTTGGGCTAGAAAATCACTGTGGATGGTGACTGCAGCCATGAATTAAGCGCTTGATCCTTGAAAGAAAGGCTATAACAAACCCAGACAAGTGTATTAAAAAGCAGAGACATCACTTTGCCAACAAAGGCCTGTACAGTGAAAGCTATGGTTTTTCCAGTAGTCATGCACAGATGTGACAGCTGAACCATAAAGAACACTGAGGGCCAAAGAATTGATGCTTTTGAACTGTGGTGTTGGAGAAGCCTCTTGAGAGTCCCTTGGACTGCAAGGAGTTCAAACCAGTCAGCCCTAAAGGAAATCAACCCTGAATATTCATTGGAAAGACTGATGCTAAAGCTGAAGCTCCAATACTTTGGCTACCTGATGCGAAGAGCTGACTCACTGGAAAAGACCCCGATGCTGGAAAAGATTGAGGGCAGGAGGAGAAGGAAGTAATTGAGGATGAGGTAGTTGGATGGTTTTGTTGCAGAAACCGGTACTCAAGAAACCAAGCACCACACCTGGAGAGCTGGAGAACTCAGGTTTATTATGCTGGCGGGCCTGGAGGAGTTAACACTCTAAGCTCCGAGCCCCGAGCAAAGGGAATACAGAGTTTTTATAGACAGACTATAGTAGGCAACACTAGCTGTTAATAGGCTGGTTTAAACTAAGGGGTTTCGCAAGCTCGGGAACAGCGGTCAAATGGGGAGGGAGATGCCTGACCTTTACACAGACAGGCATGATTAAGCAGATTTGCAGGGGCTGGGAAGTTGCAAAGAGCAGGACAAGGGTAAATGAGATAAGCTCCAGTTGCTAGTATTGTAAGTCCCCACTTTCTGGCACTACATGACCTACGTGATCCAGACTTTGCAAGGAGTAAGCTGAGTTACAGAGGCAGAAGGAGCAGGAGGTTATATAAAATTTTAACTTTTTCTCTTCTTCTTTCCTTCATTCCTCTTCTTAACTTTCCTTCTTCTTGAGTATCACCAACTCAATGGACATGAAATTGAGCAAACTCCGGGAGACAGTGAAGGACAGAGAAGGCTGGTGTGCTGCAGTCCATGGGGTCACAAAGAGTTGGACACAACTGAGTGACTGAACAACAACAACAAAGAATACAGTCTTGCGTCAGATAGACATTGATTTAAAGTTCAGCTCCTCCAAGTAATACTCTACCACTTTCAGTGGGATACTCTCCGAGTCTCAGTTTTCTTATCTGAAAAATAAATCTAAGAATATTACCTATCTTACAGGACTGTGGTGAGGCTTGAAAAGAGATAGGGCAAGTATAGTCCTCATCTCAGTGTTTGTATATCATGAAGTGAAAGTCACTCAGTCATATCCGACTCTTTGCAACCCCATGGACTATACAGTCCATGGAATTCTCCAGACCAGAATACTGGAATGGGTAGCCGTTCCCTTCTCCAGGGAATCTTCCCAACCCAGGGGTTGAACCCAGGTCTCACACATTGCAGGAGGATCATGAAGGCCCAGTGAATATTCAGGATCAAGTAAAAAGATAAGGAAGAGGGAAATGGAACAGTAAGGCAATACTTAAAAAAATTAGGGAGGCTACAGGTACACTTTGATAAAACTCCACCCACCCCCCAAATCATTTTTTCTTTGTTTAACTTTTTATTGACACAAAAATCCTAGGAAGTCAAAAGAGGAAAAGTAATTAAAATTCATCATTAGAAAGTCAGGAGACTTCCACGGTCCAGTGGCTGACTCCAGACTCCCAATGCAGGGGGCCCAGGTCTGATTCCTGGTCAGAGAACTACATCCCACATGCTGCAACTAAGAGTTTGCATACCATAATTAAAGATCTTCTATGCCACAATGAAGATCAAGATCCCGCATGGCTCAACTAAGACGCGGCTCAGCCAAATAAATAAATTTTCTTTTCAAAAAGTCAAAAGAAATTTAAACATTAAAAATATTATTTGAGCTTAAAGACGTCATTCTTTCATCAAGAACGCTGTATTGATCTTCTGAAAGAGGTGCGTGCCAAGTTGCTTTAGTCATGTCCGATTCTTTATGACCCTATGGACCACAGCCTGTTGGGCCCCTCTGTCCATGGGACTCGCTGGGCAAGAATACTGGAATGGGTCGCCATGCCCTCCTCCTCCAGGGGACCTTCGCTAGCCAAGGATCAAACCTGCATCTCTTATGTCTCCTGCACTGGCAGGCGTGTTAGGGTTCTTGACCACTAGCACCACCCGGGAAGCACCTGGAAGAGGTATATGATATCAAAAAAGTTTTTAAGGGGCAACTACAGGGGGAAAAAAAGGTTAGGCAAAATAGTAAAGCATTCTACATCTCAAGAGTCAAGAGGGCTATTCAAAAAGCAAAACACCAAAAATGACTGGTCTATAAGAAAGGAAAAGAAAGAAAACCGCAGCATACTAAAAAGGTTAACATCCGTTTTTAAATTGAGATTTAGGGACACCGTAAAGAAAATCAACACATAAACACCAAGTGATGAAATGTTTGAAACCTGTTAACTCAGGTTTTATTAAAAGTTCATGCGAGCTAAGTTGAATAAACCTGTGATTGATATCTGATGAAAGAAGACACCGATGTGCTCCCTGGGGTTTTCTACATAATTTTGTTTTGCTGGGGGTTGAAGTGGGGGGCACATCAATGAAGTCTTTACTAGAAAATTAGCAAACAACTTCTGTAAAAATGGAAAATGATGTATTTTAAATTTTATTGGCAAAGATGACAGTGGAGAGAACGCTCCTAGAATTCTGCTTGTCTTTCCTTCCTCCTCTCCCTCAGGCCAGGGCAGGGGGAAGGATGAGCGGCAGCAGTGCTGGTGGGCAGGAGGTGACTGGAAGCTTCAGAGGGTACTGCTTCCTTGTTTCCATTGCACAGAGACACAGTCAAAAGAGGGTTTGTTTTTCATGCAGAAATCAGAGAGTTTTTCCCCTTCATACTATAAATACAAATTTAAGTAGAGTATAAAACTGCACAATTCTTTCTCAAAAGGACTTTCACAAAAGAACCGGCTCTACAAGGTCCTACAAGACTAGCGATGCCACAAGGTAGGCAGTGCTCCTCTTTTACTTCACGTGTTCACTGTGCAGCTCTGCAGGTTATAAATGATGCAGCATTATAAGCACTTTTTGCAAAAGCAGCAGAAAAACACAATATTTTAGGTATAAAAGCCCAAGAAAGTTTAGGAAGAGGAGAAAAAAATAATATACAAAGCTACTTGACTTTCATTGACTAAAACAGTGGAGTTGATTCATTTAAACACTCTTTCAGCAAATATTTGTGAAATATATAGTATGTGCCAGGTGCTGTTCTAGACACTGGGGAGAGAGAAATAAACAAGATAAAGTTCCAGTTCTCTGAGGCTTTTCATTCTAATGCAGCAAAACAAACAATAAACAGAAGATACATAAAAAGTGTTTGAGTTCTATGAAGAAAGAAAATTCAGCATAAAGAAAGGGAGAAAGAGATTATGAATCTCTTTAGGTTTTATCCTCCCCCTTTAAAGGTCTACCCCCAGGCCAAGAACCTGGCTTATAGTAAGTACTCAATAAATCTTTTTTAAAAAAGATTTATTGGTTATTTTTGGCTGTGCTGGGTTTTCATTACTGCATGTGGGCTTTCTCTAGTTGTGTACGGGCTTCTCATCGCGGAGGCTTCTCCTGTTGTGGCATGTGAGCTCTAGGGCACGTGGACTGCAACAGATGCAGCTTGCGGGCTCAGTAGTTGTGGCACTTGGGCTGGACGGCACGAGGAATTCTCCTGAACCAGGGATCAAACACGTGTCCCCTGCACTGGCCGGCGGACTCCCAACCACTGGACCACCAGGGAAGCCCTCCACATATCTTTGTTGAAGGACTACCAGAGCTGTTGGTGGGTCCTGGTGAGCACTGATCCCCAGGGTGTTTGCTGGTGAGCATTCTAGAGTGTGACAGGTCACAGGCTTCAGAGCAACTGAAGAAATTTCAAAGGAAGCATAAAACTTCTAGGGCCCTTCTCGTGTGGTTCCTGCCTGGTGAAGACACCCCTCTGCCCCCAGGAGTGACCCCAGGAACACAGGGAAGGGCAGGCCTCCTCATCTGGCCACCACATGGGGTGTGAAACAATACTCTCTCACAAAAGGTGTTCTCAATGTGCACTTCCTGGGCCTCAACTAATGCCCAGGACTCCCTACCCACATTCCTTTAGGCACTTGGGCACAAAAGATCTACTTCTCTGAAAGCAGAATTATATTACCTTTGAGTAGGAGCCCAGAACTTAGAAAAACCAGTTTATCTTCCCTGGAGGGTAAAAGGGCCCGGAACTTGGAAACCCTGAAGGACAAAGACTTTCTTGATTCACCCTCAACACTGAGTGTGTTGTGTGTATAAATACCTACCATGCTACCATTCCTCACCTGGTCACCTGCCCCCTTTTTTTCAGTGGGTCATCACCTTGCTAATCCTGTTGTTTGAACACTGGCAGAAATTGAAACGGTGCTGGAAGTCAAAGTGATATAACTGAATCAGGGTTTTTACACAAACAAAAACGAAACAAGGCCAAGGTTCTAAGGAAGTGTTTAATCAATTATAAATTATATAGCTATGCCATTTGGAGAAAAGAAAAGTGAAAATGAAGTCGCTCGGTCGTGTCCGACTCTTTGTGACCCCATGGACTGTAGCCTACTAGGCTCCTCCATCCATGAAAATTTCCAGGCAAGTGTACTGGAGTGGGTTGCCATTTCCTTCTCTAGAGGATCTTTCCGACCCAGGGATTGAACCGAGGTCTCCTGCATTGCAGCCAGACATTTTACCATCTGAGCCACCAGGGAGAAGGGAATGGCTACCCACTTCAGTATTCTTGCCTGGAGAGGAGCCTGGTGGGCTATGGGGTTGCAGAGATGGATATGACTAAGCAGCACACACGTATGCATACTAAATACCATAGGAGTGTATATACCTAGATGGAGGCTTATAGCCACAAATCTATACACTGATTTTTTTTAAATTTTCATGTCAGTTGAAGGCTACAACATCAATGGAATTTTTACTAATTGAAGAATTAATAATTTCTATTTTTAAAAATAGATACTATTATTAAAATGCTCATTGCACTAAAACATATTTTTAGTGATGGTTCTGAGAGAATTTTGCAGACAGAAGTACCATATTTATAATAAAGAACAAAATGAGCTTACTGAATTGTTAAAATCTGCAAAGGTGAGCCTTGGCTGACCAAGAAATAAGGGCATTTCCATGTTCAAGAACCAGTATAACTTGATTAAAGGTAATCAAATGAGCTAATGGTTATGTTAAATAATAAGTCAGAAAATGACTCAAGGTCAAGTGCATAGAAAAACATGGTTCCAAGAAAAGTAACTGCCTAAGGAGAAATTTAAAAATGGGATAACAGGGGCTTATCTACATAATAGCGATATATTATTAGTTAGAAAACTATCATCTCTGCTATTCAAATACAGAAGTAAAACAAATTTGATACTACTGTTACGCATATCTCTGGAAGGAAAGATGTAAATCTAAACCCATGCAAATTTAAATATACATAATATAGATGAAAACTAACATTTGAGGGGTTTTTAATACCAGGCATATTCATTATCCTATTTCACCCCCTTCAAAACACACTGAGATGGACATTAATTAATCCATTTTACATGTACTGAAATTATCTCACAGAGAGGTTTTGTAATGGACCCAAATTATAAAACTAGCAAGTATTGGTAATGGAACTCAAATCCAGGTCTGCCCAATTTCAAAACCCTTATTTATTACACTTCATGTCCCAGTTGTTTTATGAGCCCAATTAAACAGGCCCTGGCATATGACAACTCAAGCAAGGACTCTGGGAGCCTGGGGTGGAGTGGAAGAGCACTGCACTTTGGGCTGTGGAGTCAAGAGCCCAAGATATCAAGTAACAACAACAATAATAGTGATAACTACACACTAGACTCCGAGACAGAATGAAGAGTCAACAAGAAAGTGCAAAAATTTATCAAAAAGATGCCAACCAGTGTTACCAAGAGATATTGGCCTCTTTGGACACTCTTCCTTTCAAAAACCCCCAGAAAAGGGGGTTTTTAACACCCAGAGGAGTGATATGGGATAGAAGGAAAATGTATACCATACTCAATGAGTGTGTGTTGGTGTGTGTGTGTGTAGGACTTCCTCTCCAGTATAAAACACTCCTTTTGGTATGGCAATATTAAAAACTAGTCAGATATTCTATGATGGTACTCATCACTTTTTTTGACCCCTAGAAGTTATACTAACAATAATACAGCTAACATTTACAAAGGGACTGACAGATGCCAGTATCCACACTACAGTGATGTTTATTCATTATCTCATGATGTTCTCACAACCATCCTACGACTTAGGTACTCTTTTTTTTTTTTTAAATCATAGGATAATTGCTTTACAACATTGTGTTGGATTCTGCCATATATCAACATGAATCAGCAACAGGTTTACATATGTCCCCTCCTTCTGGAACCTCCCCCAAATCCACACCCTTAGGTCGTCACACAGCACCAGGCTGAGCTCCAGAAGCGACACAGCAGCTTCCCACTGGCCACCTCCTTTACATACGGTAAAGTATATGTTTCAGTGATACTCTCAATTTGGCCCGCCCTCTCCATCCCCCATCTGTGTCCACAAGTCTGTGCTCTATTTCTGAGTTTCTATGGCAGCCCTGCAAATAGGTTCATCAGTACCATTCTTCTAGATTCCATACATATGCATTATATATGATATTGTGTTTCCCATTTTTACTTTGACTTAGGTACCCTTAGTCTTTCACATTTCATGAGAAAACTGAGATTTAGAGAGGTGAAATAACTTTCTTAAATGACTCAGTGGCTACTGACAGAGCTGGGAATTCAATCCAAGCAGTCTACTGTTCAGACACTTATTGCTATTGGTAAAATTTTAAGTTATTAGCATCAACTATCTAAAACTAATCCATTTGTACCTGTTCAATAACTGGACACATAATACACATTAATATTCATACTAGGAACTTCCCTGGCAGCCCAGAGGTTAAGACTCTGCACTTCTAATGCAAGGGGCTCAGGTTCAATCCCTAGTCAAGGAACTAAGATCCCACATGCCACGAGGCCAAAAAAGAAAATAATTGCTGGATATTTAAAATATATTAAAAAATATTCAAACTAAGTATTTTTGGCCTCTATCTCTCTATCACAAAATCAAGAAAGTTATTTCCTCCTCAAGGGGTTTGCTTAGGATCAGGGATATATTTAATATAACAAAACAGGAAGATCTGCTCTGTCAGCAGAGCCCCTGTAGCCGTGATCTTATCTGCTTTTGCGTCACATATACAACACCTGGCTCGGCCCTCTGCTACATGGTGGCCCTGTCACCACATCTCTTAGGCTCTGGATGTGGCCCCCTAGCTCTGTTGGAGAGAGATGCCAACAATACAATACGGAGATGCCAAAATTAGATGTGGCTCCGCAGAAGAGAGAGGCCAAACACATTTACCTCCAATTTACTTACCATGACCACTTTTTCCTCAGCACTCATCAATTCTCTCCTATGCTCATTTCCTCTCTTTTTCCCCACCCAGTGAAAACCCCATCTGATGATACCGCCTTCAGGTTTCAGGAGGTAACAAGGAGTTATCACTGATAAGTTTGGCAAGTTTAAGATTTATACCAACCAGATATAAAGGGAGAATAAATTAGAGACAGACAAAAGTTAAACTATTTATTGTATGTGCTCAGTCGTGTCTGACTTTTGTGAACCCATGGACTACAGCCCACCATGGAATTTTCCAGGCAAGGATGCTGGAGTTGGTTGCTATTTCCTTCTCCAGGGGATCTTTCTGACCCAGGGATTGTCTCTTGCATTGCAGGCGAATTCTTTACCACTGCACCACCTGGGAAGTTCTATTTATGTTAAATGACTTGAAATTATCCAATGTTCAAGAAAGTAAAACAGAAGGTAAAGATGAGGTTTTGAGTGAATTTTCCCCATTTTTCTATAATAAGTTGTTGTAAATTTTTTAAGTTAATGAAAAACAATTGTGGCCCAGTTTTCAGTAAACATTTTACTATGGGATACAGAAAACAGGACTTGTTTATTTGGGGGGGGGGGGAAATGAACAGTGTTATTTAAACGTTATACTTTGTCAGTGAATAAGTTTTTAAAGAGCACTTCACTAAGCATGAGAAAACTCTGGATCGATTTCGCTCATCCACAGTCTATTTGGGCATCCTGGGCAAATCCGTGACACAGTTTGTTCATCTTGATCTAAAAAAAATTTCTCAGAAATAAGACTGATTTTGTATTCTTAGCTCTCCGATAACTAGTAATACGGATGATCCTCTCCTTTTCCCTACCTGGTACATGCTAAAATTTGTAAGTTTATTCTTTAACCCATGTATCCATATATCTATCCATATGTTCAACTAAAATTTATTAGCAAGTTATTATGTGCCTGACACTTAACTAAAGGATCTCCTACCATGTGCTGATTGTCTGTACCTTGTTTTCTAGATAGACTTCTCAAGGAGCAATATTCCATGAGTTCTTGCATGTTCAAAACTGTTTTGTTTTCCGTAATTTTTATAATTAAAGGCAACTTTGGGTACATATAAAAATCACTGATAGTTTCTTTTCTTAATTATCTTCAATATGTTTCCCTAACTGTCCTAAGCTGTATGTATGAATATTTGATTTTATCTTTGTGCCTGAATGTCCAAAGGATTTTTCTTTATTGTCCAATCTTAACAGAATATGTATTGGTATTGACAATTCTGGGTTCATTTTCCAAGGTTAATGGTGTGCTCTTTCAATGTAGATGTTCATTTTTTATAATTTTAAGAAAATCTTGCACTGTGGAATTTTGTATGTTTTGTTCCATTGCTTTCATTTTCCTCTTGCAATATAAATGGGACTTATGCTGGATCTTCTTTCCCTGTCTTCTGTTTTCTTTTTTCTCTTGAATCTATTTTCTTTCTTTTTACTTTCTGAGTTTCCTAATTTTATTATAATACATGCTGTTCTTTTGTAGTTTTTTTGTTTTCTTGAGTTCTTTTAGATAATTTTTATATTATTTTTTAGCTGCTTTTTGATTGTATATTTTCTGGAATGCATTATTTAGTCCATTTTTAAAAAATTAGTATATTTGTTGTTCAACAACATTATTTTCTGTTGTTCAAGTATAAATAATTTGGGTGTGCTGGGCTTTTAGAAAATGGTTCCCTCGTAGGGGATTGAGAGGTACCAAAGTACCTTTCCTATTTTTAGTGCTTGAGAGGTCTCTCTTCTATTGTTATCACAAAGAAATAGAAAGATAGAGAGATAGAAATACAAATATATATTCAAAGAGCCTCTCTGTGTAGTTATTCCCATTTTCTGAGATGTGCCTTCTGTGTCCTACGTCTCCCCACTGTATTTGATCATTTTCTTTTCCTTTGCCCTCAGAGTTCCCGTCTTGATCAATCTGAATTCTTCTCACAGGAGCATTTTCCTTAGGAAAGGAGTTTTATTAGATATTTCTTTCTTCTTTCAGCATTTCAGTAACTTCAGCATCTCCTGATCTCTTCACAGTCCCTCAGTGTACAGTTGTGTTCCTTTTATTCCACTCATCCATAGCTGGAGTCTGGAACCTTCTCCTTTTCACTGCTATTCTCACAAAATTCACTTGCAGAAAATCCCATTCATGGAGGGACTCTCTCTTTTTGAGGACTTGCTGTAAATTGCTGTATTGCAGTGTTTACAGAACCATTAAAACTCTTTCTCCTGTACTAGCTCTGCACAGCTACTAAACCTAGGCATGTTCTGTATTGGTTCTGCTTCATTTGTGGTTTGGGTGAGACAACACTTGCTGGGGTTCTAGGGTTAGTATGGATGTTTTTGGTTGGTCTTCTGGAGGATACTGTGAATAGAATTTTTCTTTTGCTATTCTAATTATTTTGTATGTTTTTAGGAAGAGATTGCAAAAATTAAAAAATTTACATCATGATTTTGCCCTGACCTACAGTCAAGATGGGCTTATTTTTAAATCAAGGAAACAGTTACTGATCCTGCATCACTCTGTTATCTTGATAGGCTTCTAAGAATATAGTTACTTCCAATGTAGTTTCTGTTCAACTTAGCTGAATATTTATTAGCTTCACTAAAGATATTCCTTTGAAGTATAACCAGCCTCTATCTCAGAGTTGCCCGATTCTAATATTGCTTTCCTTTTCCTCACCAACTCTCTTCAAACTATAGCTTCCTTCATTAGCTAGCTTCAGTTAGAGTATGTACATATATGTTCTGACCAATTTCTTCAATCAAGGAGATTCTTTTTCCTTTAAAATTAGACTTCATTTGAGAACTTCCTTATGCTAAAATTGCTGTATTTCCCTCCCAGGCATGTTTCAAATTGTTCTTTATACTGCAGTAGCCTCGGTCAGAATGCTTCCTTTAATGTTCAGAGGACTCACCAAATTGAAAATGGTTTCCTCAAGTTAATATTGCATTAACTTTGCAGTACATTCCTTCCAACTGAAAACTGGCACATTCAAGCCTGTTACCCTCACACTGCTGGAAATGACATATTTCTCTGATGAATAGAGGAAGATTATACACTTCTCAGAGATTTTGTAGATTCTTCTCTGTTCTTAAGAACTTATTAGAATGCCCCCTTCCTTTTCTCTAAAGAAATGAAATTAAATGGGATGGGGGGTGGCAGTGGGGAGAGTGGTCTCTAGTCTCTAGGACTCTACTGCAGGGCTCTGTACTTGACCTCCTTCAGTTAAATCCAGTCAACTTCCAAGCTTTCACGAGTACCTCCTGTGTGCTACATTTTGGGTTAAGTAGAAAAGATAAGAAATTATCTTCCAAGGGGGCACTGGAGTCAGATGCGGGTTAGAATCCTCACCTATTGTTCACTAGCAGGTGACCTGAATTAGCTATTTGATCCCACTGAGTTCAATTTCCATATCTGAGTATAATGAGTCCTACATGATATAGCTGTCGTAAAAATTTACACATACATAAATAAATACACAAATGTATACATATGTATATATTTGTATATTTATAGACATATACCTGTAAATATATAATTCTTAAAGCAGCTATAATAATGTTGGAAATAGGTATGTACGTAGTAGGCAGTACTCAATAAACGTTTCTCCCTTTTGGACAATATGACAATGTACTTGTAATTTGAAAATATTTCTTCCCCCTTTACCTCTGCAAACACACAAAACAGCTGTTATATATATAGCTTATTGATTTTCTTAACAAAATGAATTAAAATGGACTATGTTTTAAGATACTCCTCCTATCTCAAATTGTGTGATATTTGTAAAATGTATTGAGACAACCAGCAGGGTTCTTGGTATGAGGTCATAAACTCCTAAAGGGTTCAGAGTTTTTGCACCTTCTGAAATTGCATGCAAATTGGGTATATTTGTAACTTAAACATTTTTGGAGGGAGGCAATTCATTGCTATCACCAGATTTTTAATGGGATTGAGAAACAAAAGTCAAGAATCATGAGGGTGGTTATAAAATAATGGCTGGGATTCACAACAGACTGTATATTTTTGGAAGTCACACACAGTCTACAGTTTTGTATTAAAAAATTTCCTTTTTTATAATGCTTGGCACAGAGCCAGAAAGAGTTCAGAATGTAAACTTAAAAAAAAAAGATCATAATAGTGACAATGTTTTCTCTACTAGGAGTGGGAGGTATAAAAATTGGGCCTGAAAAATAAGAGGCAGGCCAAGTACTGAGAGCAGTAAAAGACCAGAAAGCAAAGAAAAAGGAGAAGAGAAAAACAAAAATCCATCCCCCCACCCAAAACGAGAAGGAGGTGGGGAAGAGGAAAGATTTATAGATTGGAAGAGAAACAGCAATACAAAGAAGAGAGAGAAAGGAAGTGGTCTATTCATTGGACTTTGGTAGTATGTTCTGTCCCCTCGTGCTCCCTTCCCCAATAATCTCTTCAGGGTGAATGCTCCTTAGAGATCCAGCAGAAAAACACGTTTCACAGACTGAAGAAGCATGAAGTTCTAATTTTAACTGGATTTGATCATGATGCCTTTGTCAAGTCACTGTTTTACCACCTGCATTTTCTTTATCTGCAACATCTAGATGGTTAATGTTATTAATAGTAAGCCAGAAGAAGCCCCCTATCTCTGTGTGAGCTATATTTCAAGAATTCATTTTGAGGTGATCCAACTCAAATATGGATGCATTTTCCTAAAGAAACAGTGTTTAAGCAGTATCACAACCGTTCATATAAACACACGACATATAATGGATGAAAAAGGGAACAAGCCTTTCAGTCAGCTGGGAGCTTGGTAGGCTGGAGCACAGCTCTTTTTTCATTTCCTTTCTCATACTCCAGGGAGGTCTGTACTCACTTGTGTTAATAAACTGGGGGATGTGTTTGCGCTTCAAAGATAAAACCCAGCAACACCATAAATGGCCATTTGCATATGAGAAGCAAAACGAGTTAAATTTCTTCATCTTTTTTCCATCCTTCAGCTCTTTCCTGCCTGACATGTTTGTGCTTCTTGCCACTAGTCCCACTCCACGTTTTACAGTGGTGGTGCCTAATCACTAAGTTATGTCTGACACTTTTGAGACCCCATGGACTTTTAGTTCACCAGGCTCCTCTGTCCACAGGATTTCCCAGACAAGAATACTAGAGTGCATTACCATTTGCTTCTCCAGGGGATCTTCCTGACACAGGGATCAAACCCACGTGTCCTGTGTTGGCAAGTGGACTCTTTACCACTGAGCCACTCTACAGTTTCTATTGGGTACAAATTTCAGTCTCTTCACAGAATGGAGCTCTGGTTCTTCCGAACTCTACAAGTTTCTTTCTATTCTGTGTTTGTATACCATCCTCAATTTCCATTGAGATCTTTCAGGCTTTAACTATAAAGTGCTATCTTCCTGCTCACCAGCCTCCACTTTCCATCCTCAACCCCTTCCCCCACCATTTCCTCCCATCATTTATGTCCCTGACCAAAGTCTAATATATAAGGGAACAGGGAATGCAACCTTGACTGATAATGCTCTAATACATATATTAAGTGGTTGAAATAGAGCAGAGAGAGAGAGAGAGACAAAATACTGTGCTATTTCTTTTGAGAAATGAGGAAAGAAAGACTCCTATTCTTAGTCAGAAAGTAGAAAGATGGATATAGAGACAGAAAGGGAGGAAAACAAAGATGGTCTTGTGTGTCTGCTACCCTGGATACACTCAGTAAGAGAGACTAAATCCAGATCAAAATTGAGGTAAGCTTGACTCTAAATTGGCTCTAAAGGATGGACTTATACATGCAACTCATTCTAGAGACGAAGAAGATGAAAAAGAGAGCATGTGTCCAAGGACACATCCAAAGATGTACAGTAGATGCAGGGATTGTATCAGAGAAATCACTTCCTGAGAACAAGGTTAACAGATGACAGAAGGAAGGCAGAATCCTTTCCTTCTGTTTGGGCAGAATTGCCTCCATATACATACATGGCACTAATCAGAAGTAATTAATATTGAGAGAAAAATAATGAGCCATAATATATAATCAATTTAAATAGAATCTAAGCTACCATAAAGTAAGGACAAAATAATGGACAGTAACTTCCATTTTTATAATAATTTAATCATTACTATTTCTGTACTGTCAGGTGTACAAACAATGTTATAATAGATTGAGTCTGAATTATTTACAAGTAGACTATTAGCCAAGAGGACTAATAGAACAAGTGTTCTGTTGACACGCACCCACTCTCAAGAGAGAAAAACTCAAATTCCAAGAAATAGTTGCTCTTATTTGTGGAGGCTCATCCTAATCCATAGACTCATAACGCTTTAAACACTGCGGGGTGTGCTGCAGGGAGGAATACTTTAGAAATCACTTCATTCTGCACCTCAATTCCAGAAAAATAAATGAATCAAAAAATGGGCCAAAGAACTAAACAGACATTTCTCCAAAGAAGACATACAGATGGCTAACAAACACATGAAAAGATGCTCAACATCACTCATTATCAGAGAAATGCAAATCAAAACCTCAATGAGGTACCATTACACACCAGTCAAGATGGCTGCTATCCAAAAGTCTACAAGCAATAAATGCTGGAGAGGGTGTGGAGAAAAGGGAACCCTCTTACACTGCTGGTGGGAATGCAAACTAGTACAGCCACTATGGAGAACAGTGTGGAGATCCCTTAAAAAACTGGAAATAGAACTGCCATATGATCCAGCAATCCCACTTCTGGGCATACACACCGAGGCAACCAGATCTGAAAGAGACACGTGCACCCCAATGTTCATCGCAGCACTGTTTATAATAGCCAGGACATGGAAGCAACCTAGATGCCCATCAGCAGACGAACGGATAAGGAAGCTGTGGTACATATACAACATGGAATATTACTCAGCCATTAAAAAGAATTCATTTGAAGCAGCTCTAATGAGATGGATGAAACTGGAGCCCAGTATACAGAGTGAAGTAAGCCAGAAAGATAAAGACCATTACAGTATACTAACACATATATATGGAATTTAGAAAGATGGTAATGATAACCCTATATGCAAAACAGAAAAAGAGACACAGATGTACAGAACAGGCTTTTGGACTCTGTGGGAGAAGGCGAGGGTGGGATGTTTCGAGAGAACAGCATCGAAACATGTATATTATCTATATTGAAACAGATCACCAGCCCAGGTTGGATGCATGAGACAAGTGCTCGGGGCTGGTGCACTGGGAAGACCCAGAGGGATCAGGTGGAGAGGGAGGTGGGAGGGGGAATCGGGATGGGGAATACATGTAAATCTATGGCTGATTCATGTCAATGTATGACAAAAACCACTACAATATTGTAAAGTAATTAGCCTCCAACTAATAAAAGTAAATTAAAAAAAAAAAAAAGAAAGAAATCACTTCATTCAACTCCTCTACTTTCAAAACATTGCCTCTTGGATGAAAATAACTTATGTATATTTCAGTATAGAAACCTTTATAGTGACTATCTTTGTTTGCTAATAAAATATGTAGCAATAAATTACAGTATTTGTTGAAAAGATATTTCCTTTCAAAAACCTTTGGTCAGTCCACTTATCATCATTATCATATTTGTTTATAAAAATAACTAGAATTTATTGAGTACTTGAATATTGCAGTCCCTTTGCAAATATCCTCTCATTTAACCAACACAACAACAATAACAAAATGGGCATCACTGTTTCCCTTTTACAGTGGAGGATCATAAGGCTCAGAAAGCAGCTGTGAAGTCTCAGAGCCAGCATTAAAGCACCTTTTATCTAATCTCCAGTATCTATCATGGGGCTTCCCAGGCAGCACTAGTGGTAAAGAGCCCACTTGTCAATGCAGTAGGAGATGTGGGTTCAATTCCTGGATCGGGAAGATCCCCTGGAAAAGAGCATGGCAACCCACTCTAGTATTCTTGCCTGGAGAATCCCATGGACAAAAAGCCTGGTGGGCTACAGTCCATAGGGTCTCAGGGTCTGACACAACTGAGCAACTGAGCACTCAGTATCTATCAGGTTGTATCACCATGGAGACATTTTTAAAAAGATATCAGAAAGATAGGAAAACATGAATACTTTCCATACTTACTCTAATATGTGATTTTTCAAGTTTGCTTAAAAGATGTGCACAATCCCTATTCTCACTGTGGCACTATTCACAACAGTCAGGGCACAGAAGCAACCTAAATATCTACTGACAGAGGAATGGATAAAGAAGATGTGGTACCAATATACAACGGAATAGTATTCATCCATAAAAAAAGAAATAATTCCATTTGCAGCAACATGGATGAACCTAGAGACTGTCATACCATCATACCGAGTGAAGTAAGTCAGAGAAAGACAAATATCATGTGATATCCCTTATATGGAGAATTTAAAAAGAGGCTACAAATGAACTTATCTACAAGACAGAAACAGAGTTACAGATGAAGAAAATGAACTTATGGTTACTGGGGGGTATGGGGAGGTTAAATTGGAAGATTGGGATTGACATACACTACTATTAATATCTATGAAAAAGATAATAAGGACCTATTGCATAGCACAGGGAATTCAATACTCTATAATGGTCTCTATGGGAAGAGTGGATAGATGTATTAAACATATGTGTGTGTGTGTGTGTGTAGTGGTGGTTTAGTTGCTAAGTCATGTCTGACTCTTGTGATCCCATGGACTGCAGACTACCAAGTTCCTCTTCCCATGGGATTTCCCAGACCAGAATACTGGAGTGTGTTATGTAGATGTAGACCTGATTCATTTTTCTGTACACCTGAATTAACACAACATTGAAAATCAACTATATTCCAATTAAAAAAAAAAAGATGTATGCAAATACCTTGATGTTTACCCTAAGGCAAAGATAAAGAAGCCTGGCCCACTGAGAGTATTTCAGAATTCTACCTCTGATTAAATATAAAAAATCCAAAAGCTTCAGTAATTGTCCAAATCACCACTGAACAGCATGGTGAAATGATTATGGGTTCATTTGTGGTAACTGACAGCAGTGGTTCATTGGATCTGTTTCTCTTTATTTCTTATGTGGAGCACTGATATTAATGCTTGAGGAGGTAACTCTAGGTAAACAGAAGTCACTCACAATTGCATTATCTATGGACCAGAGATATTTAAAAAGAAGCCTGGATTTCTAGAGGGTTGAGAAATAGCTCTCCTCTTGCTTTAGGTTTTGTCATAGGCTGAGTTCCCCAGTGATGAGAACGTATATAACTTATTAGGGAGTGCTTTTGAGGTGAATGCCTGTGAAATGGAAGAAAAAGTAAGACTGAACAGAAGGAGAAACTATACCCTGAAGCTGTCTTAACAGAGGCCTTAGTTAATCTGGTGGGGAACTCTTGATGACAGAATGGCTCTAGAGAACGTTATATGTTGAGGTTGGGAGGCTGGGTTTTTATACCCCTGTGCTATTCAGTCACTGGATGTGGGTGTCCTGAAAGAAGGCATGATCTTGACTTGAGGCAGGTACCTGCACCTGAGGCAATTCTCTGAGAGGGCTGACACCTGAAGGCTGTCTGTGGCAGCACTCCCAATACCTGGGGGAATAACCCTTTCAGTCCTGAATGAAGACCAGAGCAATGCACACTATGTCCACCTCAGGTTTGCTGCCTTTGATCACATGCACAGTATTGCTTTTATTATTTAAGATGTCTAGAGTGAGTCACCGTAAAATGCCCCAGGAATGCCCCAGCTTGGTAAGGATTAACCTTGCCTGTCAACTCTATTGGGCACTTAGGTATTTCCCTTAGATTAGAGACATTCACTAGAAGGACCAGTGTCTAAGAAGTTAGAAGGTAGTCAGGCTGCTGTTTTTCTGTGCGCAGGACAAGAAATCACAGTAATCAGTTAGAGAAAATGACCAGATACCTGAAAGACAGCAGCTAGGTTAGGATGGAGAGACCAGGTTGTACCCACTCATCCGTGTAAGAGGATGGCAACCCTTGTACAAGCAGACCTGGGACCAAATAAAGATTTTTTATGGGCTGGATTTAGTCAAAAGGCTGTAGTTTGCTGACACCTCACTTAAAAGATCAGCATTAAAAACATAGGTAGGGTTTGGAGGCAGAAAAATAAGAAAACAGTTCATGTGAGTTGTTAAAATTTTAAAACAATAGTCAAGGGAAAAGTTATATGAGGATTCTTTGTACTATTCTTGCAAATTTGTAAAATCTGAAATCATACCAAAATAAAAATTGGAAAGACTTTGACCTACTTTGCTGGGATTATTTGGGATAGAAGTAGGCATCTAGGAGATTTGATTATTTTTATGCTGTTTAGTTTTATGTAATTCCACTCTTAATTCATCCCTTTGGTTCTTCGTCTATGTTTTCTATTAGTTCTTTAGCATGTTTCAGGACAGTGGTTTTAAAATCTCTGTCCAGTAATTCCAATGTCTGGACTTCCTCAGAGATCAGTTCAATTCAGTCACTCAGTCATGTCCAACTCTTTGCGACCCCATGGACTGCAGAACACCAGGCTTACCTGTCCATCACAAACTCCTGGAGCTTGCTCGAACTCATGTCCATCGAGTGGGTGATGCCATCCAACCATCTCATCTTCCGTCACCCCGTTCTCCTCCTGCCTTCAGTCTTTCTACCAATTTATTTCATTCCTTAGAAATAGCCATACTTTCCTGTTTCATTGTATGCTTTTTCTTTTTTAATGAAAACAGGAAATTTTACTATTGTAGTATGTACTTGGGACTTCCCTGGTGGCTAAAAGGTAAGGAATCTGCCTGCAACGCAGAAGACCTGGGTTCAATCCCTGGATTGGGAAGATGCTCCGGAGAAGGCAATGGCTACCCACTCCAGTATTCTTGCCTGGGGAATTCCATGGACAGAGGAGCCTGGCAGGCTACAGTTCATGGGTCACAAAGAGTTAGATAAAACTGAGCAAATTTCACTCACTCACAGTATGTACTTGGAAGTAAGATTCTCTCCTTTTCACAAGACTTGCTACTTTTTGGTTGCTGAAAGGCTGAAGCAGTCAGGTTATTCAATGCTGATCCCAAACTATTACTGCAAAGACTATATTCTTTGTCAATGTGGTCATTGAAGTCTGTTTCTTAGCTTGTGTTCAGCAAGTGTTTTGATAGAAATTTCTTTGAATGCTGGGAAACTCCAAATCTCGGCAAACTGGCACTGATCTTCAACTTGCCAGGCTTGCACTGTGCCAAAGGATCAGCCCAAGAAAAAGCTGAGGGTCTTCTCAGGTGTTTTTTGAGCATGTGTCTTATCCTGGGCACATATATGGTTTTCTAAATTCCCCCATTTACAAAGTTGCTTTTATTTTTTTAAATGTTTAAAAAATATATATTTTTATTTATTTGGCTGTGCTGGGTCTTAGTTATGGCATGTAGGATCTTTAACCTTGGTTGCAGTATGTGGGATTTAGTTCCCTGACCAGGGATCCAACCCAAGGCCCCTGCATTATGAATGAGGAGCCTTAGTCCCTGGATCACCAGGGAAGTTGCCATAATTGCTTTTAAATGTCCTAATTTCCCAAAGAAACTCTCCCCGGTTTTTCCCTTAGCCAATCTACTATATGTTTCAACTGTAATTTCTGCCCCAAGTGTCTGAAGATTTTTCATTTAGCTTACAGTATTTTCAAGCTGTCTCCTGAGTTCTGAGTGGAACAGTGAGCATCGTCCTTTAGGCTGCCCCTTGTATGACTCTGCTTGGGCTGCTATAACAAAACAGCACAGCCTGGATGGCTTAGATAACAGAAATTTCTCATAGTTCTGGAGGCTGGAAAGTCCAAAATCAAGGTTCCTGTCAATCCCGTTTGTCTCCTCACTGTGTCCTCACATGATGAGGAGACAGACAGAGAGCTTTGGAGTCCCTTCTTACAAAGGCACTAACTAGCACTCCTGGATGACAGTCTCACCGTATTACTTCCCTTAACCTCTACCACGGGATTCCCAGGTGGTGCAGTGGCAAAGAATCCACCTGACACTGCAGGACTGCGTCTCACTGCAGGAGACGCAAGAGATGCCGGTTCGATCCCTGAGTCAGGAAGGTCCCCTGGAGTAGGAAATGGCAACTCACTCCAGTATTCTTGCCTGGAAAATCTCGTGGACAGGGGAGCCTGGCGGTCTACAGTCCATGGGGTTGAGAAGAGTCAGACAGGACTGCGCACGTACACATACACGCAGGGGCAGTGGTAGTGGAAGGACAAATAAATCACTACAAAACCTTCCTATTATTTTGAAGTGCCTCTTTCTTGATTCAGTGCTCATTTGGTTGCTGTAAACGTTCAACTGTTTTCTAGAGTTGTCACAAAATTAATTGTTTCTGCTTGTTTTTCAATGTTTCTGTGGAAGAATGGGAGCGGGAAGCTTCCTACTCTGCCATTTTGCTCTTTTCATTCAAAAGACTGAAATTTTGCATGCTTTTCAAAGATTTATGTTTTCCTCAGGTCAAAGCTTTCAAAAGGCTTTTTACTTATAAATGAAAAGAACAATTCAGATCACTCTTAAATGAAGTGATAAAATATGTTTTAAAGAATGGAAAAATTATCCACTCAAACTAACTTAACAAAATAAGTGTAACTTAATATAAGGATACAATGTAGGGATTCATGGATCTCAAGAGCAATGGGCCCTTAGTGGGATGGAGGTCGTGGGAAATCTGTGAGAAGCTAGAAAGCGACTCTCCTCCCTTTCTCTCTCTGTCTCTGTTACAGCACCAAAGCTCAGAGTCATTTCTCAGACAGACTGCTTCATTTCTCCCTCTATAATGGGTTTCCCTTACCTAGCGTTCACATGTTTGGGTTACAAGCCCCTGTTTGTGTTAGAGCTTCAGTGTTCAGTAGAGAGCAACTAAAACTGCTCTTCCAATTCCAAATCCTCAGAGGAGAGGATCTGATTGAGTCAGATTCCTTCTAGGATCAAACTCTATCCAAACAAGAAGGGACAAGGGTCCTATAGTGTGTATATATATATATATATATATATATATATATATATACATGGTTAGAGAGACCAAACATCTAGATGGGAATTGGAGGAATAAAGGGAAAGCAAGAGAGCTCTTCTCAATGGATGATGGACAGAAAGCCAACAAAGTATCTATCCAACCCATTCCTAGATCTAAAAATCTTTAAATAAAACTTAAGAGAAAAAAGAAAAAAATTGTGCCACTTTACATAGCTAAAATTTGCCCATTTTTTACACTAACAGAGGTAATGAACACATTCATAAATAATTTACTGCTTAGGGATTCTAAAGCATCACCTACTTCATTTACAACAAATGTTTTCTGCTTTTGTTGAGCCACCAGGGAAAATAATTAAGGCATATTCTGATGCTTATTCCAGGGAACTAGAGCAACACAGGATAACCCCAGGGAGTCCAACCTTCTAAGCTGAGACTATTTCTCTGGTTCCTCAGTGCACACGTGGCAGACTCTGCTTTCAAGCTAATAACTTGTGCCTCATGCTGAGTCCTCTTTCCTTGAGGTTAAAAGTATTTCCTAGACTTTCCTTTTTTCTTTATCTCCTCCTCTGTTCTCCACCTTTATCCCCTTCACATGTCAGTCTATTCAGACAATAACACTAGCCTTTCCGACTGTCTCAAAATCTTGGTTGATTTTGTGCACATGTAGCTGCAAGGAAAAAAAAAAACTGTTTGGAAAATGCTCTCTCAGGTTCCACAGAATGAAATACTGTATCCTAGCAGGAATTTTTAACGAAATGAGAAGCTCCATTGAAAAGCATGCTGTCTCCAGAGAAGGAAGCTCTGTCTCTTTTTTCTAGGCTTCTTCTTCCTATTCAAGCTAATAAAGATGGTAGCTAGTTGGGGTCATCTACAACCACAAATACTCTGATATCTAGTTGAGTCTATAGTTTCATCTAGTTTAGAGTTACAGCTGAGGAGTAGAAAACACAACAAAACCTGGAAGTATGGACAAGTCATCCATTACATTATCAAGACTTGAATCTTACACCAAGTCTTGTCTTACTCATCCTCACATATTTACCTCTGGGCCGAGCCACACCACCAAATTGCACATTGCCTGTAACTGCATAATCTCTACTTCTGATGTTCCGTTATATAGTGCTTTTCCTTTTGTGCCCAAGTCCTCCTCTCTGAAAGAAAAAGACATGCTTTCTACTATTTATTTTCTTGCTGTTGGGTACAATTTTGCTCTAGAATAAAAGCTTAGACTCAAATTATTGGTTAAATGTATGTTTATTACTAAGTATGTTTAACTACCGTTACCAGAAAGAGGGACACACACCCAACCACGATTACAAGTTAATTTTTGAAAAGAGAAAGGAGCCAGTCATAATTATTTATTCTTTTAAACAGGCAATAAAATTTCAACAGGGTAATAAAATGAGATCTGACATACAATAACTAACCATCCTGTTACACTCTTAAATCCTAACTTCTAACTATGAACAATACTAATATTTTACAAAGTGTTAGTCGTCCAACACTTTGCGACCCCATGGACTGTAGCCTGTCAGGCTCCTGTGTCCATGGAATTCTCCAGGCAAGAATACTGGAGTGGGTAGCCATTCCCTTCTTCAGGGGATCTTCCTGACCCAGGGATTGAAATGCCATCTCTTGCATTGCAGGTAGATTCTTTACCATCTGAGCCATCAGCAAAATTAGTTATTTGTTATCACTTCTCAAAAGAAAAGTTTTCATGGTACACACTCCTAAAATATTTAACTTATGAATCTAATGTAATTAAAAGAATGATATAATCCCTGTCACATATAATCCCACTGACTACCTTTTGAGGTCAGTCAGGATTACTTTCTCCAATTTATCAATAGGAAAATTGAGATTTAGAGGGCTTAGATAACTTGCTACTCAGCTAATTATTGATAAAAACTGAGATCCTTACTGAAAAAGAACAGATTGTTCCTAAACCAGAGGAGAAGGTGGCACAGAAGAAAAAGATGTCCCAGAAGAAATTGAAGAAACAAAAACATATGGCCTAGGAATAAATGCTGCAAAAAATAAATGCAAATAAAAGTAAAAAACAAACAAACAAACAAACAAAAACTGGGAGCATCATTCACATCTCAAGGGTTCCACTGCACTATTCATTATATGTTTCTTCCAGGACTGTCATTTTTCAGATTTCAGTAAGATTCACAACTCATCTCCCTATGATCATGTTAGAAAAACCTTACACAATACAGGTGTCAGGGGTCAAAAATAATACAAGCATGGCATGTTCCCCTTTAAATGAAAAAGATATTATATTGTACTTCATTCAGTTGTTCACTCATTCAAAACAACAAATAATCAAATACCTAGATTCTGCTAGGTAGGCTTCACTATATCCAGCTTTTTACTAGTTACTTTTGCTGCACAACAAATTATCCCAAAATTTAATGGCTTACAACAACAAATATTCATTATTTTACAGTTCTTGCAGACTTGAATTTGGGAGTGGCTAAGCTGACTGATTCCGGTTCATGAACTCTCTTCGGGTACAATAAAGATACTGACAAGGGATGCAGTCATCTGAAGCCTTGGCTAGGCTGAAGGATCTGCTTCCAAATTCACTCACATGGCTGTTTTCAAGAGTTCTCAGTTCCTCACTGAATGTTGGCTGGAAGCCTTAGTTATTCATAACATGGGCCTCTCTCTAAGTTGCTGAGTGTCCTCATGACATGACAATTACCTTTCCCCAGTGAGCAATCCTAGAGAGAACAAGAAGAAAGCTGGCATAGGTTTTATAAGTTTCCGCTTAGAAGTCACATTACAGTATTTCTACATTCTCTTTATGAGAACAAGTCACTAAGTACAGTCCAAACTCTAGGTGAGGGGAATTAAGCTCAATTTTTAAAAGAAGTATCAAAGAACTTGTGAACATATTTTAAAACTACTATACCAGTAGTTTTAATTTAATTTATAATTAAATTCATTTTATATTAAATTCTAAATAGTTTATAGTTTTAGAAGTTTAGTTGCTCAGTCGTGTCCAACTCTGCGACCCCATGGACTGTAGCCTACCAGGATCCTCTGTCTATGGGACTTTCCAGGCAAAAGTACTGGAGTGGGTCACCATTTCCTTCTCCAGAGGATCTTCCCAACCCAGGGATCGAAATCAGGTCTCCCACACTGTAGGCAGACGCTTTACATCTGAGCCACCAGGGAAGTCCATTTAATCTATACATTATTATATAAATAGAATTTACAGAATTTAATCTAATTATTACTAAAGAGTTGTTAATCTAATTGTAATATTTGGATATTTAAAGGAAAACTAAGTTTATTAGAGAGTAGTTTTTTGCTGTTGCTTGTTTCTATTCTGTGTTCCCATTTTCATCTTACCCTGTTTATTAAAAAATTCTACCTATAGTGCTAAATAAATAATGACTTTTTCCATCTTTTTATACCAATTAGGAATTTTATTCAGTGCTTAGAACAAAAACAACAAAAACCTTAAATAGAACGGATTTATTTTCCTTCATACAACAATAAACCCCTTCATATAACAACAAACCCAGAAGTGAGGAGACCAGGGCTGATAAGCTGACCCTTCAAAGCAATCACAAACCAGTCCCTCTGGCTATGCTATTATTTTGCTGCTGCTGCTGCAGCTGCTAAGTCACATCAGTCGTGTCCAACTCTGTGTGACCCCATAGACCGCAGCCTACCAGGCTCCCGTCCCTGGGATTCTCCAGGCAAGAATACTGGAGTGGGCTGCCATTTCCTTCTCCAGTGCATGAAATTTTGCTACTGTGGTTGAAACAGGGCTGCTCCACATCTAGCATCATATCACTGTTCCAGGTAAGATAAAGGACAGGTATAGGTCCAATGGCTAACAGGAAATTTCTTCCATAAAACTCTGAGCCTCTCCTAGCAACATCTACTTTCATTCTGCAGACAGGTCACATGGGAAACCATGGCTTATAGGAGCCTGAGTAAACAAGTATTTTTAACTGGACACAGTCACCCTGAAAAAAAGTCAGAGTTCTGCAAGTAATAGAGAAAGGATTTTGGGTTGAATCAACTTTCAGTCTCTATCACCTTGCTCCAAGGAGCTGTGACACACATTATTCTGCTTCAAGGAGCTTTGACACACATTACTGAAACACACTCCAGATAGATAAACATACTGTTCACGGTTAATCTGTGTTTCCAATGGGAGAATCTGATCATTTTGCGTCTCACGTGTAAATTATATTTTTCAAAGTAACCACAGTCTTCTTTTTTTCTAGTTGATAACGAAGAAAAATTGGCTGACATTAATGTCACTTCAAGGAATTTATTCAAGAAGACAGCTGTACAATTGTGCAAAGGTACATGCATTAAGAAACTCATCACAGAGTTGTTTAAAATAGTAAACATTTGGGGAAAAAACTAGAAATGAATCAATAGAATACTGGTTAGATAAATGATGGTACATCCACTTCACACTATGCAACTTTTAAAAATGATGTTATTCATGATATATTTTTCATGAAAAAAAAACTGTGTATATAATAAAATCCAGTTTATCATACATTGTATTACTATACTTTTATATGTTTTTATTCTTAGAGATGTCTGGAGTATAACATGAATTTTTAAAAATTGTTATCTCTGAATTATGGCATTTGGAAATTTTTTTTAATATTTGTTTGAATAAGTGTACATTGCTTTCATGAAAATAATAGCTATTTTCAACAATACCCAGAAGGGTAGGAGGGGCCTGATTTGATCTGGTAGTTCTAACAACATACCTTCTTGCCACTAAGAAAATTATCTTAGACATGCTGTAGCTGAGCTTACCCTTGGAAGGGTTTCCTATATTTGCTCACTGGAAAAAGATTATTCCTTATTCCTTACAAATTTTAATAAAATTAAAATAAGAATCCTGAGGCATTTTGTTCTATTTTGCTTTCTGTTTGGTACACTTTGACCTCGAAGGGTCTCTTCTCCCTATCTCACAGTGGCTGTGGAAGGCAAAGGGCGTGAAGCTGGGCAATAATTACATACACGCTGGGGAAGAGAGAAGAGATGGAGGTGAGGATCCAACAGAGAAGTCTGGAGGCATCGCCCAGAGAAAGAGCACTAACCTGGATATCACATACTTGCACTTCTCTTCCAAAACAGGCTTCTCAGTTTACCTTTCTGACCAGTTTTCTCATCTGAAAAAATGAGAGGTTTGGATAAGAATCGAGACGTTTTAAAGTTCTTCCCGAAGATTCTTTCGGACCTATTAATGATATATCCTGGTAAACTACACTAAAGCTGAATCTAAACAAATAAAAGGGAACAACAATACTTTACTTACATTGTTTACTATTCCTCTCCAGTGTGTTAAGTAACTTGCCAAGGTTACACAGCTAATAGCTGGCGGGAATCAAGATTCCAGCCCAGAGGCCAAGGCTCTAAAGAACTGCCTAGGAAGCAGGGTAGTTTTCTCACCTTCAAACTAGACTTTGTAGCTAACACCAGTAAAGTCAAGACTTGATCCCACCTCCTGACTGCTGTGGGCCTACCTCAATTGCTCGAGGGCTCCTAGCTCTCTAATCCAAAAACAGTTTTCTGATACAAAGTCCCTTTGCCGACCAAAGGTGAGACGGTGAGGTTTTGGAGAGCTCCGAAGAAACTTCCGGCCACCGCCTGACAGCGGTGAAGTAATGACAGAGCCAAAGCCCATGTGTGCCTTCAGGAGGCTCTGTGGTATCATTACCTGGGTTCTCAGCCCCTGCTCATTCACATACCTGGTTATCCCACACTCGTTTGCGTACCTCATCTTGCGCATTTCCTCTCATTAAAGCCAGAGAGGTACTGAGTTAAGAGAGTCGGGAGGAGCGGATAACAGGGGTAAAAAGAACGGTTTAAAAGCAGGCTAGAGGCCATAAGACTCAAGAGAGGGAAGAGCCTGTTTCTTGGACAAAGGTCCCAAGGGTATTCGCAGCCCTGTTCCCTGATGTTTCACTGCTTTGGACCCCCTCAAGGTCCGGAAGCTAGCGCAAGACCCTACAGCACCGCGAGGAAGGTGGAGGCCTCCACTGAGGTGCCGCAAGTGGGCTGTGACTACCCCTCATAGAAGATGCGACTTCCCAGACCCCTTCGCACAAGGGCGGGGCGTGCGCTCGGCCGCCAATCCCCGCGCCCGCACGTCGCCGTAGCGCCGCCCCACCCTGCCCCCTCTCGCTCCGCCCTTCCCTGGGGCTGGTGCGGCGGCGATGACGTCAGCGCTAGGAGACCCCTGGGTGGCGGCTGCGCCGTCGGCGGCCCGCGGCCGGAACGCGCTGCGGGGAGGGGCGGAGCGAGCGGGCGGGAGCGCGCGCTGGGCCCGCCTCGGCCGCCGCCGCCGCCGCCGCCGCTGCCGGGGAATAATCTGGGCGGCAGCGGGCGGCCCCGGCCAGCAGCCACGAGCCACTTCTGCGGCTGCCGAGCAGAGCGGAGGTCGCCGGTCTCGTGTCGTCCCCCTCTCCGCCCCCCAGGAGGGGCGAGAGGGAGCCGAGGCTGATGTCAGGTACGGCCGGCGGAGGCGCCCTCAGGCTGTAGGTCCAAGGTCTCGGGTCCCCTCGCCCTTCCCTCTGGGAGAGTGAATGTGGGGGGAGCGTGGAGGGTGGAACCCCACCCCTGGCGCCGCCAAACAGGTGTCTCGGAGTCGCAGCCCGGTCTGGGGACGTGCGGGCTCCTGAGGGAGGCGCGGGGCACTTCCTGCTCCCGGCGTCTCCGCGAACTGCCTTTGGGGCCGCCTGCCCGCCGGGCCGCTATTTTGTTGACTTGTAACCTCCTGTTAGTCGCAGGTCCTTCCCTTTCGCCCTCGGGTGCCCCTCGCCTCTTCGCGCGCCGCCTGCCGTCGGGTGGCGACGGTGAGGCGCGGGCTGCGCTCCGGACCGCGCGGCTGGACCACTTAGCGGTCCTGCCCCGCCGGGCCCTCCCCCCGCGGAGCTGCGGGCGCTCAGGTGTGGGCACCTTCCAGGAGAGCCGCCGGGCTGCCGCGTCGCGCCAGCGCCCAGCGAGCCGGAGCCTTGCGCAAGTGCTGGGGGACTGCCTCTGAGCTCTCTGGATCATCAGGTTTGTCTGGCTGATTTGTTCTTTTTAAATTCCCCTGCCTCTGGCAGAATAAGCTAGGCAGGTGTGTTGGGGCATTGCTCCGTGAAGGACGCGGGACGAGTTTTTTCCTTCCCGCCTTCCTCTCCCACCAGGTGTGATGGAATTAGTAGGTGCTGACAAACTGACTTTACGGCTTTGAATTTGGATACATTGTCTGCTGAGAAATTGAGTGAAATGTAGGGGTGGGGATTTATTCTTGCCCAGCACTTACCCTCTCTCTTTATTCTTATTTTCAAAAGACTGGAACTTAAGCATCACACGCCTTGGAAAAGTTGACTGGAGATTTATAATCTAGTTCTCTCAGTGCCTTGTAGTTATTGTGCTATATCGTTTTAGAGCATTTCAGATTGAACACTATTATCCTAACCATGAATTGGTTTCATCGTGGTTTTAAAACTTAGTTAAAAAGTTAGAATTTAATGCAATAGAGTGAGTGAGTAATTAGGCCAATGTGAAACGGACAGAAATGTGTTCATTTACCAGAAATTGGGCACTGAATATAGATAGCTCTGCCTGGGTAACTTCAAGTTATTTAATTCTGGTGTTAGTTTAGAGGGTGGGAATCTGAGTATTTAGGAGGTAAAACTAACTTTTTACACTTTAATCAGATAAACATCAAATGAGCCTTATGCACATGATGTGTGTTCTAAGTATTGTGTATAGTAATTGTATTTATTTCATTTTCTGCCAACCTTAGTGTATATTAATGTACAGTTTAAATGAATGTAAAGTTTAAAGCTACCAAACAGTTAACACTTTTTACCATATGTTAAGTAAGACAGTGATTTAGTAAGGAAAGTATGACTCACTCAAAATTCTTCACAGGAAAAGTGTGTGGTTTTTTAGTTATGGTGAAGAACTATTAGATGTTTCTCTTAAATTTCCCTGAAATTTGTGTTTTTCTGTATCTTTTTACTTTGGGTTCAGCATTTTAAAAATGTTTTGTGGGTACTACCCATTTAAAGATAGATATTCCCTTACATATGCTTTCTGAGGGGTACTGATTGTACTAGTTTGTATTTCTGAGTAAATTCAGTATCCAGAAATTATTAGAATATCACAAAGTCATTTAGGAGTACATATCAATTATGATGGCAGCCCACTCCAGTATTCTTGCCTGGAGAATCCCATGGACGGAGGAGCCTGGTGGGCTACATTAGTCCATAGGGTCACAAAGAGTCAGACACGACTGAGCGGCTTCACTTCTCTTCACTTAGTCATAGAAATAGAGAAGTGTGTCATTTAGGTATATGCAGTACTACTATTTGTGTATTGACTTGTGCTCACTAACATAAAAATTGCATTATACAACTTATACACTTTATGGACAATGGTGATTTTAGAGTCTCAGTATGGAGAAATCATTAATTGGAATTCTTGTGACAGTGCACCTATAAACAAACATTAAATAGAAAATGGACAACTTGATGCTGAAATTTAATTCTGATTCACTTAAAATTTTAAGCTTCCCAATACAACCATGTTAGTTTTACAATATTTGTTGAGATTTTAGTAAGGAGGCTAGTATAAAACTATAGCACAGTGGAAGGAATATGGCAAAATTCTTTTTAAAATAAGGGGGTTGGGTGGGGGGGGGAGATGCAGAATTCTTCCATGAAAGAAAAGTTAGCATTTTATCTTGAAATATAAATGAGTGTCGAATATGTACTTAAATTTTCATTTTACAGCTAATTCAGATGTCCTACAGGAAAATGCAGGCCAAAATCTATAATGTGTGAAAATAAGAAGCGTCCCTTGAAGAAAAAAATACAAAGCTGTTATATGTGAAATAGGGTAGCCTATAGGAAGATAGAAGAAACCAAAAAGAAAATCCAAGTAAGTGATCTAGACTCTGTAGTGTGAGCTACCTGGTACATTGAAGGGACATATTGAGGGCAGAAAGAGGTGGTATTAAATTAGGGAGATTCTGAAACAGGAAATCTGATTAGTTTACAATGAAAGCTACATGTTAAAATATTTAAACTGGTGCAGGTTGGATAATTGGCAGATTTGAAACTATGTACAGCTTGATAGACTCATTTGCATTTTTGGTCATTGTGTTAACTTCCTAGGGCTGCCTTAACAGAGTACAACACACTGAGTTATTTAAAACAACGGAAATTTATCATTTCACAGTTTTAGAGGTTCCAAGTCTGAAATGAAGGTGTTGACAGGGCCGCACTCTACCTTCTGTGGAGTTATCTGTTCTGTGCCTCTTAGCTGTGTGTGTCACTGGCATTCCTTAGCTTGAAGTTATATTACACGAGCCTCTGCCTCTGTTGTCACATGGCGTTCTCACTGTAGGTCTGTCTAATGTGGTGTTCTCCCCTTTTTGTAAGGACTTCAGTCATACTGAATTAGAGCCCACCCTGCTGCATTGTCTATTAAGTCGCTTTAGTCACGTCCAACTCTTTGCAACCCTTTGGACTGTAGCCCACTAGGCTTCTCTGTCCTTGAGATTCTCCAGTCAGGATGACTGAAGTGGGTTGCCTCCAGGGGATCTTCCCAACCCAGGGGCTGAAATGGCATCTAACATCTCCTGCGTTGTCAGGCAAGTTCTTTTACCACGAGCACCACCTGGGAAGGCTTTGGCACCATGTAGCAGACCCAATCAGAGGGGCACTGAGAACAGAGTAAATTCACTTACCTGCCTCAGTACCGACTATGTGCCAGGTCATAGAAGTAAAACAGCGACTAGGTGGACAGAAATCTCTGTCCTCATGGAACTGGCGTTCCAAAACCTTGGTTCTCCAGCTGTGGTCCCTGTAACCTCCGCATCACCTGGGAACTTGTCAGAAATGCACATTTTTAGGCTCTATTCTGCAGACTTGTTGATTCAGAAATTATTTTAACAAGCTTTTCAGGTGATTTCTGATGTAGACTCAGGTTTGAGAACCACTGATCAAGATGGAGAAAAGAGACAATAATCAAGATGAGTAAGTAAAATATGTAATATATTAGATGTTAACAGGCGCTGTCAGTAAGAGTAGAGTGGCTCAGGAAGACCCCCCCACCCCCCCAGCCCCAGAAGTAAAGGCCCGAAGGAGTTGAGGAGTAAGCCATGTGAGTATCTGGGTGAGTTGTGTTCCGACAGAGCACAGCAAGTATAAGGACCCTCAGGTATTTGAGGAACAGCAGAGTCCAAAGGTAGAACACAGCAAGGAGCAGATAGTATTAGGTCGGTTTTTGAAATTTCTGTTTGTTCCTTTTTAACCTGCAAAACCCAAATACTAGGAGAACAAGAGAAAAGTGTGGGGGTAGGATGCCAGGTTAAACCTAGTTGCCTATGTAAGAATAGACTAGTATATAATCTAGGTATATTTTATGCATTCATTTGGCAATATGTGAAGACATTTGAATCACAACTAGGGGGAGTGCTACTGATGTCTAGTGAGTATGGGCCTAGGATGCTGTTGAACATCTTACAGTGAACAGGGCACCCCCCACAACAGAGAATTACCCAGCTCAGAACGTAAATTATGTCAGGGTTAAGAAACATTGGCTTAATGGGATTTACATTAAGGTTGGGGCATGGATAGCAGAGGAAGGGTGTGTTATATAGATGGAAAAGACAGTGGGAATAGAGGAGCCCACTGCACTGAGGTGTTTATTGAACTGTAAATAGTTCAGAATTGCCGAAACATAAATTATAAGTAGGGGAGAGATGGGGGGTGCATACTGTACCTATATGGTAATGCAATTCTTTGAAAGCAAAGTTATGAAACAGTAGGAAAGCTAATATATTATTAGTTTTTTATTAAGCATCGTTCACCTTAAGGGTAGACTAGTATTTATATTTTATGTATTCATTATATAACTTTGTATTAATTTTTTCCAATATTTATAGCCTACACCGTTCATCTGCAAGTTTTTTCAAATTGTCATTAATCTCCAAAGAAGTTTTCCAGTATTTTTATTGAAAAATATCTGCATAAAAGTGAACCCAGCCAGTTCAAACCCATGTTGTTCAAGGGTCAACTGTAGTTACCTTTGATGAGAACCTGGGGTAGAGATGGGAATGAAAACATACTCTTTTCTGTATGTATGTGTATGTATGTATATATGTACAAATGTGTATATGTATGTTTAATCTATGTTTTCAGTTTGGGTTTGTTTTGTTTCCTATACATTAGCAATACCTTACTAACAAAAAATTGTAATTGCCAAATGTGCCAAGATTTTCCTAATTAGTGCAAATCAACCATTTTTCTTAACATCTACAGCATAGTCTCTGTTAGAGATGTACCATATATATTTTTTAAACTAGCTCCTCACCAGCAAATATCTGTGGCTATGGCTGCCACGAATATCTTTGCATGGTTCTGTGTTTGTGTCCATAAGAAAAATTTCTGATGACGAAATAATGTGTCAAGGCACACTTGAGAAAGTTTACAGATGCTGTCAAACTGCTCTTCTAAAAAGACAGCATGTGTGTTCTGAGGAACAACATAGGAGAGTCAGTTTTCTCTCATGTCTGTGTCAATACTGGCTGTTACTAAGCTTAACATTTTTTGCCATTCTGATAGGTTAAGAATAGTATCTCTTCATTTGAGGTTTACATTTCTGTAATATGAGTGAAATGTGAACATCCTTGACCATTGTATTTTTTTTCATTCAAATCCTTTACTTTTTTAAGCTTGTTATATTAAGTTGATTACCTTCTTTATGATAGTTTTTGTTATTTTTTGCTGTACAGATTTTTTTAAACATTTTATACAAAACGTACATTTGAACTAGCAGTTTCACTGCCAGTTAATTAAATGAATATCCTCATACAGTTTTACTATATTTATACCTTTTGGGATTTGAAAAAAATCTCGGTTCATGATATAAAAATGTAAAAAGATGTTTTCTTCTAGTTTTGTTTTAATTTCATTTTTTTTAAGTATTGAAATCTTAGAAACAGTCAGAATTTGAGAGAAATAGGTGGAGATCCAGATGGTTGCTTTTTTATCTTTTCCCCCAAAGATTATTATTTCAATATCCTTTCTTGAATAAGCCATCTTTTTCTTGATTTGAAATGCTATGTGTACTATGCATTAAGTTTCCCTACGTACTTGGTTTTGTTTTTTTTTTTTTAACAGACTCTATTTCAGTCTGATAAGGACCACCAGGGATATCTGTCTTTAGGCTAACAAAGTGAGGTTAATTAACTTGCTGCTGAGAGGGAGATCACACACCAGAGGAACTGCCAGAAGGGATAGTGTTATTATAGGATTCTGGGGAGGGGTGGAGTTTAGACAAAATTTAAATGAAGCAATATCTGATAAGTTTAAAGCACAGCAAGACTGTGTACTGGGTTAATTAACATCAGGCCTGAGCTGAGAAACAGACTTAAGAGTCCCGTTTCCTTGGAGACTACAAAGTTAAGATAAATGTGTGGAATGTTGTGTCTGGGAAACCCTTATCTGAAGCTCCGGGTTAGAAATTGAGGCTGCTTCTGATTAATGATTCATCATCCATGCAAGAGTGGGGTGTTCCTGTCTCACTGATACACTTTCAAATAATTCTGACAGTCTGTAGAGAAAAAAGGTTTCACAGCAGTATGTGTTTAGTATGAATTAATAGAAGCATTAAAAACATTTTTTCCAATCCACAGGTACACTGATGTGCCTGTTCAGCCAGAATATCAAATTGTTTTAATTACTCTACCACATGTTATACTCACATGATTATTTTTCCAAATAACATATAAAATAATTTTTACCACGTTATTTAATTTTTAAAAATCTTGTGTCTTAAGTAGATCTGCCTAGATTTAGTCCACCCTCACACCCCTTTCCCAGGTATACGCCTCAGATTTTTTTAATGTGGACCATTTGTAAAGTCTTTTTTGAAATTGTTGCAGTATTGCTTCTGCTTTATGTTTTTTGGGTTTTTGGCCACAAGGCATATGGAATCTTAGCTCCTCAGCCAGGGATTGAACTTACACTCCCTGCATTGGGAAGCAAAGTCTTAACCACTGGACCACCAGGGAAGTCCTTACTCACATGTTTATTTTTCCAATCTTTTCAGTTACATTATTTAACTTTTAAATACCTTATGTTTTAGTTGGGATGACATTATGTATATATAATTTACCATCTTAATCATTCTTAAGTGTACAATTCAATGATGTCAAGTACATTTAACTTGTGCCAACCATGACCACCATCTTCCAGAGTTCTCATCTTATAAAACTCAAACTTCCTACCCATTAAATAGTAGCTCCACTTTCTCCTCTCCTACCATTCCCTGGAAATCACCATTCTACTTTCTGTCTTTATGATTTTAGCTAAGTTTCTCATATAAGTGAGATTATTATATAGTATTTGTCTTTTTGTGACTGGCTTCTTTCATTTAGCACAACATGCTGAAGGCTCATCCATGTTGTAGCATATGTCAAAATTTCTTTACTTTAAAAGGCTGAATAATATTCCATCATGTATATATAACACATTTGGCATATCCATTCAACCATTTGGGTTGCTTCCACATATTATGACAATGCTGCTATAAAAATGGGTATACAGATATCTCTTTGAGACCCTGCTTTGAATTCTTTTGAGCATATACCCAGAAATGGAATTGTTGGATCATGTGGTAATTCTATTTTAATTTTTTCCACATGCTCTTTCCTGCAGTTGCTGTATTATTCTATATTCCCACTGGTAGCACACAAACATTTTCATTTCTCCACATCCTCACCAAGACTTGTTATTTTCTGGGGTTTTTTTCTTTTGATAGTAGCTGTCATTAATGGATATGAAGCCGTATCTAATTGTGGTTTTGGTTAGCATTTCCCTAATGATAAGTGATGTTGAGCATTTTATTTCATGCTCAATGTGTTCATGCCTATTGGCATTTGTGTATCTTCTTTGGAGAAGTTATCTATTTAAGACCTTTACCTGTTTTTGAATTGTGTTTTTGTTGTTATTGTTAAGCTTTAGGAGTCCTGTATATATTCTGGATGTTAATCCCTTACCAGATACATTTGCAAATGTGTTCTCCCATTCTTTGGATTGCCTTCTTACTCTATTGATAATACCTTTTGATGCACAAATTGTTTTTATAAAGCCAAGTTTGACTGCCTTTTCTTTTGATGCATGCACTTTTGCTGTCATATCCAAAAAATAATTGCCAACTCCAGTGTTGGGAAACTTTTGTCTTATGTTTTCTTCTAAGAGTTTTATACATTTAGATCTTACTTTAGGTCTTTGATCCATTTTAATTTTTGTATATGGTGTAAAGTAGGGGTCCCGTTTCATTCTTCAATGTGTGGATATCCAGTTTTCTCAGTACTTTTTGTTTAATAGACTGTCCTTTGTCCAGTGAATGGACTTGGTCCTCTTGTCAAAAATCTTTTGACCATGAATGTGAGGATGTATTTCTGGGTTGTCTGTTTTGTTCCACTGGGCTGTGTATCAGTATCACCCTGTTTTGATCACTGAAGCTTTTTGGTAAGTTTTGCAATTAGAAAGTATGTGTCTTCCAATTTTATTCTTCAAGATTGTTTTGACTCTTTGGGGTACTTTGACATCCCATATAAATTCTATGATGGGTAATTCTGTTTCTTAAAAAAGTAACATTGGATTTTGATACAAATTGCATTGAACTTATAGATCACTTTAAATAGTATTGATAACAATATTAAATCTTCCAATCCATGAACATGGGATGTCTTTCTGTTTGTCTCTTTAATTTCTGCTGAAGATGCAAAAAATATTAATGTTCTCATTGAAAAGTAACAAAAAAGGTATTTTCACTTTCGATCTTCTGAATCTGAAATTGGAATAGTTTTTAAAATAGAGATGTCTTTTCACCTTGCTTATAGTCTCCTTTGTTGTGCAAAAGCTTTTACGTTTCATTAGGTCCCATTTGTTTATTTTTGCTTTTATTTCCAATATTCTGGGAGGTGTGAGTCATAGAGGATCCTGCTGTGATTTATGTCGGAGAGTGTTTTGCCTATGTTCTCCTTTAGGAGTTTTATAGTTTCTGGCCTTACCTTTAGATCTTTAATCCATTTTGAGTTTATTTTTGTGTATGGTGTTAGAAAGTGTTCTAGTTATAAGCAAGATGAAAAGACAGCCCTCAGATTGGGAGAAAAAAAAAAAAACTACAGAAATAGAAAATATTAACAAATAGCCTTCACCTCTATTTTATTTTTTTTTCATTTATTTTTATTAGTTGGAGGCTAATTACTTTACAATATTGTAGTGGGTTTTGTCATACATTGACATGAATCAGCCATGGATTTACATGTATTCCCCATCCCGATCCCCCCTCCCACCTCCCTCTGCACCCGATTCCTCTGGGTCCTCCCAGTGCACCAGGCCTGAGCACTTGTCTCATGCATCCAACCTGGGCTGGTGATCTGTTTCACCATAGATAATATACATGTTTCGATGCTGTTCTCTCGAAACATCCCACCCTTGCCTTCTCCCACAGAATCCAAAAGTCTGTTCTGTACATCTGTGTCTCTTTTTCTGTTTTGCATATAAGGTTATCGTTACCATCTTTCTAAATTCCATATATATGTGTTAGTATGCTATAATGTTTTTTATTTTTCTGGCTTACTTCACTCTGTATAATGGGCTCCAGTTTCATCCATCTCATTAGAACTGGTTCAAATTAATTCTTTTTAACAGCTGAGTAATATTCCATGGTGTATATGTACCACAGCTTCCTTATCCATTCGTCTGCTGATGGGCATCTAGGTTGCTTCCATGTCCTGGCTATTATAAACAGTGCTGTGATGAACACTGGGGTGCACGTGTCTCTTTCAGATCTGGTTTCCTCGGTGTGTATGCCCAGAAGTGGGATTGCTGGGTCATATGGCAGTTCTATTTCCAGTTTTTTAAGGAATCTCCACACTGTTCTCCATAGTGGCTGTACTAGTTTGCATTCCCATCAACAGTGTAAGAGGGTTCCCTTTTCTCCACACCCTCTCCAGCATTTATTGTTTGTAGACTTTTGGATAGCAGCCATCCTGACTGGTGTGTAATGGTACCTCATTGTGGTTTTGATTTGCATTTCTCTGATAATGAGTGATGTTGAGCATCTTTTCACGTGTTTGTTAGCCATCTGTATGTCTTCTTTGGAGAAATGTCTGTTTAGTTCTTTGGCCCATTTTTTGATTGGGTCATTTATTTTTCTGGAATTGAGCTGCAGGAGTTGCTTGTATATTTTTGAGATTAGTCCTTTGTCTGTTGCTTCGTTTGCTTTTATTTTCTCCCAATCTGAGGGCTGTCTTTTCACCTTGCTTATGGTTAGATACTGAGGAGATAGGTATAAAAGTGTCATAGCTGTTGTTCTTGAAGAATGTAGGGGAAAGAGATGCACATACACACTATGTATGCACATACATACTATGATGCAGTGTTGAGTATCTAGTAGGAAATGTGAATGAAGGAACAAGGAAACATTTGATGGAAGAGCAGTTAATTTGATCATGGGTGATGGATAAGACTGGTCATGACAAGTGCTGAAACCAAGGTAACCATGAAAGATAATCTTGCATTTATCTGGTAGACATAACTGAGGCAGGCACTCCAGACAGAAAGAATAGAATGGCCAAAGTCATCCATATGAAAGACCATAGCAGCTTGGAGAATGTCTGAATAGAGGCTTCAGGTAAACTAGAGCTAGATCTTGTTCTCCAAGTAAGCAGGATGGGCATGATCCTGTGGCACTGGGAAGCATTTTTTAAAAATAAGACTGCTATGTGAAGCCTTTATTAGTTGTTGGGAAAGAGCAATAAAAGAGCTGAGCCCAAGGGAAAATTATCAAGGAATGGAGGGAGAAAAGTGTCCACAGAGTATAAAATAGATGTGGAAATATAATCAGGTTTGTGGACTTGGGGCATGAATAAGGACATGCCCTCTCATTTCAAATCAGCTGACATTTTTTGTACCACTGTCTTGTGAAAAGCATCATAGTCAGCAACTCTGAGAGGTAGGAAACTATTTCTTGTCTTCTGGGAGTTTACATCCTGTAAACATGAGAAAATATACCAATGACTGAATCCTTAGTTCCTAAGATAGTATTTGATACATTGAAAGGTACTCAGTCAGTAGCGCCTCCCAAAGATTTTGTAAAACCTCACAGTCATGTTAAAAATCTCAAAAAAGTTGTGTAAATCTCAAAGTGTAATTCTGCTTTTAAAAAAATATTCCCACCAGTTCTAGGTTAAAAGATCAAAATGTGAGAATGCCTTTTGCTGTTCTATGAGTTTCACAAATATTTTTTGCATCCTCAGTGATTTCTGTAATATCCAAAGTTAGTGCTATATTATACTGCTTTATATCAAATTGAAGAAAGAGAGAAGGGGAAAAAGTGCCATACAGATTTCTTTTCACCTCTGCTCTACTTAGTGACTAACGCTCAGACTGGGATTTCCAAACATGAGTATGCCTACCAGTAATTCAAAGAGAGTTAAATCTAAACCCAATGAAAAGAGCACTGAACTAAGGAAAAAGGCTTACTTTAAACATTACTCTTTGAGTCAAGAAGGAAAGTCGAAAACATCATGTTCCTTTTTGAGTTTTATTCACCCAGAAATCAGAACTCTTAAGTCTCTATTTATTTCATGATGTAGCAAGCTATCAGCCACCATTCAGTATTTTTGGAGAGAAAAAATTTGTTTCAAAATAATGCAGTAATTAATTCTCAAAGTGTGATCCAAGAAAAGTGAAGTCCTTTATATTGTTTTAGGAGGTTGATAAAGTCAGTCTATTTATACTAATATCAATACATTATTTGCTTTTCTTTACTCATTCTCATATAAGTTTGCAGTCAGGTTTTTTAAGTAGCTACATAATATATGATATTGCAGCAAATTGAATGCAGAAGGAGATATGGAGTTCCAGATCCAGGTGGCTTCTATTAAACCAGATGCTGACATTTGCAAAATTTTAAGCAATGCTACTCTTCTCAATAAGTTTTTTAGAAAATATAATTTTTTTTCATAAAATAAGTTGTAAACAGGTAGTTGTAAACATAACTTATAAAACAGGTAGTGGATTTGTCACTACTATTTATGAATTAATATATATTTTCATTTTAATTTTTAATACAAATCTAATCAATAGATGTAACCCACATAAAAGCTGTTAGATCTTCCATGATGCAAGAGTTTAAAGGGATCTTGAGACTAAATTTTTTGAGAACCACACAAGTAATGTATGAGCTTGCTTGGTGGCTCAGACGGTAATGAATCTGCCCCCTGGTTTGGGAAGATCCCCTGGAGAAGGGAATGGCTACCACTCCAGTGTTCATATTCATCGCACTCAATTTGGAAAAATTTTGGAAAGAAAAATAGTTGCCACTAATTCCACCACTGAAATTAGAAATTAGAGTTGAAATTAGAAATGAGAAATTTTTAACATTTTGGTATATATATATATGTTTTAGTTGCTTTTTTTAGGATAGATTTTATTTAAAGCACAGAACCATAATAATATTATATATAAAACTTTGCATCCTTTTTTCACTTGCATGCTAACCGTATTTCCACGTTATGTAATTTGAAAAGTTTAGTGATTCTAAAATATTCTACCTAGTGAATGTGATAGTTAATATATATTATTGATTCTAATTTTTCACTATGAATCTTTCATTTAGTAGAGAATTGAGGGCTTTTATACAGGCATTGTTTAAATGCTTTTTTATATTTTATTAAAATGATTTCCTTCAGAGTTCAGCTACTAAGCTACAGTTTGAAGACATAGAGGGGAATACACTATAGAAAATTTTAAATTGTCTTGAGTTTTTAATGATACCAGATCAGGTCACTTGGCAAAATATCAAAAGTATCAGGAATTTATGTAACACTTTTAGCCTGTATCATGCTAGGGAAAGAGTAAATGAATGAATTTAAATCACTTAGAACAGTATTCTTTGCATTGAATCATCATTCAGTGTTACCTGTTTTTATTTGCTAGATCATATTTTATTATAGATTTGGCTGTTATTTTTAATGTTGTATTTCAGATATACAGATGACCAACTGAATGTTTCCCAGGTTCCAGACCTGCATCTTTTCACAGATGCTCTCTCATCATTTCTGCATCAGTTCCCTACTAGTGCTTTAAAATAGATACAGTGTGATTCACTGAATATTTGACCTGACCAAGCCTGTCATGTCTTTAAACTACCTTTACTTATCCTTCATTCTTATTGGATAGTTTGGCAGGGAATAAAATTGTAGGTTCAAAATCATTTTTTCTCCGAATTTTGAGAGAGTTTCTCCATTGCATTCAGCTTTCAACATTTTTTGAAAGTTCAAAACCATTGAATTCCTGATCTCTTATATGTGACCTTTTGCCCCTTTCTATGAGAGTTTACAGAATGGTTTTGTTGACTCAATTGTTGTGAAATTTTATTATAATGTATCTTTATGGGTCTGTTCTTATTCACTGTGCTAGGTATTACTGGATCTTTTCAGTCTGGAAATTTCCTTGAAATGTTTGGTTGTTGGTATTGTCCTCTCTCTTTATCTACATTTCTAATCTTTAGTTATCAGTTTTCTTGTTTTTCTATTACCTTGCCATTTTGCTCACTTTTAGGGTAATTTTCTTAACTTTTTCCTATAGCTGTTGTATTGAGTTTTTTTATTTTCTTATATTTTAATTTCTTGAAGTACTTTTCTTTTTTTTTTTCTTTTGGAACAGACCATGTTGAATCTTTGTCTTGCTTCTGTTTTATCTTTCAGTTATTTGGCTGAGAGGCATGTGAGATCTTAGCTTCCTGACCAGGGATCAAACCTGCATCCCCTGTACTGAAAGGCAAATTCTCAACTGCTGGACTGCCAAGAAAGTCCGCTGGACTTTTTATTATCAGGAAGAAAATTTTTAAGGTGCTGTCTTGTTCTTATTTCAAGAATATGATGGCATGATTTTTTTTTATCTTCCAGGATATTCATGATAGCTTTGGGTATTTTAAAGTTTTCATGTCATTACATAGTCCCTTTCAAGTTGCTTTAAATTTGACTATATTAATTTTTTTCTTTCATATTACAGGTTTTCTTTAAAATATCTGGTGACTCTTAATTGGCCATTTGTATTTTAGAGTAGATACTTAAAAGATAACTGAAATCTCTATACATGTCATTTTGCAATAAGGAATTCATGCTCTGAGCCACAGTCAGCTCAGTCAGGTTTTATTTTTGCTGACAGTATAGAGCTTCTCCATCTTTGGCTGCAAAGAATATAATCAGTCTGATTTCAGTATTGACCATCTAGTGATGTCCATGTGTAGAGCCTTCTCTTGTGTTGGTGGAAGAGGGTGTTTGCTGTGACCCGGTGTGTTCTCTTGGCAAGACTCTGTTAGCCTTTCCCCTGCTTCATTTTGTACTCCAAGGTCAAATTTGCCTGTTACTCCAGGTATCTTTAGATTTCCTGCTTTTGCATTCCAGCCCCCTATAATGAAAAGGACATCTTTTTTGGGTGTTAGTTCTACAAGGTCTTGTAGGTCTTCATAGAACCGTTCAGCTTCTTCAGCATTACTGGTTGGGGCACAGGCTTGGATTACTCTGATATTGAATGGTTGTCTTGGAAACAAACAGAGATCATTCTGTCATTTTTGAGATTGCACCCAAGTACTGCATTTTGGACTTTTTTCTTGACTATCAGGGCTACTCCATTTCTTCTAAGGGATTCTTGCAAATAATAGTAGATACAATGGTCTTAAATTCGCCCATTCCTCCTTACTGTAAAATTCAGACTTAAATGGAAGAAAGTAGGGAAAACCACTAGACTATCCAGGTATGACCTAAATCAAATCCCTTACAATTGATTATACAGTGGAAGCGACGAATAGATTCAAGGGATTAGATCTGACAAAGTGCCTGAAGAACTATGGATGGAGGTTCCTGACATTGTACAGGCAGCAGTGACCAAGACCATCCCCAAGAAAAAGAAATGCAAAAAGGCAAACTGGTTGTCTGAGAAGGGCTTACAAATAGGTGAGAAAGGAAGAGAAGCTAAAGGCAAAGGAAAAAAGGAAAGATATACCCACTTGAATGCAGATTTCCAAAAAAACCAAGGAGAGGTAAGAAAGTCTTCCTCAGTGATCAATGCAAAGAAATACAGGAAAACAATAGAATGGGGAAGACTAGAGATCTCTTCAAGAAAATTACAGATACCAAGGAAACATTTCAAAGATGGGTACAACAAAGGATATAATAAAATATTAGGTCTGTATGCACCTGACAGAAGCAGAAGATGTTAAGAAAAGGTGCAAGAATACACAGAACTGTACAACAAAGATCTTCATGACAAAGGAGGCAAGAATATACAATGGGGCAAAGACAGTCTCTTCAATAAATGGTGCTGGGAAGACTGGACAGCTACACTTAAAAGAATGAAATTAGAACACTTCCTAACACCATACACAAAGATAAACTCAAAATGAATTAAAGACCTAAATATAAGACCAGAAACTATAAAACTCTTAGAAGAAAACAGAGGCAGAACACTCAATGACATAAATCAAAGCAAGATCCTCTATGACCCACCTCCTAGAGTAATGGAAATAAAAACAAAAATAAACAAGTGGGACCTGATTAAACTTAAAAGCTTTTGCACAGCAAAGC